>NW_025764727.1:0-364582 GCF_019669845.1 Emericellopsis atlantica | reverse complement strand
TGGGTGCGCGCCACCACTTTGGTAAAATAAACCTCATGTTTGGTGTGGAATCTATTTGGTTTGAAATTTAAACCGGCCCGTGTGGTTCTTTTTCGAAAAAAAACCATCCCCCCCCCCCCCCCCCCCCCTATTCTTCCCCTGATCGGTGGTGGAAAAGAGAGCAGGCTTGCCATGCAGCATGCTCCTCACACTCGAACGTTCGTAGGCTCCCCTCTTGCCCCGGCAATGGCACGCTCGTCTCCCAAGGACCACAAGGGTAGTTGTAGAGTTCCTTGTTACGCATGGATATTCTAAGGAATTGTGGTCATTCAGCTTTGGGCTTTGGCGGCACTCTCTCCTACAGAGGCTAATGCCGTGCCCATCGCAGTCTCAGCGACGTTCGAATGCTCGCAGCAGCAAAAGAGGTTTTCTGCACCAGCGTTGCCAGGGTTTCTCGACTGCGGTTCGAGAAGAAGGCCCGCAAGCTGACGGTCAAAGTCAAGGAATGCGGTCTGCACCGCTCCTGAATTGTCGTCTAAAGGTGTGCTGGTGGCAGGGTGTCGTCATACGCAAAGAACGTCACCGGCCTTTGCGAGATTGCAAAGCGATTCTAAAGACGAGGAGCTCCATCGTCTGAGACATAGGGTGTGGCAATCACGCCTAGAGCCCGGTCTCAAAAGCATGAGAAAAAGCTCGCCAGCTTTATCGCGTAGTGTTTCACCGTCATAGAGCAGTCAACCCGCTCTCAAGTGGAACAGCGCACGGAGAACAAGGCCTTGGGGGTCACAAAGGATGAACTGCTTGGGTCAAGTTTACAGTAGTCGAAAGGCTGGTCGCATGTATGCATAATGGTACAAACATCCACCCAACGGGCGACACAGACAGAGTAATACAGTACCGTGCAGGCGTACCCTGCCTTTGTTTATTGCTATGCCCAACTACAGAACTTTGATCGTTAGCAAAAGAAGATACGCGAGAGGGAATCGGGTACGTACAATGGCTGAAGCTGAACCAGATGCCCATCATTGACAAAGACCACTCCCTAGCTTTGAACCGCTGTCGTGTCAAAACGAGAGCAGACAAGTTCATGCCACTTCGTCGACTATTTTGCCCCGCTTCAATCCGCTGGAAGGCGGACCAAATACACTGCCGGCGGGGCCCTCGAGCAAGTCGTTGGATACGCCCACTCGACTACCGCTCTTGGTGCTGGTCCATCGAATGAACACTGGATTGTTGCGGCTGCCATGCTCCCCCTCTTCAGAGTTTGCCTCTGCCACGGCAGCGGCAGCTGCTGCTTTCTTGTTGACCTTGGGCGCTTGCTTTTTCAGAAGCTTGTTGATTGTCTCCATCTACAAGGAGTCAGTGACCAGGACATTGACATGAGTCCGTGCTGGGGACACGAAGAAGGCCTTGACATCTCAAGTCATGGCGCGATACCCTCGATGGAGGCATCGCGTGCCTTCACGCAATGGAGACGTACCTTGACTTCTTCATTGCGCTTTTCGCTTAGGTTGCGTCGGCGGCGCGCCATCTCTTGCCTGCGCATAGAGAGTTCCTCCGCCGTAAAGTGTTTCTTAGCTTGGACCTCTATGCACGTGTTAGCACAGGTTTTCGTTCCCATAAATAACTCCTGTACTCGCCATCTGAAAGTTTCATGAAATCCTGAGGGCCTTCCTCAAACCGCGCTCGTTGACGCTTGGTCATTTTGTTCAGATCGGGCTCTTCGTCGCCGCTCCCATCCTCGCTGTCGAGACCAGCATTCGTTGCATCGGCGACATCAATCTCTTCGCCTTCAGCATCTTCATCGCCCTCTGCGTCCTCCTCTTCATCTTCATCGGCATTTCCGGCCTCAAGACCCAGAGTCTCGTCACCCATGTCGCTATCGGCTGGTTCGCTCAACTCATCGTCATCGTCGTCCTCATCATCCGGGGCAGCGCGGGTGGTAGGCGGTCGAGCGCCTCGAGAGATCTTGATGGTGGTGCCGGCTCCAGAGCGTGGAGGTCGAACAGCTGAGGCGGTTGACATGCCCATGTCACCATCCGCGTCTTCATCGCCTTCAACATCAACGTCCATGTCGTCCTCGCCCTCTGCATCCTCCTCGTCCTCTCCCATCTCTTCATCGTCATCATCATCCAGTTGAACTTCGCCGTCGTCGTCATCTTCATCGTCGTCTAGACTTGAATCGTCAACGACGTATTTCTTTTTGCCGCCGCGGTCGCGCTTTTGATTCAAAACCTCCCCGCCTTCAAACGAGTCGTCGCGAGGAGGGGCGGCCCCGCGAGTAGCCTGGCGCAGCTTATGTGACGGCACCTTGACTGTCACGTCAAGATGAGAAGAGTCGTCGCCAGAGCTCACTGGATCGCGAGCGCGATTGGTCCGACGAGAGGACATAGTGACAAATGGCCTGGTACTTCGTGGTGGTTTCTCTAAAGGCGAGTTAGAACGACGACTTTGTGCAGTGAGTGCCTCAGATGCCTTGGCGGCTGCATTTCGACGAGGGCGGGATGGCATGGCAAGGAAAGAGTGATCTTTGTGAGTGATGAGGATGATAGGTGAGCAGAGGTAAAGTGAACAAGACGGCTTGGATAGAGACTGTGCAAGGTCGCGGTCTCGATTGAGAGTGATGCGATCATGGGAGATCTTGGTTCACCACCGCCATGCAATCCCGAGGAGGAAGATAGTTCTGGTGAGCGTGGTGGGATGAGCAGGAAGGGGCGGGTGAGGAACGTGATTGGAGCATGAGGCAGGCAATGGCTGAAGCTCCTGTGGACGGGAAGGCCCTTGGGATGCAACTGCCCACTCAAACACAAGCCACATCGAGTACGGAGTACCTGGAGGCCAAGACTCCAAGAGCCATTTCGATGCAGGCACACGCACACGATGGCACACGCAGTGTACCTCATGCAACGCAGCGACAGTCGACCACAGCTGGCTCCAGTCTGTTTTGACTTTCTGCTTGTGGTACGTCCATGTGCATCCAACTTGCGTACGCAACGACTTTTTGAAGTAGATGACTGGGAGACCAGACCCCCGGGGATCTCGGTCTCAAGGGATCGTCGACCACTCGAACGGCACCGTCTCGAGAAAAGCTTTTGTCGAAAATCGGCATGTCATGACGATACACGCCCGAGCCGGCACTTGCCGGGTCTCCTCGAATTCTCTGCCAGGACATTGTAGGAAATCGGGATATCACTTGCCTTGGATGAAAACACTCTTGGGAATGGCGGACATTCAGCGGTGGCTACTGATCATGAAATGCCTGTACCTTCGCTCCAACTTGAACAGAGACCGTCGCGATCGCCCTGAATTGCGCTGGAACCACAGTGGCGGAGATTGACGTTCTGGTGCTTCGCCGCTCAGGTGATGATGTCGCGAATCGCGCGTCCGATGCCAATCCCAAATTTAGGCACAAAGGAACCTGGAACAAACTGGGGGAAATGCGTTTTATACGACTTGATGAGGTCTTCTGAATGTTCTTTTGAACTTGTGCTCTTTTTCTTTTTTTGCTCTTAGAAATAAGCTCTTTAGCTCGAATGCTCGATACTCTTTGACTCCAAGGGAGCAGAAAGACAGGCACAGCTTTCTGGGAATGGATCACGTGTTCTGCAATTCAAGCTTTCCCGGACCACGGATAAAGTTTGCTGCTCAGGATAAACTCTGCCACCAAACGCAAAATAATTCACGTCTTTTTTTAATTTTCAATTTTTGTTATAGAGAGGGGAAATGAACGCGTAGACCTGAGGTAGACAGATACCAAATACCATGCCAATTCTCTGCGACGGTCACAGGCGATTGACAGTGCAGCACAGTGCGCACGAGGAGAGCAGCACCCTTCGGCTTGTCGGATACTGTGAGAGGCACCATGTTTCTTCTACAGTTCTGAGTGAGGCTCCATAGTCACAAATATGTTGTAATATCGTCCGATCGTCTGTGAACATCCATCGCTTTCATGTTATTAGTCATTCCTGGCAATGCAATGCAGCGTTGCTACCAGGTAGCCAAAGTAACCCACAACCCCGGAGTCGCTGTCCAACAGCCGAGGCATGTCGTAGGCCGCTAGACGCGGTACAACTGCGTCACAGCCAATTACTCTGACAACCTGGACTGTCCTTCGAGTTCGTCAACCGTATTCCCGCATTCACCATGGGAGACGCAGATGCAGACGACAAACCCAACGATGGGATTCCTGAATGGCAGCGCAAAAACGAGACCGAGGACAATGCCGAAGACAGCCTGGCTGTTGCGAGGCGCTTCCTCCAAGACGAGCACGTGAAGAACGAATCGCGAGACAAGAAAGTCGCCTTCCTCAAGGCCAAGGGGATAGATGACAGCGATATCGAGGCTCTCGTAGACGAGTCCCCGCCCTCGCCTACAGAATCGGCAGCCACAGAAGTTCGTACTTTGCACAACCCGCACCAGCTCAAGTGGACTGACAGACCACAGACCAACAGCACACCTTCGCCAACGCCGGCTTCCGAAACGACTCCTCCACGAAGCGAACCGAGCAGTCCAACTGCTAATACCGAGCCAACGTCGCATCCGCCCGTCGTCACATATCCCGAATTTCTTACAACACCTTCCCAGCCTCCACCCCTCGTGACGACCGCACGTCTGTTGACCACCCTCCAAATAACGACATTGGTCTCTACGCTAGTCGTGGGCACATCAAAGTTCGTTCTCGGCCCAATGCTCGAAAGCCTCACGGCGTCCCGTGTCGAGTTACATGACGATGTGTCGGGGCAACTAGACAAGATGCTGTCCCTCCTCGAGGGCACAGTGTCCACCGTGCCGACCACGGCCAAGCCGAAGACAGACGCGGACGAGGACGAAGATGACCCCAGCGAGATGTTCCATCGTGATGTCGGGACCCAGACTTTCCTACCCATCGCCTCATCGACGACCACGACTAAAGCGTCGCCGTCGGAGATCCAGGCAACGCGGTTACAAGGCTTCACAAAGTCGCTGGGCGAAATCAAAGAAGGGCTACGGTCCCAGAGCGACGATCTTAGTGATATAAAAACCCTGGTGGACGTATTCCGGGACGACCTTGATGCTTTGACCTACAAGAGTCCCGTCGAGATGGATTTTTACTCGGGGAAAAAGAAAGCAGAGCCGGACGATGAGACCAAGAAGGTCAGAGATAATATTCGACGCATAAAGGGCGCCTTATTGAGTACAAGAAGTTTTCCCACATCCGCAAGATAGTCCTACCCCCTGCTCGCCCCAGTATCAATATAACTTGTTCATGGCCGAATTGGGATCCCCAGCTCCGGGAAGATCGTTTCATAATCGGCCACGACAATGTGCTTGAAATCACTGCCGTCTCTTCGCTGCTGACCGTACCACGCCAACGTGTTAGAACCACCGGTCTCTACCACTCGACCTTGCTTTGCAGCCTCCTGTGTCCATTTGTAGAAGAGGTTCCGCGTTGTATGAGCTCCGCGGGGAGGATGGAAAACTATCCTCGCGTCTGCCGGCTCGCGGATCGTTGTGTCTTTGCTGTTGCTCTTCAAGTCCTTGAGAGACGTCTGATCCATCTCATCGGCTCTCTTCAGATCCTCGGGGCTGGAAGGCTCGGTAAGTTTCCACCCGCGCTCAGGCATCACATGTCTTGGTGATGGGACATACGTCCTCGCGTCCGACACACAGTTTGTGAGTTGCTCGAGGACGATATCGAGAGGGTCTCGATAGCGCGTCTTCAGGTTGGCCCAGCCACCCACCCAGACCTTCTGGACCTGTACCTGGGGATTTTTCCTTGCATTTTCCTCTGCTATAACCCTCACAAATTCCCTATGGATAGGTGCCATATCCGCTTCAGTGAATTTCGCATCCGGAGATACCTTGCCGGCGTACGAAGGATCCCAGATTAGCAATTCAGAACCAGAACTCCAGGGACGAGAATGAGGTTCTACTGGTCGGAATAGTGCAAACCATGGCCTCCTGTGTGAGACCGCCTTTTCGGTTTCTTTCAAAGCTTCACGCCAATTTCCCTCTGGTGTAAGAAACAGGCCGGCGAGCGTGTTCTTAATAGGGCCGCGCACGGCCTGAACTTGGATACCTTGAGGGGTGAGTGGATGTAACTTCCGAAACCATGAGGCGAAATCGGTGAATCCTCCTGTGTAGTAACCGAGGAGCTGAGATACTTCGTGTAAGTCCGGGTACCCGACTGGGTTGAAGTTTAGGAACACAGCCTGGCTAAGATATGGCTCACTAGCCGTGACAGACTGGAGATATCCGCGTAATGCTTCCGGGGAGTCCTCGCCTGCGAGCTCACTAGGACCTGGGCTGCGACCGTCAAGATTGCTAACTTGACCAGGATCTTGTGGGGTCTCATGGAATGCCGTATCCTGGTGCCATCGCACTGGGGCGATTCTCCGTGCGAGTTTGTGGGAAATCTTAGAGGTGCAGATAGCGAAGAATCTCGAGTGCTTATCCATGTTAGCAATGGACCACCATCCGAGCCAATTAAGCAAGCTCTGCTCGTCATTTGGATCGATAACACGCGGGGCGTACACTAAAGCGGAAGCCGATTGCGTATAAGGTGTATCGTCGTCGGCCTCGTCCCTCGGATACATCTGCATGAGCTCCCTGGTAAGTGCCAGGGCCTTGTATAGATTAGCCAGATCGGCTCTAGCAACGGCCTTGTCTCTTTCCACAGGGAAGTCCTCGCGCTCAATAGCAAGATCCATGAGCCATTCATCGAGGTTCGCGGGGATGACCAGCTGTCCTGGCCGTATAGGCATGCCGGGCCGCCCATTCTTACATACATGCATGAACCACTTGAGAAACATGTATGCTTGTCTCGGCTGGGCCACAAAGACCGTCGGACAGAGGTGGAAGACCCATCCGCCTTGGAAAGCTGGCCTTACACAAACGTTGCCAATTTCTGGAGGCTCTCCCCGCCAGAGTGAGGTGACAGAAGTAGACAGGGCTCGATCGAATACTGAAATGGCGTAAAGGCCACGAGCTGCTTTTTTAAGGACATCGGACATATCGGGGAACAGCCGTACTTTCCATATTAGGTCTTCGTGGATGATGATCGTGCCACGGCCTTCACGGAGGAAGCTCATCCAATCGCCTGCCGCAAGGCAATCGTAGAATTTACATTTAAGCCTTGTCGACATGGACATCCAGTCCGCCATCATACGGGCTTCCACAACATTAGAGACCGGAAACGCTAGGAATATAGGTAGTTCCGATGTGCTGCTTGGCTCCTTAGGAATAAGGGCAGTGCAGTCAAGATGTACAAGTCGGGCTAATCCTTGCGGCATCTCTGTCCTGCCATCCTTGCTTAAGGTAGAAGCAAGTTCGCCGAGATTAAAGGAGCCTGGTGTCGACTCATCATCGGGGCTCCTTGGCGCCCAAATGATATATCTCAGGGGGTCAGCGTTCTCGGGAAAGTCAAATTCCCCTAAGTTCCAATCTTCGTACTGAGGGGGGAACACCGTGATCATATAATTCGAGGTTACGCAAATGATACATTTTGACAAAGAATGTAATCTTTGTCTAATATTTTGCAAAAGATCGGGATCGGACGGCGTAGTGAGTGTGCCCTTGGCGAGTGGTTCGCCCTGAGTTAATAGGGGTAACTGAGTTCTGAGCTCGTCGACTTTGCACCAGTGGCTAAGCACGACGCGGTTGCAGCCTCGAAACTGCCGTAACCAAATTTGATCATGCTGAGGCAGCCCACTAAAGCCTATATTGACAGGCTTCGACGCCTGGGGGCCAATTAGACATTCCTTGACAAGTACCGTCTTGGGCTTAGATGGCGGAGTCGGTCGTCGCTCGGGGCCCTGGGATGTTGATATCGATATCGATGCCGATGTAGACAGGTCCTCTTCGGGGGGCTCCGGAACAAATAGCTCCGACTCGTTGTCGTCGTCCTGAGAGACAACAGGCATGTCATTGAAAATTGCCGTCGTGACCTTTCCGAAACTAACAGTTTTCCGAGTCTTCAGCGGTGGTCGGACACTGTGTGTAGGATCGGAAGCATCTGGGGTATTCGTTGTAGACAATTTGAGGGAACTTGGACGGGACTCAAGAATGATCGTTCGTGGTTCATTCATATGTGATGCCGGGTCCCTTACGGGTTCGGTAACTCGAGATCTGTCGTTGTGGCTGGTGCTTGGCCCAGGCAAAAGGGGGTTAGATATCTCAGAAACCTCTGATCGGCGTCGGGGGTATCGGTCCTCCGCATTTCTGGACGCTTTGTAGAGCAGATGTTGCTTGTGGAGATTGAGGCGTTGCGCTGCCCGAGATGGGTCCGCGGCAGCGTCTTTCAATGTCGTTCTCTGCTTGCGCACCTTGCCACCCGAAAACACGTTGCCGACAGGGGCCATCGTTTCAGCTTTGCGAGGCTCAGGCTTCCTTGCCACGCCTGGAAGTGTGCTAAGCCTTTTCAATCCTGTAGGGCGAGGTTTCTCGGAGTCTTGGTTGGTGATAGGGGCAGTCTGCTTCGCGTTCGATAGCTTGCGGGCTAGACTTGTGCTGGCCGGGTGGGTTTCTCTGTTCAACGATCCGTTTGGAGCCGAGTTATTGTTGTTGTCGTGAACCTTGCTTTGTGTGGATGCCGTGGGTTGCGGCGGTCGGGCATTGGGCGTGTCGAGTCTATCAAAGCTGTCGGACTCGGATTCGGAAGGCGACCAGATACTCGGAGCTTCTTGTAGGTAAAACCTCCTCATCTCATCAGACAGTTCCTTTGGAAGTTGCCCGTCTGCCACCGTCCATGGTTTCGGGTTCAGCCCATGCCTACTCCTAAGCTTGTTTCGTAGCTTGTGACGTTTGTAACGACTGCCAATCTTTCTCTCCTGCTCCCTCACCCATTCTCTGATCGATTCTTTCGGGTCGCCTCCGTCATCTTTGATTTTTCTTTTGCGCTCTTCCCACTCTGTGATAGTCTCGTCGGGCAAGTTCTCTATGGGTTCCCATGTAGACTCAGCAAGTGGAAAACCTAGCCACCTGTTAGAAGAGCAATTGCAGTTGAGCGTCGAAGCTCACCTGTCCACGAAACGAGGCATTTATGTCTCGAGAGTAACTGATCATCATCGTCCCTCTCAGCGAGGACGGCATCACCGATGATGCCTTGGATTTCCCATTCAGTATCTGATTCAGGGTTTTCCTCAATGCTAGATGTCAAGGACACTTCGTCTTCTTCACGCGACATGATGAACTTGTCGTGCCAGGACGACCCTCGTTATGATCCTGGCTCGGTCAGTCGCGGTTGCTCGCATTATGAAACGTGCAGTGCGTGCTGCGGTACTCACCTGAAGGGCAAGTCAAACGTAAGACCGGCGCAATCTAATCAGCGCCACGATTCAGGATCATAAATCCTCATCGAGCGTCGCTGGTATCGTTTGTGTAGCGCTACCTTACAATCACGGTGAACAAGGCGTGGATTCTTGTAGAACCGTCATCTCATGAGCACGCGTGACTGGAGCACAATCAGTAACGGAAGGATACTCCCAAAAGGTGACTGCACGGGATGTGACTTCAGCAGAAGAAGTACCTGATGGGAGCTGAGTACCAGGTAGTAATGATCTGTAGCGCCGGGAGCATAGGACTTTGCGATAGTTCAGTCCTTTACATTTGTTAGCAGAGCAAGGTTGCTGGTGAAGGTAGGGTAACCTTAAGTAGGTAAGGTAGATTGGCTGGTGGGTTGCGCCTACCTTACATGGAGCATGGAGGCACCTTGCCGTAATGAGTAAGGTGGGGTTTTAAATGAATATGCAGGTACCTCCGTAATTAGGTACGCAGTGGTAATCACGAGTCCACGACTCCAAAAACATGACCTTCAGGCCTATTCTCATGAAGTCATGAAGTAGTATAGCAACGCCAGCATGATGGAACCTGATTTTTATTACTGCTGATTGGTCCAGAGGTCTTATTGCGACGATTTCATCAAGACCCGTGTGTCTCAACTACACCGATGGCTTGAGCGACAGTAGGTGCTGTTTACGAGTCGAGACAACCTGCAGGCTGCCACAGACCTACTATTAACAAGTTGGGAGACGACAAGGAAGCCATATTAAACTGCGATCCCAATTACCAATCAACAAACAGGGCTGTTGAAACACTGCGCCAAGGCACGGGTTGACCTGTTGCGCGGAAGAATACAGGGTAAGCATGACAGTCCTCCAGAGGAAGCCCGGAGAGCGGTGAAAACATCGTGATAAAAGTCGATAGTACAAGACTATTTTTACAGAAAGAAATACTCTAGAAGCGCGTCAAAGCGCCATTTGAATGGTCAAACTGGACGCAATATCATCCAGGATCTCCTTATTCTCGGAGACACTAAGCCATATCACTAAACAATTTGTTAGACGCACTACGAGCATTGAAGTCCTGACAAAGCTCGTCAGCTGCTATCTGCGGCTAACACCAGTGACCAGGCTCGACCGGAGGAGCGCCACGCACGTCCACCCTGCTGAGCCTCCCCTCCATCCTCCTGCTCCACAACCCAATCCACACCTTGACACCTTGACCCCATCCCAGTACAGACAACTGCCATCGAGCTGCCTTTAGAGAAGCCCCAACGACTCCAGCAACTTCAGCGAGGACGATCTTGACATTTCCGACATCTTGCGATCATGGCTAACGACGAATATGATGTGCGTCCCGCTATCGCCCCAGTACCCTGATGCGCCCCGCTGACCTCGTGCCCTGCCAGTTCCTCTTCAAGGGTGCGATCTACCCCTTTCCCGACAGGTCACCGGAGCGTCGAACGACCTAGTGCTGATTTAGCTTCACAGTGGTGCTGATTGGTGATTCTGGTGTCGGAAAGTCCAATCTGTTGAGTCGATTCACCCGTAACGAGTTCAACATCGATTCCAAGTCCACCATCGGCGTCGAGTTCGCGACCCGCTCGATCCAAGTCGACTCCAAGACAATCAAGGCGCAGATCTGGGATACTGCTGGCCAAGAGCGCTACCGCGCCATCACATCGGCCTACTATCGCGGTGCTGTCGGCGCACTCCTCGTCTATGACATCAGCAAGCACCAGACCTACGAGAACGTCACCAGATGGCTCAAAGAGCTGCGTGAGCATGCGGACGCTAACATCGTCATTATGCTGGTGGGAAACAAGAGCGATTTGAGACATCTTCGGGCAGTGCCCACAGAGGAGGCCAAGGCGTTTGCCAGTTCGTCACTCCGAATGCTATCGCGAGGGATCACATGCTAACCGCCACCTTCAGGCGAGAACCACCTGTCTTTCATCGAGACCTCTGCCCTCGACGCCAGCAATGTCGAGCTGGCCTTCCAAAACATCTTGACGGGTATGTGACGCGCGCTGGAGTGTAGATGCTCGCTGACCCTATGCTAGAAATTTACCGAATTGTGTCGAGCAAGGCGCTTGACAGCGCGGACGGCAGCCAGGCACCCATGGCCGGCACAGGCATCAAGATCGACCCCTCCAGAGAGAACGAGGCTCCCAAGGACGGCAAATGCTGTTGATCTGTTTTCCTGATCGGTCGCGCTACTTTTCCAGTGGGGTTTCACATATATGCTGGGCGTACTTCGTGTTCTCCGCGGGCAAGACATTGTCACTTCCTTGCCGCTATAATGAGAAATGTCAGACGGGCGCAAACATTGTTGCTGAGGGCAGAGGCCGGGTTTACAGGATTCCTGCTCTCATGTGATACTAGAGGCGCCAGATTCTTGACTCTCTTTTGTTTATGCTGTGTCACGAGAGGGCAATGTGCTGCTAGTACGTTGGTGCACGTGCTCGACGATCGCTACGACTATGCCTTATGTTGGTAGCAAGGCAATGGACTTATAATGATACAAGTTGATGTTTTTGCCTTTTCTCAGTTACCCTGATTGTGACAACTCCGTGTTTGTCAATCGTATTTCACCTTTCCAGTGCCAGTTGGATTCATCCTGCGATTTTGTGGGGTTTGGTGGGCTGCTTCCGAGCCAACTTGAGGCCCCACGTATGTGTCGATAAGAGCTTATCGCATAGTGTCCGTCGCTGGCCGCCAATTTTTTCCCCCAGCAACATAATCCCCCGGCTGCACGAGTGAACAACTTTTGCGACTTCACCGAATCGCAATCTTTGAACGCGAGAGTAGTCAATTCAGGCATCCTCGCTTTCTGTCCCATTTCCCATCAATTTGCGCCATTATCAGCAATGGCTGCCGTGTACAAGTCGCTGTCCAAGTCGGACAAGACAGCGAGCAAGAAGGCCGATGGCCCTAGCAATGGCATCAAGAAGAACAGGCAGAGGGTTCTCATCTTGTCCTCGCGAGGCGTCACATACAGACATCGCCATCTCCTCAACGATCTCGCGACTATGCTTCCTCACGGTCGGAAAGACGCCAAATTCGACTCCAAGTCGAAGCTGTACGAACTGAACGAGCTTTCCGAGCTGTACAATTGCAACAACTGTTTGTATCTGGAAGGCCGCAAAGGTCTTGATGGGTACCTTTTCCTCTCAGCTGTGCCAAATGGACCGACTTGCAAATTCCACATCCAGAACCGTATGTTGTCTAGAGCGAACAGATGAGACCAGACACTGACTTGCTAGTGCACACCATGGAAGAGCTTCACTTCACCGGCAACTGCCTCAAAGGCTCGCGACCGATTCTGTCCTTCGACGCTACATTCGAGAAAGAGCCCCACCTGCAAGTCATCAAGGCTTTGTTCACGCGTACCTTTGGCGTTCCAGAGGGCGCTCGCAAGTCGAAGCCATTCATCGACCATGTCATGGGATTCACAGTGGCCGACGGTAAGATCTGGATCCGCAACTACCAGATCAATGAAGAGGAGCAGTCGAAGGTCAAGAACGCCGCAGGCGAGGAGGAGATCGAAACGACCGAAATGAGTCTCGTGGAAATCGGTCCTCGTTTTGTTCTTACGCCCATCGTGATACAGGAGGTGGGTCGCTCTCGCCAGAGAAGACGAGGATGCAATGGGAGCTAATCATGCGTGTACAGGGCTCCTTTGGTGGACCGATCATCTACCAGAACCGAGAGTTTGTGTCGCCAAACCAGGTCAGGTCTGACCTCCGCAGAGGCAAGGCTACACGACACAACGCAAGGGCAGAGCAGACCGTGGCACGTCTGTCGCGGAAGGAAGATCTTGGACTACGTACCAAGGGTGCTCAGAGGCAACCAAAAGGTGACTTGGACACGAAGATGATGTTCTCATGAGGAAAAAGGGACATTGGGCTGGTGCTCAACACGGCGTTGGCGTTACGGCTCTGGATGTAGAGTGAAATACCAATGACATTAAGTACTTGGCTTCCTGACCTTTCTACATCTACTTCATGGCGTGAATGCTCACGGACAGGTGAAATCCAGATGTCGGTTGTCTTTTGGATTCTGTGCACGCGACGCTGCTGGTCGTCAATCACAAGGGCAAGTGAATGGTTCTAGATCATTCACAACCGTTAGCACATGCTCTTACCAAGCTTGATTACGAACGACCGCTGAGTAATACTTACATATATTAGGCAGGCCATGCCAGCGTGAAATATATTTGTGTTGCTGCGGTTTGGTTGGCGACTGAACTCCAAGTCGCGTGGAACGCGTCCCGGCAAATGTCCGGACATTGCTGAACCAGGGTTAACGACATCAGCGACATGTCTCCTGCTCGTCCCGTCATCCTTTCTCCATCCAACTTTCCTGAGCCGACCCTCTGACACACCAGCAGAGCGCAGTCGACTATGGCGTACCGTGACGGACACCATTCCCAGCCCGCGAGGCGCACAGTCTCCCCATACAGTGCGACTGTCATGATGCCTGGACGCAACACCATCAACACCATTTCAAGCCCCAAGGCCGGGGTAGTCGGTCAGTAAGCGCTGAAGATCAACTTCTCTGGACACCTCGTCGCTTGGTTTCCAGAGCTTTCAGGGCGCTCATCAAGGCTACCCTTACGTGACGGCCATAGTTCGTTGCTTTTCAACATCCATTGTCGAAGATTATTCAGTTTGGCCTGGCCTGCTCTCTTCTCCAACTACAGCTTGAGAGGTCTCGAGCACATTTCAACGACCGTAACTCGACATACAGATCCTCTACTACATCCGTCTTCGCAGATTCAGCGTTCAACATGGTTGCATCAAAGTGTGTGACGGGCTTGTCAAGCCTTCCAATGGAGCTCCTTCTGGACATTTACCACCACATGGACGTTGGTAGCATTTACGAATTGTCCGCCATCAACAAGTTTTTCCACAACCTTTTCACTACACGCAAGGCAGCTATCCTGTTTCCGGTATTGGCTCGAGAGTTTAGTCCATTTGACGAGCTCCTGCAAGTCTATACCGCTACAGCGAACGATCTGCCAAGCACGGCGCGCAGCCTGTACCAGCCCCGGCGGATTGTCCTCAGGCGCTTCACTGGGGACGCTGGCATTGTGCTAGCGGATGGCCCTTCCGTGGTTCAGACGAAGCCTGTATACACCCAAGTCAATGGACGCGGACGTGGCGTGCGGGGTGATGTTGATCTCCGCGGTCATGGCCACATTGTTCTGACCGAAAAAGACCTTGGCCCCATTATGGAACTTTGCCTGCTGGCCCGTAAATGGGAGTCGCTGTTCCCGTCAATGAGATGGTACTATGATCCGGCCCGTTGTCGGACACTGAGGCCGCACGAGGGAGAACGCTTCCGCAGAGCGTTCTATCGATGGTGGCTTTTCGGCATCTACTTCCACGGAGACATGCCCAGACCACGCGTAGGTCTGCCCGAACCCTTTGCGGACGATTTCAGGAGCAGTCTCATTCGACACTACCCTACAAGTCAGCTCCTGGAGTTGATGGATTTGATGGAGACGCTGAAGGACATCATCCTGCACTACATTTGCCCGCGGCTGAACGCGAATGAGCAACTGGTGAGTCAAGCCTGACACCGATTTGAAATATAAAACTGACGAGTCTCAGAATCTCAATAAACAACCCCCGCTTATAGACAGCGTTGATCGCATGCAGTCCATGTCGGACAGCTGGAATGATCAGAGTCGCTGGGGCCGCGTCATCAAGACTTACTTCAAGCTTGGTCCCAGGGATCTTATGTATTATTTCGACAACATTTGCAGCTATCCTCGCAAGCGTCTGATTGGAGAAATCCGGGCCAAGTTTGCGACCTTCACCTTCGATCAAGAATCCATACAGCTCACTGTTCGCTGCGTCTTAGATGAGCGACAATGGCTATTGTCTTCCCCAAGCCTAGCAACTAACGAGTCCGGCGGCATCATTGACTTTGACGACGAGCGGGACCTTGAACGCTCTGTGTTCGATAAGGACGGCAGCCCTGACGGTGGATTGCCCAACGGCAAGAGGTTTGTGACTTGTTTGTCTCAATACTCCCCAAGAGGAGATGACGGGGCGCATCTCGAGGACTACGACCGGGAAAACGCCTGGGAGCGTCTTCATTCTTCCCTTCAGACCTTACCCGTCGAACCCGTGATGCCTTAGAGATTGTCGGGCTTAATAGTTCTATTTTGTATTATCATGAATCATAGAATGGCTCTCCGCGAAGACTTGGGTGATAGCGCTGCGGGCATGGTGTATCGTCCCTTGTGACGTCTCATGCTCGGGAAAATCGGAATCAATTCCAGATGAAAGAGACCATGTAGCTGCAAATACTTGTCTCTCATTAGCTTTTACTCGTAATCTTATTTGGCCATGTGAGGTCCTCACGTTGTAGGGCACTCGTTGCACCTTGAGGCCTGCCACTAGCCGCGACGCTCCCCCAATCAATTCCAGAGCTCCGGTTCACACTCATTTTGGGATCCTCTCACTCATCCATCTACTTACTACACCACCCTACTGCAGCGCAGCGCAGCCCTCGCAGGCTACGCTTTTCGAAATTCTCATCAGTGAGATAGGGGATCTGATTGGGATATCGAAAGCTGTTTCTACAGAGCCGCAAACGGTGCGCGCGACGTTGGCGCATGGCTCGTAGTCGAAGCACAAGGTGAGTGCAGCACTTGACTGGACTACGGACACGGAATCGCT
The DNA here is from genome assembly GCF_019669845.1 of Emericellopsis atlantica. Taxonomy (NCBI): domain Eukaryota; kingdom Fungi; phylum Ascomycota; class Sordariomycetes; order Hypocreales; family Bionectriaceae; genus Emericellopsis; species Emericellopsis atlantica. The sequence continues at coordinate 348,651 of NW_025764727.1, read as the reverse complement.
GTCACCAAGAGAGCCAAACTGTTCACAGCGCTGCTTCGCACTGCAATCCTTACAGAAGAGCGTGTTCTCACCTTTGATTCTCCGCGCTGTTCTACCTCATGCCACGCGAGCAGCCTACATCATACTTTCATTGAACCCGTACTGATTCGCCAGCAGCTGTACCGCGCTTGTGCCGCCCTCTTCTTCGAGACCAAGGATAAAGATCTATTGAAATTATATACTCGCCCAGGCCGGTTGGAAACCTCGACATGGACGCGCCCCCGGTCGAGGACCACCACATGAGGGATGTCGATCCCTTGGAGACTGAAGATGATAGCGGTCAAACGGATCAGACATCGGGGCCATATTCGGCAGGCACAAGCTACGATGACGCCGATACAGAGCCAGATAGTCTGGCTCTGGAACAGTTGAAACGACGAGGTCTCTTGCCAACTGGTCTTTGCTACGACAGCAGGATGAAAATGCACATGAATGCCGAGTTCAGCAACAACGCCCATCACCCGGAAGACCCTAGGCGCATACACGAGATCTTTGAGGCTTTCAAGCGCGCCGGCTTGATTTACCAGGGGCCGCCAGAACTCGCTGCCAGAGTGTTCAAAGAGATGCCCACGCGGTACATGTGGCGCATACCAGCGAGATTCGCTCTGGATGAGGAGATATGTCTGGCGCACACACCAGCCCACCTGTCTTGGGTCAAGGAGACGGAGAACATGAGTCTTGCGGAGCTACGCGAGTTGACTAAGAGGTACGACTCGACACGCGAGTCCCTCTACGTGGGTAGCCTCTCTTGCTACGCAGCGACCTTATCAGCGGGCGGTGCAGTTGACACGTGCAAAAACGTCGTTGCCGGGAATGTCAAGAACGCGTTCGCGGTGATCCGGCCTCCCGGACATCACGCTGAGATGGACCAGCCAATGGGATTTTGCTTCTTTAACAATGTTCCAGTGGCGGTACGCACATGCCAGAAGGAATACCCCGAGACGTGCCGGAAGGTCCTCATCCTGGATTGGGACGTACACCATGGCAACGGCATCCAGAACATCTTTTATGATGATCCAAACGTACTCTATATCTCTCTGCACGTCTACATGGACGGAAGCTTCTATCCTGGACGACCCGAGAATGATGAAATCCCAGACGGGGGCATCGAGCACTGTGGTGTTGGCGCAGGACTAGGGACCAACGTCAACATTGGATGGCATGCGCAAGGCATGGGGGATGGAGAATATATGGCCGCCTTCCAGAAGATTGTGATGCCCATCGCCCAGGAGTTCAACCCCGACTTCGTGGTAATCTCCGCCGGCTTTGACGCGGCGGATGGGGATGAGCTGGGGGCGTGCTTCGTCACACCAGCGTGTTACGCGCACATGACACACATGCTCATGTCGCTCGCCAACGGGCGTCTAGCCGTCTGTCTAGAAGGAGGCTACAACCTGGACGCAATCTCGAATTCGGCCGTTGCGGTTGCGCGCACGCTCATGGGCGAGCCGCCTCCACAGATGACCATAGCGAAACTCAACAAGGAGGCGGCTAGAGTCCTGAACAAGGTACAGGTCTATCAGTCGCACTATTGGCAGTGCATGCGTCCCGGCGTGGTCGACATGGCGCTCGCCCAGTCTAACAGGTCGCAGCGTTTGCATGATTTTGTGAGAAATGCCCAGAAGGATGTGTTGATGATGAAGCATCACATGGTACCATTGTACATTCAACGGGAGAAGCTTCACCGCACCTTTGAAAACCAGGTCCTAGTCACGCCAACAATCGAGACGGCGAGCAAGGTTTTGATCGTCATCCATGACCCGTTTGTCATTCAATTCGAGCAGTGCACGCAAAACAGCTAACGAGCTTAGGCCTGAGCTGCTGTCGCAGCCGGATTACGGCGACCACACGCGCCTTGAGCTACACAATTCGTTCATCGTGGATGGAGTCACGAGCTATATCGATTGGGCGCGTAAAGAAGGCTTTGGTGTCATGGACATCAACGTGCCTAACTGTGCGGAGAGAACAGACGCAAGTGCTCACATGCCGCCGTTGAATCAAACACTGACAATTGCAGAACACCGGGCTTTTAATCCCCTCGGTAACTCCAGGCGAGCTCGAAAGACAAATCGCGAGTCTCATGGAGTGGCTTTGGGACAACTACATCGAGCTGTACGACGCAGACCACATCTTCCTGCTAGGTGTGGGTAATGCCTACCTCGGAGTGAAGATGCTCCTCATCAACAGGCGTGAGTACCATTTCAGCTCGGAGCAGCAGATTGACTAAGATATACTGTAGCCTGCAGAGAGCGCATTTCTGGGGTCGTCAACTTTGTGAACGGCAATCTGCGACCCGTCAAGTCTCAAACTGACGATGGGCTGTCCCCCTGGTACAAGCAAAACTCTCAAGTCTACGTTGCAGCCGACCACAATTGCTGGCTGGATCCCTCGCTCACCCAGAAGATTGAGAAGCGCCGGTTCGGTACCGTTGTTCGTAGTAAGGAGAGTGGATTGACCAGAATGATGGATGCGCACGCCGAAGATGTACAACGGTGGATACAGGATCGGGTTTCTGAGGAAGAGGAGAGTGGCGATACCACGGCAGAGTCGGCCTAAATAAGGGATATCTTCTAATTTGCTTAGGCGGTTGCTATCTGGGGGCATAGATTTACGTTAGGCTTGAAATTTAGACACTGGATGCTCCCTTGGGTGAGATGAATGTTGGCTCCATGTGAGATCTCGAGGCCTTGGGCTGTCTCTTATCCTGTCTTATCTTCTTATCTTCTTATCGGTCCGGTCCTAGCGCGGAAGAACATCGGCATTCACATGAAGGACGGACTTCTTCAATCTCTGGCACAGCTTCCGCGCGTTTACGCTGCTTTGTTGAGCTGCATCTTGAGAGCACCAGCCTACCATCATCTCGCGACTCAGCAGCCTTTATCGGGATGGATCGCGATCGGGGTCGAAGGTATGTGGTCACCAGCTCTGCAGTCAAGTCCTGTGCACACCATGTTAACAGTGTTCTAGGTACGACGACGGCGAGGTCGTTAGATACGGCGCCGGCGAATCATGGCGTCCTACACCCCGTGGAGGAGGAGGCGCTGCCTCGCCTGGCGATAGGAACAACAGATCGCCACCCCGAAGACCACGAAGCCCTGCGCCACGCGACAGAGACCGATCTCGACCACCACTACCGCGTAGCCCACGACCACCGAGGAGTCCTCGACCTCGCAGCCCACCCGTGCCCTCGTCTGACAGTTACGTGCCCGGACGACTTCCACCTAGGCGGCGGACTCCAAGTCGCGGTCGTATTCCCGTAGGCGACCGCTATAGGAGAGATCGATCACGAGACCGCGACAGCCCTCCGCGACGTAGGGAACGTTCGCGCTCACCGATACGAAGAGGATCACCCCCTCGGCGAAGCATATCGCGACGACCAAGCCCTCCACGACGGCCCTCCCCCGGCAGACTAGATCGCTTTGACCGACCCAGATCACCCCCACCGCGTCGAGATTGGGGACGGGACAGAGACTTTGACCGCGACAACAGGCGTGACCCGGAGCGCGAGCGTCCATGGAAGGATAGGGACCCATCACCAGCCAGAGGTCGCGATTCGGACAGGTTCCCAGACCGGCGCGACGACACATTTGCCCGACGCAGTCCCATCCGGGGTGACATGGGACGCGAGAGACGTCGGTCACGATCTCCAATCAGGCGCGAACGATCCCCGATTGGCAGGCGAACCCCAATGTCAGGAGGCAGAGGTGGCTCGTACCGACCTTCTCGATCGCCCAGCAGGCGACCAGAGCGATACCAGAACTTCCGTAGATCCCCAGCCAGGGACTCGAATCTATCCTCAGCAATGAACTCGAGGCCCGAATCGAGACGCCCTTCACCAGGCCCTGCCCCCAGGAACCGCTCCCCTCTGCCGTCAAGGGACCACTCTCCTGGCCCTCGAGTTCCACTCTCGAGAGAAGCATCGAGGACCACCCTGCGGGACGACAACGGGTCGGGCCCAAAGTCTCCGCCTCGCGGTCCTGCCGCTCTCCGCGCACCTCCCACGGGACCAGCTGCTAGTCGCAGCTACTCAAACTCGTCTCACCCATCTACGCCCGGTGCCAATCGTGCGGATATTACCAGCCCGAACCCCGCAAACCCACCTGCTGGACCCCGTGGCTACGTCGCTTCTTCTCGAGGTGGCTATGCCTCTCGAGGTGGACGTGGAAACTGGTCGCAGTCCACCCCGCGACACATGAGTAGCGGTCGAGCCGCGAGTCCCTCGGGCTCGGGCGGCGCGCCCACGATTCCCACCGGTCCTCGCGCCTCGTCCGGTGCTGCCTCCTCCACGCCAACGCAGGGCCGACCTTTCAACCCACCCACGGGTCCGTCCGCCGGTACTCCAGCACCTCGCCAATCTTTGGCGCAGTCTCTCCTCGCCACCCTTCCTCCGATTGTGCCTGGCGGCAAGATCGACCCAACCATGATGCCCATGGTGCTGGGTGTCAGCCGCGAGCTCGAGCCTCACTATCGCAAACTCCGCGATGAGGAGGAGAAGTTGCGCGACGAGCTCCGTGCCAAGCAGGAGCGCCTGCGAAAGAGTCTGTACACGTGGGATCGCATGGGACGTGAGTCTGCCGCCTGGGAGATGAGGAGCGATCTGAGCGAGAGGAGCATGACCAACCTCGCTGGAGATGGCTCGAGTGGCGCGGCATTCTAGCGGACTCGCTTTGGGCAAAAGGAATAGCACTGTACTATTTTGTTAGATTAGCATTCGCACGCTGGCGTTGGGGCGTCGTCGACAGACTTGACCGAAATTGATGATTTGCATTTCACAACGCAGTGGCTCTATGGATAGGCATACTTCAGAATCTCGTAATCGTGTGACTCTTCATCATCTGTTGAATACAAGTGAATTGTGGCACCGCTCGAGTAAGCCATCGGACCATGACATTGCGCCCATCAAACCGTAAGTGGGAGTGTGATCCCGGAATAATTTATTGACAACGCTGACCTTTACCCATGTACATGTCCGTACCCTTTACCAGCCGTACCAGCCATTGCCGTCGTTTCCCATTCATAGCATCATACAGGTGATTGTGAGGCGTGAGCTGCCTCAGTGTGTCCTTTCGTCCGTACCCGCCCCCCAAGCCATGTCTCGTTCATCCGTCCGGCTCTTGGGTGCAAGTTCATATCGACCGTCGAGCATGCTATTACCAAGCATAATCATCATCTTCAACCTCGTTATCCTCGTTCCACTCTTCGCCGGATGACTCGTTGGCCTCGTCTTGGAAGTCTTCCATACTGTATTGGAGCTCGCGGGTCTTTTGGTTGTCGATCACGATGAGCACGGTGTCACACATGCCTTGGACAGGTAACTTCTCAGCCTGTTGCTCGTTCTGCCCGCCGCGCTCAGACTCCGACCCGGAAGAGTGACTGTCGGCAGATTCTTCCTCCTCCTGCTCATCCTCATCCGTGTCGGGTTCGCGATATTGCGGTCTATTCCGTGGGCGGGATGAATGCCGGTCCGTATCAGAAGCGGAATGGGCAGCGATCCGACCACTGCGTCGGGAGGGAGAGCCGCGCTTTGCACGTTTTCGCGGTTTCGGAGGATCCTTCTCGACACGCGGTGCGACGACGTTCTCTTCCTGTCTGAGCGTGACCTTGTGCGATGGAGAAACAAATGGCCGGCGGAAAACGTGATCCATCTTGTCCGTCCATCCTTGGCGTAGTTCCGCACGATGCTGCCACGGGATATTCAACACCGTCTTGATGGCAAGATGGCGTAGTCTGGGCAGATTCGGGGCGCTGTCGACAAGGGATTGGAGGAAAGTCTCGGCTGCCTCCACCGTCCACTCCCTGACGTGCTCAATTTCGATCAATTGTAATGACGATGGCCAGAGCGGGACCTGGCCAGGCAGAAGGGCCTGGTCGTACATGGCATCCGAGTCGTCGATTGTCTCGTGGTGCCGGTAATATGACAGGTTCATTCGCAGCTCGGCTAGGTTCGGACAGTTTACCGCAAGGTTCGTGACGAATTCCAAGCTGAGACTTTGGTTGTGGGAGAGTGTCAAGTATCGCAGGCTACTTCCGTGGCTCTGCAGGAAGCTGTCAAGATCTCCTGAACGGACTTCCCAACAATTGATCAATTCCAAGTGCGCCAGACCTGCCGGCAGCTTGGAAAGCATTCGGTCATTCATTGTTGTGGATGCCTCAAATACAAGGTGACGAAGGGATCCCAGGCAAGCGATAGCTGCAGCCAGATCATCCACAACCGCCTGGTCGGCCAGCTCGATCTCCAGAGCTTCATCTGGAGTTTTCGCCACAGGCTTGTGCAGGGACGGCGTTTGGAAGTTGATGAAGCTCACTTTCGTCAGGTGGCTGAAGGACGCAAGCTTATGTATGCGAGCTATGGCTGCGATGTCTGGCACCGTCCCTCCAAGCATGCGACTGCTCCACTCCCAGCTCTTGAGCACGAGGGGGGACGTTTCGCCCTCATCATGCGGATTGTACTGGCCCAACTCCAAGGACTGGAAGAGCTGCTCGGGGTATTGCCATCGCAGCGACTTGTCAAGGGCCCGGTATGGCGGCTGATCGAGCTTGGTGAACACTATCAGCTCTTTGAGCCTCTGCAGAGAAGCCAGGACTGGAGGGAGCGATCCGACAGGGAAGAGATCGATGTCGATGTACATGGCCTCGATGATGGGTTTGTAGCGAATGAGTGTCTCCGCCTCTGTCTTCTCCAAGATTGTCATGAGTTTCCGTGCCTTTAAGGATGTGGTCGGGGTAGGACACTTGTATAACCCTGTGAGCGCCGGCTGCATGAACGCTCGACACGTCGTCGCTGCATACACGAGCCATGAATTGTCGAGAGTTCCGCCTGCCCTGGCGGCATACAGAAAAATATCGACCCAAGCCGAGTATGGTATCTTTGGGTCCAACCAGTTGGGTATCCTGCCCAATGGAGCCGAGGAAGCCGTGACCTCGTTCGATCTCTTGGGCTTCTTCCTCGGGACGCCGAGTGCCCCAGAGGCCCTGCGTCTCTTCTTGACGGCTCTTTGCGGCGCCGGCCGCGATGCAGACTGTTGCTTGCCAGGTCGTCCACGGCGTTTCGGGGTTGCTCTGGGCGCATCTATCACAATGTCCAGTAGCGCGCGATCGGCGCCTGTTGCGACATCGTCGTCGCTGTCGTGGAACGACTCGAGGGATGCATCGGAGTCGTCTGGGCTATCATTCTCGCTGTCGGGGTCGGACTCGTAGAGGTTTCGGGGCTCGGTGCGGCGATCTAGACGTGTGCGCTTTGTCGAGGTGGTCCGAGCAGCAGCTGATGGCTGGGTTGTCGAGTTGGCAACACGTGCACGCGTGCGGGCCATGATGCTTCTGAATGCGACAGGCGATGGCCACTGAGCAGCTTCATGGAAGGCACAAATGTGATATCTCGAAACACAGAGACCATCAAAAAAAAGCACCAAAAAGGTCCAGGTTCAAGTCCAAAGACACGCAGCGAATAAAGTCCTCACTCAGTAATCACGGCGCAAAGTGTATTCAGAGCAAGCGACGCTTTCGGCCGCAACGTCATCGGCTAACAGCGACGGCGCTCCGTAGAGGCAACACCACCTATCAGTCTGGTTTAGTTCGTCAGTAGTTGCGGGTGCATCAGGTATTTATTGAGAAGCCGGTCTGCTGAAGGGTGTAAAGGAAAGATGGATGAAGTCGATGTGAATCACAAGACCGTGAATTGAATATGGCTGTGACAGTCATTGGTGCAAGGGTGGGGCCCGTCACATCACAGTAACTTTAACTTAGGTGACACTGATACGAACCAGTCAACGAAACATCCTCCTGTCGCTTGTTTAGAGTCAATTCAGACAGTCTTGGAATACAGATAGGAATCACTAAGTCTTGTTTATTCCAAGCTCAGGTGTCAATTTGGATGATTGCTGATATGCGTTTAACACGCGTGGGCGAGGTCGGTGCGTCTTATGCTCTAGGGTAGGTTGAGGACAACGCGACGCGAGTGTGTGTGAGTGTTTGGCAAGCCATTGTTGCGTACCTCCATGTTAGATACACTCAAGTAGCAAGCCGCCTTCGTTTCCTTTTCACAAGAAAAAAGCAACGAATCAGACCTACTAGCAACCATTCTTTCTGCAAGGCTCCAAAACATCACGACTAGGGCGCTTACTTTACATCATCAGCCTTTCTCGTAAGCTTTGTAGAGCACAGCGACTGGACGCGCCCCTGATCGACGCGTTTGCCAAGCTATCTGACCTCACACGCCCCGGCTTTGAACGCCTCACGATGATGTCGACAGGGAGGAAAGGACGATTACGATAATGAGCAAAGTCTCATCTGGCGACGCTAGCCTGGCGGCACATCGGCGGAAAAGACTACAGGCCACCCATCATGGCAGCATGACTACTGCCCGCTTTGCCTTGAAAGATTCATCGAGTCATCTGGACGAGCCACCGACCAAGAGGCAACGAACGTCGAGCCTAGAACTAGGGCACGCAGCCTCCCGGGTTATCCATTGTATCCCAGAGGACCGCTGCTTGTTCTTCAACCTTTCACGTCTCTGGTTCAGATCAGAGCACAGAAACCGTGTGGACCCTGGCATCTTCCCCCCTGGTACCGACACAATCACATTCAAGGGCCGCTGTCGAATACAATTTCTACCAGACGCAAGCCGGCTTGCCCATGAGGAACCTGAAGTTGTTGTCAAACGACGCTGCACGTTTCGGTGCCCGAAAGCAACGAACGCCCGGCGTGGCCTCAAGATCGACCTGGAACGCCCATTCGCCATTCATGAAGAGGAATTCGACGGTTTTGGACCCGTGTCCAAGGCTTCTGCTTTTCCACAGGGACTTTTACTACGCATCCGCTTAGAGACCGAAAATGCTGAAATCGGCAATCAACTTCCCAACTGGGTCAAGGTCTGGTCTGGCCAGTCGGTGCCGTATCATTGTTCGCCTTGGTACTGCGTCCCATCCCCTGCAGACACGAAACAGTGCCCACCAGGTACACCACAGGCTCACCGTCACGAGGAATTCGTCTATCAGCAGGATTCGAGGACGTCAAACCTGAAATGGGAATGGGCCTGGAAGCCAACTTACAGTCTTTCTGGTCATGGTAGAAATGGACAGCTCCCTCGGACTCCATCAGAAAGAAGCAAGGCCAGTGTGCAAGTGTTGGCGGAGAGAAACGATGCGCCCCCGACTCGATCCCCTTGCGCGTCGCTCCAATTGCGTACAATGCCTCCCCATTCCACGAAATCACACGCATCCATTGAGGCGTCCAGCGTGGCTTCGTCTAGAATCACGAAGCAGCACCAGTCGGTCGTATCATTGCCCCGCTCCTCCAGTAGCAAGACTACGACTTGGTCAGCTCGCACAGCAGCGAGCGGGCAGATGAGAGTACAGTCTACTACCCACGAAGAAACCCTCATCGTCGGGTCGAAGGATGATCCTATATATGTGGGGGACTCTGAATCCGAAGATTCAGACGACACGTCTAGCACAAGTGTAGATCAAGACGAGCACACCGAGGAACCTAGCCAGCGTGTAGACCCTCAGAATTCCGATCAAGTGGACTTGGGCGATGTCATCTCTTCGGCATCCCAACAAAACGTCCCATCACCTAAAGCTCCTCCGCGGCCTGCCATTCGGGTGAGGTCACCGGAAGATGACATTATAGTTCCGAATAACGGCACAGTCTTTTACCATCCTATTGGGAGGCGTGCTCTGAAACCAGGGACGGTCTTACCTCGACCACAACCGCTGAAGGAGATGTTTCGCTACAAGCACATGTACTGGCTGCGAGAGGAGCCTGACATAACGGCCGCGCAAGTCGAATACATTTCAGCCTTTGATGAGGTGATGGATGAACACGACATCAACGCGCGAACCTACTTCCCAACCGCCTGGAAGGATTTTGTGGCACGGAAAAGGGGGTGGATCAGTGAACGACAACACCGCGTCGACGAATTCCACAAGCAGAAGGACTTTTTGCTGGAAGTCGGACTGCTTCAACAGGAAGATATTGAAGGCATCGAGCCGATGGCCACAGCACGAGGCAAACGCTCCGAGGAGGATCCGCCGCCTGTGCGACCACAGGCCAGGTCAACTCGAAGCGGCTGTGGCATTTGCCATAAGCCGGTGGCCGTGTTCCAAGCTGCATATTGCACTGCAAAGGTATGGTCGAGCAGATCCACCCTTCGTTGCATTGAACTGACAGGAGCAGCAACACGAGGGCCCCAATCAATTTCACAAAGCGTGTGCATTGCCGCCGAGGATGACTATCGAGCAGGAGACGACATTTTTTCGAGATAAGAGGACATACAAATGCGTTGCGTGCAAGGTTTAAATCGCCGGCGCTGGATATACACGCATCGAGGATTACGATACAAGATATGATTCAAACCCATCAATAAATTTAGGACCTGCCCAAGACCGGCCAGTTCCAACGTATGATACACATTTAGCTGATTTACAACCCAAGCGCCTGACGCCATGGCCAACCCAAGAATGGCTCCCTTAGAACTTGTATTTGCCCTCCTTCTTCTTCTGCCCCCTCTCCTGCTCTGTCTTCTGTCGTTTTCGGCTCTCCTGCGCAATCATCTCACTGAGGTCATCTTCGTGCGCCCACTTGGCTCCCACGCCCTCCTCACGCAGGCCCTCATCGTACCGTTTCCTCATGTCCTCCTTACGAAGACCACCAGATTGTAGAGCCTCTGGATCAATGGCCACATCGACGTCGCCTGGCTTCTTGCGCTTTCGTTCATCTTGTCCCGAGCCAAGAACAGGCGGCTTGTTCGTGGGCAGATCATATGCGCGGTCACTGCCAAAGAAGCCCTCTGCACGCACCTGTCGCTCGGGCAACACTGTGTAGGCAGATCTTGGTGCTGATGATTCTTCGGTGTCGTAGCCACGGCGTTCTTTCCTCAGATCCATCTCGCCGGCAATCGACGTCTCGACGCCGTGATCTGGCGCAATCGTGCTTGCATAGCCTCCAGGAGTCTCCATGCCACTCGGCGTCTCCATACCACTGGCAGAGGGCTCCTCGTCCTCGTCCTCTTCCTCTTCATCAGACTCCTCTTCTTCCTCAGACTCTTCCTCTCGAGGCTGCAGCTCGCCCCAGAGATTGCGCTCAACGGGCTCCGCCAGTTGCGACTGGGCAGCTTGCGCTTGCTGGTTCTGCGTGCCGTTAGGCCCGGTGAGACCAAAGACATCTCCTCCGTACAGAGGACGGTTGAATTCGTCCACAGGGGGTTTGCCCCAGCCACCAGGGTGGAATCCCCATGAGCCGCCAGGAGGCGGCGGCGCATTGAGGCCAGGTATCTTCAGGGTCGGGTAGGAGGGTGGCACGCCGATGCGCTGCTGGTTGATGAGCCACGGTGGTGGCGCACCGGGTGGCATGCCCAAGGCCTCCTTTGTCGACTCTGTCAGGTCTCCAGGCCTGAAATGCTGGTAGTCTACCTCGCTCTCCTTGCCCTCGTAGTACACTTCTCCGAACCGTGTCAGCTCCGGCTTCGTTTGGAATCGGAAGAACGCGTCGTAGAGCTTCTGGTAGTCAATGTCCAGCTTGCCCATCTTGGGGGCCACGCGTTCGCGCTGCTTCTGCTTGAGTGATTGCTCGGCCTGCTTTTCCAACACGGCGTCGCGCATCTCGGTGATGCCTGTCTCCGCGATGAATTGCGGAAGGCGGAATGGTGGCTTTTCGACACCGCGCTTCGAAGACAAGTACTCGCGCTTCAGTGACCAATGTGTGGGTACAGGGACGACATTGCGCTGCGCTTTGATCTGGACGAGCAAGCGAGGGTCGTTGGACGACACGTCTTGCCATTCGACGACCTCGGGGATACGGACGAGGGCTTTCAACTCGGCCACGGAGAGCTTGGTGAGCATTTTCCGCTTCTTCTTTGACATTTTCGGTTGCGCGTCCTCCTCGTCGGGAATATCGTCATCGTCGCCAAAAAACACGTCGCCTGTATTGCCAGCATTCGCCTCCTTTGCCACCGCGTCTTCGTCCGCGTTGGCGCCAAACTTGTTGAATATGTCCTTGTAGATCGCAAAGGCCGGATCATCCTCGAGGTCCTCGATCAGTGGGCCGTCGGCATGCGGTTGCTCGCGAGGAGGTTCTTTCGACGTCTCGAGGTCGGCTTCCGGTTGGGGGTCGGTGCCGTTGGTCTCAGCGGCGTCTGCCTTTGTCGCGGGCTCCTCCTTGGCAGACTTCTTCTGCTCCTTCTTCTTCGCCCTCCTCATCTGGTTCTTCGTCATCTTGGTGGCCGCCATGATGCCTCAGTTGTTGCTGGACGAGCCAGAGCTGGCCCAGCGCCGATTATGGTAGGTGGTCGGATTGGTTGTTTGTGTGACAATGTGGAAAATGGCGTATGCTACGGCTGCTCTGAGAATCATGCGCTTTCTGGGATCTGGCATGCCGTGACGCAAGGTGGGAATGGAAGAGTAGGCAGGACAGTGAATGGGCCGGGCCTAAGATCGTCTGGAACGCGCTTGTTAGCCTGGTAAAATTCGAGGTGGAGTCAACGGGTCAAGGTGCTGGGAGGCTGAAAGGCTGATGAGCCAGCGCTCAACGGCAAGGCTCTTGGTGCACGATAAGACACCCGATAAGCGCGCTAATGCGCTTGCCGGCGATTCCTCGGATGGACACGAGTCTTCTGCATGCAGGAAGGATGGACGTGCCACGCAATTGGCTCCACCAAATCGCAAGCAGCGAACTGAGCCGCGCCCATTTGCAGTGGATGCAACCCCCTGAGACGCCAAATCGTCATTCTGCTATTCGCGTCCTTGGCGGGATTTATACCTTTCGTCGTTTCATAGCCGCCTTTCTACACCAGCACACTTCATAGCGACTCCCATCATTCTTTGAACGCCGCGGCTGGTTCGGGACTGTCACTTTGAATTCGGGACTCTTTTCACACATTTTACGTCAGAGCACGCCATACGGACTATGCGACGCTAACTCGAACCCCTTCACTCGCTTTTGCGCCGATTGCCCTAGTCACTCGTTCCTTCGATTCGCGAACAGTATCGACGTTTCCTCGCCATGGAGAAGTTTCCGGACCACATCGATGCGCCCGTCATGGGAAACGGGGACGCTCACTCCCCCGTCCAGAGCCAGTTCCCCAGTCTTCCCGATGGTGATCAAGCTCGACACCTGCCAGACCGCTGGCTTCCTGTGCCGCGCAGGGAGCACAATAGCTCGGGGTGGTCGCCCTCGGGATCGCCAGGCGTAGGTCGCCATAACCGCCAGAAGAGCCTACAAGATGCCTTTCGCACGATCCGCACACGCAACGGCAGCGTGAGCCAGAACGCGCATGAGCTGGCCGATGCTCTCAGAGCGCCACTTTCGCCCAAGCTTATTGTGAGTTATGCTCGATTTCCAGCAAAGCAGTCCGAGTCGAGTCACTAACCCTGTGCGATTGCAGATTCTGTGCCTGTTGTGGTACACCTCGTCTGCGCTCACCAACACATCCTCGAAATCCATCTTGAATGCCTTCGACAAGCCTGCGACGCTGACGGTCGTGCAATTTGCCTTTGTCTCGACGTTGTGCATACTCTTTGCGCAACTGGCAGTCATCTTCCCTAGTCTTCGTACCAAGATCACCGCCTTGAGGCACCCGATCCGGCCTCCGTCCAAGGACGTGATCATGACGACGCTCCCCCTCGCGGCTTTCCAAATCGGTGGACATCTGCTCAGCTCGACAGCTACAGCCAAGATCCCCGTCTCGCTAGTTCACACGATCAAGGGCTTGTCTCCGCTGTTCACCGTACTCGCCTACCGACTGATATACGACATTCGTTATCCGAAAGCGACATACCTGTCCCTCATTCCGTTGACGGCTGGTGTCATGCTGGCATGCTCTGGCAAGCACGGATTGGGAGGAGAGTTCCTAGGAATCATCCAGGCACTGCTCGCGACGTTGATCTTTGTGACCCAGAATATCTTCTCAAAGAAGCTATTCAACGAGGCAGCCAAAGCAGAGCGAAACGGCGCGACTGCCCAGTCCAAGAAGCTGGACAAGCTCAATCTTTTGTGCTACTCGTCGGGAATGGCCCTATTGTTGACTTTGCCCATCTGGTTCTGGAGCGAGGGCATCACGCTGCTCAGGGACTTCCTCAACGACGGATCGATTGCTTTGAAGGATGGACCCGAGACAATGGACCACGGACGACTGCTGTTGGAGTTTGTCTTCAACGGCGTTACCCACTTTGGCCAGAACATTCTTGCCTTCGTGTTGCTGTCCATGGTCTCGCCAGTCACATACTCCGTGGCCAGTCTGATCAAGCGCGTCTTCGTCATTGTGCTTGCGATCATATGGTTCCGCAGTCCGACGACCCCTGTCCAAGCTGCCGGCATTGCACTCACTTTCCTCGGGCTGTATCTGTATGACCGCACAAGCGAGAGCAACAAGGCGGATCGCAAAGTTCGCATGATGACCCAGACTAAGACGCCTGCGCCTCTGCTGCCCATCGATGAAGGCCAGTCCGGGAGCCACAATGGAACACCATCGGGTGTCCACCCCTATAATGAGGGGAGTTACTTCTCACCGATCTCGACGGCTGCCGAGGATACAAAGAAAACCGACGACCTGTCTGGAACGGGATCGAGAAGGAAGAGGGGGCACAGCAGTTCGCAGTGGCTGGCTCCTGGGACAAAGCAGGAAGACACTTGGCGGTCCCCTGACCGCACCGTTCCGACATGATATAGATAGAGATTATGACCTACGACGCCTTGAATGCATATACATTGAATCGTTAATTGTGCTCGTCGAAAGTGGTCTTTGCAACATGTTCGATTGCAATCACTCTATCAACCACTCGTCTAGCTCGACGCCTATACTTCTCCCGACCCCTCGGATGATCTCCCAGCCCACGCTAATCCTCCACTTGCCACCGCGGTCCATCACGTCGCCCGTGCCAACACGCGTGAGCAGTCTGAGACTGGTGAGCGTAGCCATTGCCATGCCCACGTCGGCATCTACAGCTGCCACTCGAGGATCCTCTGTCCATTCACTCTTCACAGCCGCGTAAATGGCCATCATGCGCTCGAGGACAAAGGCATGGGCGCCGAGCAGCTTCCTCGCGATTTTGCGGTGCTTGTTGGAGGCTATTGTCGGGGCTACCCGCCGTCTTCGACGACCACCCTGGTGGTGTGTGGAGAAGAGCGTCAGGTCATGCTTAGGGGCATTGTGCGAGGCGAGATAGGCACAGAGCAGCAGTATCCGCGCCGTGCGAGGCAGCAGGGTGGACAGGTCCGTCGAGGTGGTTTTGGAGGAGGGTGCGACGGAGATGATGCTGGGGTTTAGCACTGACTCGTCCTGGAAGTGTGTCCTTGCTGCGACGAGGAGCTTGGAGAACTCTTTCGCCTCGTATGTGCCCTTCTCGATAGGGGCAATGAACCTCGGCCAAAGGGTCTCACACGCTCGCTTGAAGCTTGGCAGCGAGCGAGCTGCTGACTGTACGAGCGCATCGTGCACCGCTGCGCAGAATCTTGGCCACAGGGCGAGTGTTTCCTCCATGGTCGCATTGTGTGTTGGCTCTGTCGGTGGCGTCAAGGCGAGAATGCGGAGATAGTCGGGCTTTGTGTATGGTGGAAAATGTACACTTGGCGTGAAGGAGGACGTCCTCAGCGGTAGAGGTGCTGTGAGGATAAATGCCGTCGTGAGGCATGGAATCTATACGTGTCAGCCGGATGACGCTACACGGGAGGGCGCGCTACGAACAATCTCAGACAGGCGAGCGAGGCCGGGGAGCATGGACGATGGCGCATCTCTGGCCCGGTCTATCGCATCGAGCACCAGGACGAAGCGAAAGTTGTCCTCTCGTTTGGGGTATTTCAACATCCGGACCAGCTCCACGTCCAATTGCGCCAAGGTTTCGCATCGAATCGCAGTATCTTCTTGCGGCCAGTCCAAGGCCTCTGCTATCGACATGACGATGGACTCGAAGAGGTGACGCGCGGTGATACACTGGGACGCATTGACAAAGGCATATCGTAGGTTTGGCGTTGGTCTCGCAAGAGAGGCCAGCAGAGAGGCTGTGATGGCGGATTTGCCGGTTGACTCTACGCCGTGGATCGTGAGTGTTCGGCAGGGGGCTGCTGACGGCTTTCTGTTGTTAGACACGAATCCAAAGCTCCTGGGAAGGGGAGAGACGCACGTAGAGCAATGTTGCGAGGGTGTGGATCTGGTGGTCGCGGCAAGGGTAGGTTTGCAGGACGGGAGCTAATAGGAGCTCATCAGGGAGCTGGAAGAGTGATGCAGCCATGCTTCTTTCGCACTGCATTTGGTGGTGGTGGTGGTGGTGATGGTGATGGAGAGCTGGGAGACGCGTCTGGCGCGTTTTCGGGATAATTTGCTGCGACGTCACTTTTGGTGTTCGGACATCTAAAATCCGAAGTGCCGGCGTCGCAAATATCTTCACGTTCTTACACCACCCCGATCGCCAGACTCGCTCGACCTGATCGCTTTGGAGAATTTGGCTACATATTTCTGTTCATATACTGGTAGCCTCATAAAAGACGGGCACTGATTTCCCATCGACGTTATATGATCGCCCTGTGCTCCCACGCCACGCTATGGGGGCACGATTGAATAGGGTACACGTAGGCATTCGCAAACTTGGTCCCTCTGTCAAATGAAAGCGTACGTGAGAAGTGAAACGAGATTGCAAGCTACCAAGTTCAGACGATTTCATAAAAGACACGAATCCCCTTCGCACCCAAAGCGCTGGCTAGAGCAACGAACGTGGCCCCAGCAGCACGCATCCTTCCATATCCAAAAGTGTCACCCACACCCCCCACGCCGATGACCTCAATCTTCGACAGAGACTCTTCTGAATCGAGTAGATTTCGAAGCATGCGGACGTTCCCCAAAGCAAGAGGATGCAGGGCTGCCCCCGCCATGCCACCGAACCCTCCCCCAGGCAGGGTGTCCTTCCACCTTTGTCGCTCGACGCTCTGCGGAGGCACGCCTGGTACATACCGTGCGCTTTCAAAGGTGTTCGTTGATTCCAGTATCAGGCAGGATCCCAGTGTATTGACCGCAGTGACGAAGCTCAAACGGGAGGCAGCGCCAGACTCAAGCAACGCCTCCTTCAAGGAATCGTACTGCCCGGCGTGAGTGTATGGGGGCATCTTGATTCCGACAGGTATCTCTGGGTTTTCTGGCAACGCACGGATGTACTGAGAAAGAGCACTTTTGGTGTACGCCACTGGGGGCGAATTGGGGATGTTGGGACAGCTCAGGTTGACCTCCATTGCAAGCGGGAAACGGATGCGCTCTTTAGCATCCACGATGGCCTCGTAGCATTGTCTCACGTCTGCGGCGGTGCCTGTGACTGACAGGATAAAGCACTTGTGAGTGTCGGAGGTATTCGACAGCTTCTGCAGTATCTCGAGGTACTCGGGCAGGGTATATGGGCTGTACCCCAGGTTGTTGAGCGTGGAGTCGCACGGCGCATCATCGTGGTCGATGATGCAGTCAGCGTCGTCGTCCGTCGCACTCTTATCGGTGTCGTCGGGGTAAGATTGTGTCCCCGCTCTCGCAACTTCCCCAGAGCCCGCAGTGAAGAAGGTAAAACGATGGTCTCCTGGTCGATGGTCAAATCCCTGCATCAAGCTTGTCCGGACAGTGACTGCGCCGGTCGCAGGGCATTCGAGCAGTTCCCTCAGCTGCGCCTCTGTGGTTGCCCATGGCGATGCCGAGTTGAACAGCGGCAGTTCAATCACGGCAGACAACAGAGGAGGCATGGTGTGTCTGTGGGGTGTACATGAGACCTCCAGCGCTCAGAAACATGAAGGGATCCGGGCGAGGGTTTATAATGGCACATGCAGGCTGGCATGCACTCGCGACGGGACGGAGGGCCTCCCAGAAGGTCGCTGGTGGATCTACGGAAGTGGTGTCGGACTCTTATCAGTCCTCAACCTGCTCAAGACTAATGAATTTCTCGGCCACAAGCTGGAATGGGCTTCCGCAAATAAACAATCGTTCAGCCATGAACGAAAGCCAGTGTCCAATCAACTATATCAAAATCAGACCGTGTCAAGACCCTCTTTGACGACCAAGAAATCATCATGTACACTCAACGAAAACGCCTCCCTGAGTCCCCAGTTGTTCGCCGTTCGCCATGGCCAATCCCAAAAATCAAGACTACCAACCAAAGTGCTCGCAGTGCACGCTCACAGAAGGCCCGTCCGGCTTGGTGCACGACGAAGTGGTGTCTCGTACGGCACGTAGAAGACCCCCTGGCCCGCATGCCATGACCGTGACAGCCTCATCACTGCCAAGGTCCTCGATAGATGAACGAAGCATACCCGCCACGTCTGGGCGCCCGAAAGTCACCGACACTCCGTAGATTTGGGGGACGTCGCGCTCATCAGTTGCGGTCGAAAGATCCTCCTTCTCGGAATCGACAGACCTTGCGGAACTTGCTGTTGATTTGCAGTCTTCGTCGGCAAAGGCGCGATCAGTTGCCCCGTCTTGGCTCGAGACAGTCGTGCTCAAGGCGAGGGAGTCAATGCCTCGGGGGCTCACTCCAGGTCCGCGGGTCACGAACAAGTGAATCTTGACGCGCTCTTGACCGGCGAGGTCTGCGATCTCTCTCGCGAACCAGTTGAGCTGGGCTACAGCAAGTTAACAAGAGCGCGAGTCTTGATATCCAGAGGAATACTTACAATGATGACGGACAATCCAGATGAGTTCAATCTCCTTGACGGACCGGGGGCCTGGAGCGAAACCATGTGTCTTGCCCCTCCCAAAAGCAAACGAGCCACCGCTTCCGCCAGCAATCAAAATCAGCTTGTCGATGCTACCAGGAGTGCGAGGG
This sequence comes from Emericellopsis atlantica, assembly GCF_019669845.1. Taxonomy (NCBI): domain Eukaryota; kingdom Fungi; phylum Ascomycota; class Sordariomycetes; order Hypocreales; family Bionectriaceae; genus Emericellopsis; species Emericellopsis atlantica. The sequence continues at coordinate 329,833 of NW_025764727.1, read as the reverse complement.
GAGGCGTAGGGTCCCTCGGCACTAGCCCGAACAACAGCTCTAGGGTGCGAGACCGCATACTCATGGAGATCTTTCGTGAATCCATTATAAGAAGCGATGACGAACTCGGCAGAGTCCACGTTGGCAATGGTGAACGGGTGCATCTCAAACCTCCGGACGGCGGGGATCCACAGGAAGCAGTGCTGTCCAGCTTCCGCTCCATGTGGCGCTTTCTTGAGAGTGACGCGGGTGCCGCCGTTGGTCAAGGGCGTGAGGGTAGCCTCGTTCGAGACACTGCAGACGACCAGGCGGAGAAAGCGTGTCAGGCGATCGAGAACCCAGAGGCTGGCGCATGTGATGGTAATGAAGATGATGCCCTTGCCAGTTTCAGGCTGGTGAAGCCCAAGAGTGACGACGCCGATGATCCAAAATGCGATGTGTAGATAATAGAAGAGTTCATACCACCAACGGCGTATATATGCCCCTGAGATGCCGAGGCTTAGGAAGCAGATGCCTGTAATCATCCCATACACCTCCGCCTTGTATAGCAGGCGCTCTGGCCGGTGGTCCGAGACGAAGTAAGCAGAATAGGAAGCTGCGTGTACGATGACATGCGCGATGGTCATGTATCCAGCGAGTTGGTGCAAGATGTTGAGGCGGTTGTAGGTGAAGCCGCCCACAAAGTAAAACAGGTTGATCTTCATCGAGAAGAGCACAAAGACTGCCACATTTGCCATGGCGAGCCTGGGTACGTCAGGTATTGTTCCAGTAGAGTAAATGGAGAACTGCACTCACCAGCCTGTTCGTGAAGCAATGTTGGACAGCGTTGTCATGTTCGTGTAGTCAATGGGTGCGAACGTCAAGACCACATTGGCGATGGTGTACACAGCGACGTGGAGCATGTGTCCAACTGAAGGAAGACACGGGACATGCTTGCTGAGCAACGAAGTGAGGTGACTGTCTGCGTCAGGATTCCCCCATTGCATGATCTGTGATTGACCGAGTGGACGTACCGAGTAGTTGCTGCACAAAATCTGGGCAAAGTTGGTCGGTGTTTGTGAATCCTCAACCAGCGAGGTGCAAAAACGAAGATGCAGGTAGATAAGGCTTGAATGAAAAGAATGACAGCAAAGTAAAGCATCGCGCGGTGATTGTGCTTGGCGCGGATTGCCATCATGGCCTCGAAAGCGGGATCGTGGCCTGCCATGGTGAATCTTGTCAAAGTGCTTTGAGAGCAAGGTTTGAGTCTCTCCGATGTTCAAAGAAAGGCATTCAGTAGTTGAGGAAGAAGAAAAAGAGTGGACAAGACGTCAAGTGAGTGAAGGGGCTAAAGTAACATGGCAAAGAGAAGTGGAGAGAGAGAGGATGATCTAGAGCTGAGAGATGACTGAGGTCAAAGTAAGGATATAACCTCGCTCGAGTGGATCCACATGGTCACTGTTGAGGATGCCATGAGGCGTGATGAATGATGTGACATGGCCGTGAATTTGCTGGATGAAAAGACGCTGAAGAGCATCTCCCACCCAAGTCGTGCTGAAGTCAACATAAGGTGCCACCCAAGTAACGTCTTCATGAAACCCCCGCAAAAGAAACCTGCCGCCAACCGGTATGACGCGCCTCCTGGGAGCGATATCTTTGATGACAGATGGGTTGATAAGCATGGGCTTCTAGACAAGCCCTATGGCCTAGTGATTGGTAGAACTCTCAATGTTTGAGACAGTGCGAACACTCTAGATGGGTAACCGATTTATCTGGAACATGAGTGAACAGGCTCGCTCTAGCCAGGGCAGTACAGTCCATTCCACACGTGGAGTTCAACGTGCCCAACATGAAGTTGTAGTGTCCCTGATTATGGCATCAAACTGAATCTCTAGCCCGGCTGGGCATCTCCAACCTCACAGGTCAGTGCGGGCGGGAGGCGGATAGTTCCGGTGTCTGTGTTGCATCACATAGCGGCTATTCACATATATGGCTGCCCCGAAGGTCAATCTTGAACGATGTTCACCTCGCCCGCTAGGGGTCAGTCTCTAGAGCACGACATGAACCTGTGACCGCCACTCCCGCCTCCAGACTGTATGACAGCCACAATTGTTGGATCCAGGGGCTACACTGCTTGACGCTGTCTTCATTTTACAATGTCGATTAAAGTCACTTGTCAGACACATGGGCAATCAGCCGTGAAACAAATACTATTACCTTCCATACACACATGCAAGCTCTCCTTACTGACGTCCTTGTCGCACTGCATATGCCTCCTACACGTGGGTTCCACGAATGGTCGCCAAGGTCGGAGAAGCACAATCTGATCCGGATGGCTGCGCGTCAGACGTCTCAAATATAAAGGAAACCAGTCGGAATACACCCAAAAGCCATACGCAACCGCGAATGACAGCTCATCATGTCGCAAAAAAAGGGGGTGGGGGGCTTACCGGTTCTCACTGTCAGGCTGCGGCTCAGGCACTTCACGCATCATCTCCTCCAACGTCGGTGGTACCCAATTGTTGTCGTCGTCACCTGTAGTTCGAGGGGCACCTCGACTTTCGGTCCGGCTATGATGGCTCCTCCGGCTGGAGTGCGTGGAGCTAGACGTGTTCGACCGAGAAGGGTGCACAGAATTGGAAAAGCGACCGTCTCTGGGAGGGCGCGAAGGCCGCTGACGCCTATTTTCTTTGCGCTGGAGCTCCTCAACCCGCTGCCTGAGCAGCTCATTCTGCTCCTTCAGTGCTTGATTCTCAATCTCGAGTTGATTACGCTGAGGGGGCAGATCAGGCGGTTGGTTCTTGACAATGGGCTCGTGAGCACGAGCTCCCTGCTTGGCGCACTCGACAATCAAACGCTCATTCATGAGGACGAGCTCGTTCAGATATCGAACCGGGACAAGCTCCTGCTCCTGGCAAAAGTGACGCAAAGACTCGAGAAGACCACAGTTCTTGGCATAGTGGGCGCGAATCATGCCCTCAACTTCAGGCGTAATCCGCTCGCCCATGCGGCGGAGCTCATTGATCTGGGCTGCTGCTTTCTGGTCCGCCGTGTCGCTTGGGCGAAGGTCAAAGGCTAGGCCTTTGGCGTCCTCGGCGCCAGGCGCTGAAGTCTCCTTGTTCCATAGGGCGAGAATTGCGTCCTCCTCCTGCTTTGACATGTGGCTTGGCTCGGCGAAAATGAACAGTCGCTCGGGATCATCGGTTTGAGGGACATAGTGTGCATGGCTCCACCACTCGGGGTCTCTGGACTCGCGCTTCAGGGGAGCGTCCCTCGCGCCTCTTGCGGACTGAGAAAAGAAAGACATGTTGCGGTTCTGATATGATTGTAGCGTAGTCTGGTGTTAGTTCTGGTGGTGTTTGGATGATAGAAAAATTAGGTTTGGACTTTTATGCCTGGATTGATATATATCCTTGTGTTGTTGCTTGTTCAGAGTTGATCTTTGTTCTCTGGCGTCCTTGGTGATTTCTCCATATGGACCATGGCTTGACTTGATGTTTAATCTGCGCCATACGAAGAGGTTTGGGAACGGTTGAGTCCTGACCAGAACACTTTTGCAGAGTTGATTTACAAATGGCGAACGCTGAGAGTTCCAGCGAAAGCCACATGATTGGGGATGTTCTATCCGTAGATGTTCGGCGTTTGGGGTAGGGCAACTAATGCTCAGCCATGTTGTTCGCAGCAGATTTGGCCCCTGTCACTACTTCAGGCTATGTCAAAGAGACGAACACGATCAAGATTGCGAACAGTGACTTACGCAATAGGAAGCGACGAAGAATACTTTTTTTTTTTCGACGTAAAGCCCCTGATGAATATATAGGCCTGCTATGCGTGGAGTTGATGCTTATTAATAGGGGCAATGGTCTAGGGGTATGATGCTTCCTTCGCAAGGTTAACTACGTTGATCTGCACAACGTGTGATTGGAAGAGGTCCGGGGTTCAATTCCCCGTTGCTCCACATTTAGTTTTACTTTTGCTGCTTTATTACGTTGCCGGGGCTCGGGGGGGTATCCTTTTTTATTCTGCTGCAACCCGTTGGTAGACCTGGTCTTGGACACATGAAGTTGAGTGCACCTGCATTCGCGACACAACAAGTCAAAAGCAGCCTCATTTCTCAGTAGCCAAGAAGACGCTACTCGCGCAAATCGACGCACCCCCTTTTTTCCAAGTAAGCAATACTGATGCGAAGCACTTCTCTCCTGTAAAGCACATCCGTGTCCGGCCCCACCTCTCCGGCCGGGTATCGGGAAGAGGGCTGCTCTCGTCCTTGAGTCAGGACTGGCGGCATCCGTACGGAGCTAGACCCCTGCTGATAGACAGCCTACAGGCTTCCCCACTCTTGGCCGATCACGCAGCTGCCGGTAAAATAATTAGGTTGGCAAGGATACCACAAGAAATATACCGCAACAAATACACGCATTTTCGCAGATCACAAACGCTGGGCAGTTGGACACGATGGCGTCCACGGACCACCCGACGAAAGAGCCAGCCAGACCAGCTGGCCTCGACGAAAAGTCCCCCGACGATGCCATCGCCTTTGTTGGGCTGACAGCGCACGAGCTGGACCCTGAGGTGACGGCGCGCGCCGTGCGCAAGATCGACTGGTTTCTCATCCCCGCCATGATCGTCGGCTACGGCCTTGTGTACTACGACAAGGCCATCTTGGGCGCCGCCGTCCTGTTCGGCATGACTGCAGACCTGGAGCTCTCTGTGGTGACCGACCCAGACGCGACGCCGCCTGTTGTCGATACGAGGAGACTGTCCTGGGCGACCAGCCTCTTCTACTTTGGCATGCTGGCCGGGTTGTACCCCTTGACCTATGCCCTCCAGCGATTCAACATGGGCCGCATCCTCGGTGGTATTGTCATCGTCTGGTCAGCCATCTGCCTGTCTACAGCGGGCGTGACGTCCTACAAGGGCTTGTACGTCCAGCGGTTCTTCCTGGGGTTCGTCGAGAGCATCATCCCCACCGGGTTCATGTGCATCGTCTCGAGCTACTACACGCAGTCGGAGCAGAGTCTGCGCCAAGGCTGGTGGTTCAGCAGCACCGGGCTCTGGACCGTCATCGGCGGCGGTCTGAACTATGGCTTTGCGACAATCCAGGGTGGCAGCTTGACTAGATGGCAGTACATTTACATCTTGGCCGGGAGTTTGACCTTTCTGTTTGGCCTGTTCTGCTTCTGCGTGCCCAACTCGCCCGTGGATGCCTGGTTCCTGACCAAGGAAGAGCGGTTCGCAGCCGTCGAGAGGTTGAGGCATGGTCAGACCGGCGTGCGTTGCGCCAAATTCAAGTGGGCGCAGCTGAGGGAAGCACTGTTGGATGTAAAAGTCTGGCTCATCTTCGTCATGATGAGCAGCGCGTGAGTGCATCAAGTGCGAGAGTGAAAAGACGCAGCGCTGACCTCGACAGGTATACCGTCAACGGTGCCGTGAGCGGCTTTGGGCCTTTGATTGTATCGACATTTGGATGGGCGCCCTTGCATTCCATCTTGTGGCAGTTTCCTCTGGGTGCCATTTGCTTCGTGGCCATCTTACTCACAGGCTTCCTGGGATCCAGGTTTCGCAACATCAGGCTGATCATGCTGATTGTCTGCTGCCTCCCCGTCATCGCGGGTAAGTCTTCGCGTTTCCAAAACGCCGCACAGTACACATGGCTGATGAAGTAGGGTGCGCCATGATCTGGAAGTCTGAGTGGTCGTACCGCGCTGCGACGCCTCTCGCCGGCTACTCCATCACCGGATTCTTTGGCGCCGTCGTGTCTCTGATCATCACTGTGGGCATGTCCAACGTCGCCGGACACACAAAGAAGAGCTTCATGGCCGCGACCATCTTCATTGCCTACTGCGTCGGCAATATTGTTGGCCCACAGCTGGTGGACTCGAAGCAAAAGGCCGACCACTATCCCGAGCTTTGGACAGGCCTGATCATCTGCTACGCCATCTGCATCGCGGCTAGTGCAGCACTGTACGTTGTCCTGAGGAGGGAAAACGCAAAGAAGGCGAAGCTGGCTGTCAGCGCCGAGGACAGGGACAAACTCGCGTTCCAAGACCTCACCGACAAGGAGAACCCGTACTTTACATACGTATACTAGGTCGCTTGATGCTACAAGCCAAATAGATGAGGGTTGCTCTGACCCTCAATGACCCAGTACCCATTGTCGCACTCGTTGGAGTTGGACCGCAGCGGGCGATCGCGCTTCCAACGAAGGCCCGTCCCCTGGGCATCTTGGTCTGTGAATCCGTAGGTGCCGTTGAGAAACCGGAAGACTTCCTTCTCGATGCCACCATTCTCGTGTTGCGGCGCTCTATTTTCCTGTGCTTCGACCCACAAACGCTGAAAGGCGCCTTGCGGCATGGAAAGCGTGAAGCGTGTCAAGGCAGGGTTGGCGACAATGAACTTGTCCGCGGCCTCGAGGAAAGGATTAAAGTCCACCGAGGTGTAAATATGAAACACAGATGTGATGGTGACGTGAAGGGTGCGGAGACTTGGAAGTTGAGCTGTGAGGACCTGGAAGAGATTCTGTATCCCGTCGATCGCCTTCCTGTACGATGCCCACCTGTGCATCGAAATGATGCTCGTGCCGAACTTGATCTCCAACGACGAGATGCACGACAAGCGCTGTGCGAGGAAGAGCCGGTTGAGGTTTTCGAAAATCGCATGGCTGACTATGTGCAGGGTGTTTTGGCGATATAAAACGTCAATGGTCTCGTCGTACCTAGAGGCAGTCAGCTCACGCCATTGCACGACCAGAGTCTTTCCATGGCAACCCACGCCAGGCGGCAGCTTAGAAGCCAGCCCATGACACCAATCTGGCACCTTGCAGGCCACGCGCCTCCCCAGACCGCGCAATACTTCACGTCGCCGTTACGGCATTTGTCGTACCACGGCGCCGGCTCCAAGTCCCAGCGACGAATCACGGACATTTCGTGCGGCGGCGGTTCTCTGTGGCACACGCTGCCCCACCAGCGCCATGCCTTTGGTTGCGTGCTGTCGAGATCGCGATAGGACGGGTGACTCTCCATGGGTGTGATTGCGCAGTGTCGCGTGCTCCCGTCCTCAGCAGCCACCCTTGATCTGGGCGTGTCTGGCCAGATGTAGCTGAGGTCCATGTGCAAGGTCTGGTTGCCGAACGCATGATTATAAATTTGAATCCGTATCTCGGGGGGCAGTCTACGGAAGAATAGACATTCCTCTCGATGCGGAGGATCGGCGGAGGGCTGCGGCGTGATGCATCGGGGGCGCGGATCTGGGAGGAAGGGGAGGATCTCCTCGGGCTCGTCTGTCACAGGCTTTGGCGGAGGTTGTGAGACTGTCGCCCACACCCGACGGCAGACGCTTCTCACCGTGCGACGCGTGTCAACCCAGGGCATGGTGTCGGGGCATGAGCGCCACAATTCTAATCAATGGCATGTTGTCTGTGTAGATGGTGCGAGGATGAAGCCGGGCTGGGGTGCGTCTGGAATTCGAAGGCACAAAACCAACTGAGACGAAAGATGAATTAGAAACTAAGACAAAATAATCCAAACAGCTAGACAGGTCAGCGAATAGGTAGTGAGCAGTAGAGTTGGTGCGGTTGTCGTGGAACATGCTAGCATGATCAAGGTCACTGTGGGTGACCGCAATTGAAGTCGGCAGGTTCATCATCTAGGACGTCCTTCCTCAACTTGATAGCATGCAGAGGCCAAAAATGAGGCATCTCGCGAAGACCGAAAGAAATCAAAAAATTTATGCGATTACACACCCTGGGACTCGAACCCAGGCCTCTTACGAGACTGCGAGAGAAACGAATCTCCTGAACACAGCGCCTTAGACCACTCGGCCAGATGTGCTTGAAAAAGATGAAGGTAATTGATCCTATATTGGGATGGTTGCCAGCCCTGGTCGGGCTCTTCTCATCACCCCTTTCAAATGCTCGATTGGACCGGACACGCATCGGAAAAGTGACTTCACCAGCAGAGGTCGCAAGAACCACAAGATCCGTTTATTGTTTGAGAGTGCGTGCAGTTCAAAAAGCCAATTGAGACAAGGACATGCATCAAGGCCAACATCTTGACATATGGCCCCTTATGAGCAGAAGCCTCGCAGGGCACTGTGGTTTTTGCCGCATAGAAAGTCAGTTCTGCTGTTCAAATTGGCATCTCCTCACTATCAACAGCATTGTATAGGAGCCTATGTATCAGATGTCCATGAATGTACACATGAGTGTGCAAATTGCCGGTCGCATAGTGTGAGACCTATTACTGCTTCACGCTCATGTTGTCTGAGATTCACATTCAGGCACGAAAAGGACCAAAATTTGAGTACAGCTTGCTTGAATTATGTACTTAGATATACGATATGTCGAGCAGGTGCCGGTTGTATCGGCCCAAGGCCTACATTCCGCGTGTGTCAGACAAGTGACCTATGTCTGCACCTCCTTGTTGACAGGGCCATCATGCGTGAGAGGAGCCAGGTCACGGTCAAGATCGGCCATCTGCTCCTCCTGGGCGTCGTAGTGCCTAAAGAGGGCGTAGAAGATGCATCCTATGACGGCCGAGCCCACGCCCACACCAGTGTACATCCAGATGAACTTGGGGTCCACGGCGACGGACACGAGGGCCTCCGAGATGGCAGAGCCAAAGGCGTTGGTCGTCAGGTACAAGGCCGAGACCAGGGACTTGAGGTTGGGGGGCGCCTTGGTGTAGGCGTACTCCAGACCGGTGACAGAGATGAAAATCTCGGCGAGACCGATGAACACGTAGGCTGGTGTCTGAACCGCAATGTGGACGTGGTTGGGCAGTGGCGTCTGGCCGTCCATACCCGCCGGGCAGGCGCCAGGATGTTCGTAGCACGGGCCGGCCGAGTAGATGAGGTGCTGGACAATGGCGGCGTAGGCCAGGCAGAGGGCGGCCAGCCAGAAACCGATGGTGATGCGGGCGATAGGGCGCAGCTCGATGCCGCAGCGGCGCAACAAGGGGTAGACAAGCCTGTCGAGGATGGGCGTGAATACGAGAATGCTTATACTACACGGAAAAGGTTAGCTTCTGCGGCGCGTGGCGCTTTCAACGGGGTGGACTTGCGGATCTGCGATGGTGTTAGCCGGGGGGGTTCACGAGATACACGACGACTTCAAATATTCATAGCACCCGCCACAGGCGTGCTAGAACATTGCTAGAACATTGAAAATAGGCTCAAACTGACCGAAGTTTTGCATAAGGTCGTTAGGCATGCCGTGGCCTTCCATTTGACCAGCTTGGGTGACGAAATTCGTCGAAAACTGGCCGTAGCATACCCAGAAGATGGGGTCTCCCTCGGGTCAGCATCCGGGCGCTGCACGAGGGGCGGGGCGGTACTCACAGAAGACGAAAACCTTGCAGGCACGCAGGGCACGCTTGAGCTCGTCGATAAAGTGATCATTCCAGGGGACAGCCTGTGTCTTGCCGTGGGCCTCGCGCCAGGAGGGCTTGGCGGCATTGGTGTCGCGGGCCATGATCATCATGCCGATGGCCTTGAAGGAGTCGGTAATGACCGAGCCCTGAGGCGGACGGTTGACGTAGCTCTTGCGTCGAAGAATGAGGATGGCAATGCCGATGTTGAACATGCAGAAGCACATGAGATAGGCGGCTGTGCGACGGTGTTAGCAATGAGGGCGGGGGACACTGGTGAATAGGGGGGAAAGTGCTTACTCCAGAAGCCCTCATACTTCTCCATAAAGGGCGTGGCCAAGAGGGAGAGCGCTCCGAGGTTGATGCACCAGTAGAAGATCATGTAGATTCTCTGGTAGGTGATGGCTGGGTCGATGACCACACGCTCGCCCGACTTCTCTGTCTTGATGGCCATGACGCGACGCTGGTACTGGTCCGCAATCAGAGGGGCAATGTTGGACTTGATGCCACCTGTGCCAAAGCCAATGATGAAGATGGCCACGACATATCCAGGAAGACCGGCGCCCGCGTCGAGGGCGGATGGCAGAGAGGTGGTCCACAGGATGATGAGACCGAGCCAGTAGACACCGGCAAAGAGGATGATGGTCTTGTACTTTCCAAGATACTGATCAGCGACAATGGCACCGAGGATGGGCGTGATATAGCAGAGCCATTGGAAGGCCAGGTTGAGGCCAGTGGCGGCCTGATGTCCCAGACCCAGACCCTTGGCGCCGTCTGCGCCATTGCGGCTGTTGTTGATGTAGTTCTGGAAGAGACCCTGAGCACCGTAGTAGGTGAAGCGCTCGGTCAACTCCACAATGGCGATGAGGAAGGCGGACGCGGGCAGGTTCTCGCCAACACGACGAAGCGTGCGCTTCTCATGCTCGCTGGGCTCCTCGCCGTCGAGGGTAGGCACAGCCTCAGCGTCGAAGCCAGCCTTCTCGCCCGTGGCGTCGCCAGTACCGATGTAGCCACCGGTCAGGTCCTTGTGCGCGCCGGTCTTGCGCGACTCCATGGCCTCATGCAGCCTGAATCTGGGGTCAGCCATGCCCCGTTACCTAATACGGCCGAGGGGAGGGACCAAACTTACTCTGCTGCGGTGTCCTCGTGGTTCATGGCCATGTTGACTTACGTATTACGCTCGGCTACCCCAGGTTGAGACAGATGAAGATCGAGCGGTGGTCAGGGAAACGAAAGAGGGCCCTCACTTATAGAAAAATCTTCAACGGAGCCCCGGTCCACTTGGGACGACCCTTATCTCGCGCTTCTCCACGCCGGACCACGCGAGGATCCTCCGCCACGGTCGTTCCACGCCACTTGTGATTCCATGACAACATGGAGATAAGGACTGGGGATGTGTGGTTGGTAGGCATGTGTGTGTGTGTGTCCGTGTGTGTGTGTGTGTGTGCGCGCGCCTGGGACTCTGGGCGCGTCTGAGAACGCGTGAGGCCTCAACTGCGGCGATCCACCCCGGACGGCCTAATTCCATGTACGTAGTCATCTAGGCTGGTTGCAACCGCGTACTGCACAGTAGGTTAGTGTGCAGCGTCTCGCTGGCGCTGGGCTAGTCTCTTGCTGTACGTAGTACGTACGGACAATTACGCCCACACATGGAGAGGAACTTATGGTTGGCGGACTGATGCCTGTGGAAGCCGGACCGAAAGGTCGACTCTTACTATCCGTAGTAGTCTCTCACTCGAGATGACCAAGACGCTTGCGCGCATTCCCGGCGCTGCAGTGCCGAGTCTGGGGCGGGAGGTGGCCAAGCGCCGGTTGCCGAGGCCAAAACTGGTAAGGGTGGCCAGCCCGCTCTATCCGGCCGGGAATCGACTTTGGCTGCGTCTTTGCAGAGTGGTATGCGGAACCAGTGGCCCACATCTCGTGGCCGGTGAGCCGAATGTGTCTCGTAATCGCGCACTAGGAGGTTGAGCAGCACTTTTGTCCTGGCGTGGACACACCGAGCCGACTTTGCCGGGTGATCCATAGCATTATGTACAACTTGGACGCAGACAGCCGAGGGAAAGCGAGGCCATAGGCCAGGAAACATGATCAATAATGACACCAGGGGATTTTAGATACGTAAGTTGCGAGAGGAGACTCGAGATTGTGAAACGCGCCGCCAATCCTGTCTCCAGATCGCGGGCTAATACTATTAGTAACGTTCCATTCCGTCGGTTGCTCGACTGGAGAGAATAGTAGTTCGCCACTAACTAGCCACTTGAACTTGCATGAGCCAGTGTCCAGAGTCCGAAGCGAACGAATCTCACGCGACATCTGCGGTAAGAAACACAATTATTAATTAATCTCTTACTACGTACGGAGTACTCCATCCACAGACCCGTTGGCCAGACCGCTGTAGGGATGACTGCCACGCTTGCGTCTTGTTGATGTCTTCGCCACCCTGGACCCTTGGGCTGCCTATTCGCACATAGTCCACATTCCATCATTGTTCGAGAAGCTCGGGCGAAAGACTGGATCGGTTCACGCGACCACTGTTGGTGCTGCGACATTCTGCGAGTCGCCTGTCAGAACCTTATCGTGACCGTGCAAAATTCTCAGCGCGATTCGAACTCTCGCCTGCCCTGAATCAGTGGCATCAAAAATTTTAAGCGGCCGAGGTCATGGAGGGCCCTCGAGTAGGTATCTACATACTAGACAGCAAGCGAATTGTCGCTTCACGAGTCGCATCAGTCGTTCCAACTTCCCGGAAGTGGGACTGTGGGACCAGCGGCGGCTCTTTGTTAGCCTCATGCACAACTGACTTGGGATAGTGGGGCGACAACGTCTTGCATTCTGCTTTTGTTCACTTCATACAATGAACAATTTCGCGCTGGGCGGTATGTATGGTGGTCTCATCACACTGTTGGAGGGAATTCATGTTCCGTCCTGCTTGCAGCCTACGTATCTCATTCGATGCCTCAACCGAAACGGGGCTCGTTTATGTTTGCTGCGTGGTCGGCAAGGTAGTCTAGTGTGGCAATCGCTCGGATATTATTACAAATGCCTCTGCCAAGAAGAAAAGACATCATTGTGCTGCCACTGACTGCCGCGGCGACAAGCCCCATTCAGTCAACGCCTACCCTGCAGTCATCTCCGATGAGAACAAAGTCATCTTGCTCATGCTCGAAGAGAAATCACGTGCCGCCCATCCCTCACGATAGTCCGCCTAAAATTAAGGTTGGGATGGGATCTAATAACACGTAACAGCATCCAATTTCCGGGGTCAGTATTGAGGGAATACATGAGGTCACGTGTCCTCCTGCCCTTTTCTCGCCAAGTTCAATTCACCGCCTTGACTTGGGGTGAGGAAACCATTGTGTCTCGACGCAATCGCTAACGCTCACCTGTCTGCGTGATCAATATCCCGGTCAGTGAAAGTGACAATAATTGAGTACAGTCATAAGTCTAAAAGCATCATAAGGCCAATAGTCTACATACTATTCATATACAATACTGAACATAAGGTAGATGGCTGAATTCTTTCCACCACCGCTAGCGACTTTGTGGAGAGTGCGGCACGTAGGGTAGGTAGCCTTCTTTTGAGTTTTAAGACACCAAGTCTGCATGCCAGCTCAGAGGCTCGATCGACTTCAAGTTCAAAGCGTTGTGGATGCCAAATGCTGTGGTGAGAAAACGGTTTCATTTGGGGCCTTGGTTCCTTTCGCAGCCCACAATGAGCGGGATCAGCCTCATGATTACCTTACCATGAATGTTTGATTTGTGCCGTCGGGGAATTAAATACTGGAGGTATTTCTTCTTACCCCTGGGCCCTTTCTCCCCGACCTACATTTCCCCAGACTGCTACCCCAGATTGCATATCATACGGAAACGCGTATCCCTGTCCTGGTCCTGCGCAAGATCAGCCTGAGCTGCGGCGTCATTTAACCGTCCAGTAGATCTCGCACAAAGCCGCCCCCGCAGAGCAAACCCCTCGTCATTCTACTCGGTACATGCGAGGGAGAGCCGGCGGCTTTTTCTTCGCTCTCTACGGCTCTCGTCGACAAATGCCAATCGAGCCCGCCTGCATAATGCAATGCTTGAGTCTGGCTAAAATGAAGCGACGCTGGCGCCTGAAAGTATAAGACAGTCCGCACAGAGGGCGATGGACAGGAGGAAAAGATAGTGGTGCCATGACTGGCCTGCGGCTCACAAATTGAACCGCCAGCTTGACCTTACCGACCATGGCGCTGAGAAAAACCATAGTCGGAATACTCATCGGATGTCTGAATGTACACATCCCCGGTGCACTTGGAGCCTCGTTCTACGTGTCGCCCAAGGGGTCCGATCTGAACAATGGCTCGCATTGCCGCCCCTTCCAGTCTCTTCCCAGAGCACAAAAGGCTGTCAGGGACGCCTTATCATCGGGTGCGCAAGACATCGTCGTCGAGCTTGCGAATGGCAGATACATTCTCACGGAACCTCTAAATCTCACTGCGAAGGACTCTGGAAGCCCCGACCATCCCGTCACTTGGAAGGCCAGAGGCGCCGAGGCTGTCATCTCAGGTGGCATTGAGATCACCAACTGGACCGACACTGGATCTCGCGGCATCTACTCTGCCAATGTCCCCCCTGGCACCGACTCCCGCAACCTGTACGTCAACGGATGGGCTGCAAACTATGCTCGCCGGCGCATCGACAGGTCCGACTTTGCCACCACGAACACGTCAATGCACTGGGACGATCCTCAGTATGACTGGATCATGGAGGTCGGTGATCTTGATGGCGCTGAGATACGAGGCGTCAACGCTTTCACAGACCGCATTGCCCCCATACAGGAGGTGCGCGACAGGGAGATGGTCATGGTCCGCAACAGCTGGTCGAACAACATCATTGGGTACGACACCTTTAGCAACCCTGATGGGTTCTACGATGTCGAATTCCTGACGTGGATTCAGGGGGCGCTCAGTCTTCTCGATGATGGAGGCCAGTTCTATCTCGACTCGGACCAAGGCATTGTCTACTATAAACCGCTTGACACCGAGTCTATAGACGATCTGGAGGTCTACCTCGGCGTTCAGGAAGCATTGGTCACCATTGGAGGCACCTATGACGAGCCTGTTCACGATATCGCCTTTGAGAACATTAACTTTGTAAGCCACACTCAGCCATCTGATCACGTTCTTCCCCATTCTTCCCGACGATCTATCTGCACCTCTTCTAACTCCAATCTGACAGGCGCATACTACCTGGCTGAAACCTGGTCAAGGGTACGGCTACGTCGACCAGCAGACTGGCGGCTACATTGGCGAAAACGTAACATATCCCGAGTTCGAGGCCTCGCGTCCGCATTGGCAGCAGATGCCAGCCGCAATCCAGATCAGCGCTGCCCACGACATATCCTTCAGAGGCGGAACCTACACCCAACTCGGCTCCTGCGGTTTCGGCATCGGCAACGATAACAACGCGTACATGTCGGGCCTTGGCCTTGGCGCTCAGCACATTTCCGTCACTGGTGGCTACTTTACCCAAGTCATGGGCAACAGCTTGATGCTCGGTGGCATCCAAGCAAACGCCCACCACCCTGAGGACCCGCGGATGACCAACTCGCACCTCGTAGTGTCCGAGAACATCTTTTACAATACCTCATCTCTCATCAGCTCTACTGTGCCCATCATGGCCACCTACGTGCAGGACTCAGAGATCACCTACAACGACATTCACGACGTCCCCTATTCAGGGATGACGCACGGCTATGGGTGGGGTTCCAACGACGTCGGGGGCAGCCCTGAATACCTCGACCGCGGGCTCTACAAGTATCAGCCAATATATGACACACCCACGACACTGAAGAACAACCTGGTCAAGGGCAATCTCATCTCAGACTATGGCACCGGGCACGCCGACCTCGGCGCCATTTACACTCTCTCCAAGGCTCCCTCGACCCTGGTCACCGAGAACCACGCCTTTGACGCGGAGTGGTTCGGCAAGTACGTCGACGAGGGCGGGAATTCGCTGACCATCACAAACAATGTTCTCCTGAGCAATGGGAACTGGTACGCCCCGAACCAACGGCAGTCCTTGACCACGGGCAACAACACTCTTCTTGACAATTTCGGAAAGGTTGGCGACGACCGCCTATATCGGCCCAACGGCACAGGCGAGTTTGGCAATACGTTCTTGAGAAACTATAACGTGACTGGCCTGAAGCAAGTGTCTGTGGAGGGCCTCCGCGTTGCTTATAGGGCTGGCATCCCACCAGGCCGTCGGGGTGACCGACCCGTCTCCAACCCCGATCGGGACGACGGGCACGTTGCTCTCGGATTCGCCAGCGAACTCGACGGTGCCGTTCATGTCAACCTGACCAATTTCGACGACGAGGATTTTGTCAATGTTTCATTCTCCGTCTCGGCGTCCGAGGGATACCAAGTCTCAGTCGAGCAAGAGCCGCCGTCCTCCGTGTCCAGTGATAGTCAAGCGCAAGTTCTCTACCATCTGTCCGGCTCAGGGGACCTTCCGCCCACGATCACAGCTTCAGTCACATACACCAATTCTCGTACCGGCGCTGAATCCACGCGCAGTGTCTCGGGCACACAGCCTGGGTCCCTGCCGTACGATGGCGATCTCCAGACATCTTCCTCGTGGCAGCCTGCTTCCGCATTTGGCAGCAGTGGTGATATCATGGGCATACGCACGGGCGGGCGTGGACTCTTCCGTCCCTACGATGACTGGGCGGCCATCTATGCCAGTCAATCGGTGGGCGAGTCCTCGCAAGTGAGCGTCCGCCTCCTATCGCTGGACGCCATCGAGAATACGACCTCCCAGGCCGGGCTCGCCATTCGTGACAACTTTGCCGGCGGCAATGCGACTCGTGAGAGCCCCTACGTCGCTCTGGTCGTGACGAGCGACAAGAAGCTCCGTTTTGAGGAGTCGAACACCGGCAACGGGCGCTTGGGTACCTTGATTGCCACAGTGGATGACGTGGAAATGCCCTTGTGCCTCCGGCTCACCGTCTCGAGCGAGGAAGTCTCTGCCTCGTTCTCGCCCGATTGCAAGGAGTGGACGGATGTTCAGGGCGCCGCTGACCTGGGTCAGGCGTCAGAACTCGACGTGGGCATGGTAGTATCGTCTGGCGGGGGTTTTCGTCAGGCGACTGCCCTGTTTCGAGACTTCTCTTCCCATTGAACGCTAGCACCGGCCAATGCCAAGGGTGCATCAGGTGTCGAGAATGAGCACACTTGCACCATCCAGTACAAGCTACGGACCCAGAGCGACGTGTTGGGATTGAGAGAAGATTCACTAACAGAGAATCCACGTACTACCAATCCGCTAAATGAGAAGGGCACTAGAGGCGGTAGGAGTATTTACCCGAAAATTAGTGGTCATGTCAAAAACTCCCATGGTGTGGCCCTCATGATTCGATCTTTCAATCAGAACTCTGATGCTACGGGCCGGGTGAGGCGTGGATGGACTTGGTCTGGACTGGACTATCAGCCAGCTTGACGCTTTTGTTCCAGAGAATCTAGGGTTGCGGAAACAAGGCAAGCTCTTGACGAATTCACTTGCATATCTATCACATTCAAAACGTCTCTCTTGAAGGTTTGCAAGATGTGGGCCTGTTTGAAGACATTGATGTTTAGCCATCAAAAGCCCTTGAGCTTTGCTTAAGAGGCGCAACCCAATTCAGTTAGAGAGCCCGGGACGTAAAGAAACTGTACACTAACACTTATCACTCACCCTTTCGACTTGTCGAAGCAGAACATTGACACGTCATGCGGCACGTCAAGCAGATGTCCGGAGTTTCGGGCCTTTTAAGTCTCTCTGCTTGCGCAGCTCCGGCCTCCGTGCATCTCCTCATCAGATAAAACAGGGGTCAGACCCAATATTTGAATTAATCTGTACAATCAAGAATGATCCGGCCGACTTGGACGAAAGCGAGAATCGAGATGTAGAGATGCATTTCTTTGGACCACACCGGTGAATTTGAGCGGGTTCCTGCCGAAAGAGGCATGAAGTTGACAATTAGCGTACTCTCATTGGACAGATGCTCTGTAAGTGGATTAAGCGGAGAATATCCTCCGGTTTATCGAGCTGAATTACATCACCACTTTGCAACTTCATCAGTAGCACATCTCTTCCCCATCACTTTTACATGGCGTTCCAGCAGAATTCCATCCCACAAGGCATGCTGCCGAGCTGTTCGTACGGCCTGTACAGTCCTCTTGTTTGTGATGGCCTCCATGTCCCTGTCGCTCGGCAGTTGAGCACTGGACTTTTTGACCCAAGGCCCTCCCATTCTGTGGGACCTCGTCACCTCCCAGGCGATAACTCGCACCAACCTGACGTCAATAGGACGGCATCGCTCGATCATCGAGGGGCACAGCGGGGTGAGCAAACCACATTCACCTGCTTACCATTGCCTTTGCTGAGGTTATGCATTGCTCGGAGAATGACTGGAGTGATCGGGGACGCGTGGTTGGCTCTTGCCGTGAACGTGTTTGATGGACCCTTGACTGAGCCGCTGTCTTCTTAAAGACGCTCCCTACCCCCAGATAGTACGAGGCAGACCTCTCGAGACGAATTCCAACCTGCCCTTTCACACTCCAGGTACTTGGACATACATTCCCCAAGGTTTTAGATGTCGCACATCGTTCCCGAATCGATCAAGCAGGCAGTCATGGGCGGCCACGGAGGATCCCAGGCCAAGGCCACGCAGCTTGCTGCCAACACGGTCGAGCCAACCAAAGATACCAGAATCACTTCGGACTGGGGCACCAAGCAGAACAACACCGACGACTGGCTCAAGGTCACCAACGAGGACCACACCGGGCCTATGCTGTTGGAGGATGGCTTTGGCAGGGAGAAGGTGAGCATGTCCTGAGGGCAGCGAGAGAGCGCAACATCTCGTTCGGCTGTCCCACTGTCAACTGTACGAAACCTTTCTGACCATTGGCAGATTCACCGCTTTGATCACGAGCGTATCCCCGAGCGTGTCGTGCACGCCCGTGGCGCCGGCGCCTTTGGCACCTTCAGGCTGCACGAATCGATTCCCGAGCTCTCGAGCGCCGGTGTCCTGAATGACACATCCCGCGAGACCCCCGTCTTCCTGCGTTTCTCTACTGTCCTTGGTAGCCGCGGGTCTGCCGACACCGTTCGCGATGTCCGTGGCTTTGCGCTCAAGATGTACACAGACGAGGGTAACTGGGACATTGTGGGCAACAACATTCCCGTTTTCTTCATTCAAGGTCAGTTCTGATAACTGCACATTGTGGAAATGAGACTTGACTGACATACGCCAGATGCCATGAAGTTCCCCGACGTCATCCACGCCGGCAAGCCTGAACCTCACAATGAGGTGCCTCAAGGTAAATAGCAACCTCCTATCGTCGCCAAGACAAGGCTAATTCGCACGCAAACAGCCCAGTCAGCACACAACAACTTCTGGGACTTTATGTACATGCACTCCGAGGCCACACACATGTACATGTGGGCCATGTCTGACCGTACCATCCCTCGGTCGTACCGCATGATGCAGGGCTTTGGTGTCAACACCTACACGCTTACCAACGATAAGGGCGAGCGCCACTTTGTCAAGTTCCACTTCACCCCCGAGCTTGGTGTTCACTCCCTTGTCTGGGACGAGGCCCTAAAGTTGGCTGGTCAGGTATGATTGCAATGTTCCAGGCACTTGCGGTTCACAACTAACCCTCTCCAGGACCCTGACTTCCACAGAAAGGATCTTTATGAGGCCATCGAAAGCGGCTGCTTCCCCAAGTGGAAGTTTGGCGTCCAGGTTCTGCCCGAGTCGCGCGAGCATGAGTTCGACTTTGACATCCTGGACGCTACCAAGGTGTGGCCCGAGGACTTGGTCCCTGTCCGCTACATCGGTGAGCTCGAGCTCAACCGCAACGTCGACGAGTACTTCACGCAGACCGAGCAAGTTGCCTTCTGCACGGGCCACGTGGTTCCCGGCATTGGGTTCTCTGACGACCCTCTCCTGCAAGGCCGCAACTTTTCTTACTTCGACACACAGCTCAGCCGCCTGGGAATCAACTGGCAGGAGCTGCCTATCAACAAGCCTGTCTGCCCTGTCATGAACTTCAACCGTGACGGAGCGATGCGCCACACCATCTCCAAGGGCAAGGTCAACTACTGGCCCAACCGCTTCGAGGCCCAGCCCCCAGCGTCCGTTGCCGAGGGTGCTTACATCGACTATCCTGCCAAGATCGAGGGCATGAAGCAGCGCACTCGCTCTGCCAAGTTCAAGGAACACATTTCTCAGGCCCAGCTCTTCTACAACTCTCTGTCTGAGATTGAAAAGTCCCACGTCCTGGCCGCTTTCGGCTTCGAGCTGGACCATTGCGACGAGGCTGTCGTCTACGAGCGCCTCAGTGGCCGCCTCGCCGACATCGATCTCGGCCTGGCGCAGTCTGTCAGCGAGATGGTGGGTGGGCCCAAGATTGAGAAGTCCAACAGGCCCAACCACGGTCGCAAGGCTCCTGGTCTCAGTCAGATGGACTTCCTGCCCAAGAAGCCCACCATTGCCTCTCGCCGTATCGCCATCCTGATCGCCGATGGCTACGACCCCATTGCCTTCAGCGCCTTTGTTGGCGGCATCAAGGGTGCCGGCGCCCTGCCCTTCGTTATCGGTGCCCGCCGTGCTCCCGTCTACGCCGCTGGCGAGGATGCCTCCAACAGCAAGGGCGTGACACCTGACCACCACTTTGAGGGCCAGCGCTCGACCATGTTCGACGCCATTCTCATCCCCGGCGGTGAGAAGTCTATCAAGACCCTCTCCTCCATGGGCCGTGCCCTGCACTATGTTCGTGAGGCCTTTGGCCACTTGAAGACCATTGGTGCTACGGGCGAGGCCATCGACCTCGTCAACAAGGCTATTCAGCTGGACGATATCCAGCTGTCGAGCAGCCACACCCTCGAGAGCTATGGCGTTGTCACCCTGCGCGACGTCAAGCCTGAGGGTCTGGGTGATGTCCTCAACGTTGCGAAGGATGCCAAGGGCTTCCTGGAGAAGTTTGTCTACAACGTCAGTCAGCACAGGTGTTGGCAGCGCGAGCTGGATGGTCTGTCGACCCAGGTTGCGTACTAAACACTGAGAGGGTTTTGCTCAACGCGAAGGTGTTCTTCGTAGTATATAATTAAATCATAATATGTACCTAACGTCCTTTTCCGCCCAATGTCCTGAAATAAATGCAAACCCAAATCGCTCGCTGAACCCCATGCGACGGGTCCCTGTCGCAGTATGCAAAGAGTATCCCAAGTAAAACCCCCCTTATGATGCCATGTTCATTATATAGCTGACGTGATGAAATCAATCCCCTGCGGTTCCTGCTGCGCTTCACGGCGTTGCACGTCGGGATGACTGGCAGGCGGCGGACTCCTGTTTGACCCATTCAACTTCCGCCCCATTTTCCCCAAAAACCCATTGTGCTCATCCTTCTCGCGATGACGTTGCGCCACGAGCTCATCGGCCGTGAGAGTGGGCTCTTGTTCATCGCTGGACGAGCGGGTCTTGGAGCGCATGCTGTTCCGTGGCCGGACCATCTGCCGTGCGTCGCGGCTGGCCTCGAGGAAGATGGGATAGGCCAACATGATGACCTGCAAAACAACAATGACAATGTAGCTCAGCTGTGTCGAGCCGCCCGACGTGATGATGCCGTACATGATGAAGGGGACGACGCCGCCGCCGGAGCCACCCATGGTGATGAATGCCGCGGCGCGCTTGGTGCGGCGACCTTGACCCCGCAGACCGATGGCGAAGATGAGCGGCCACACGGGGCCCTCGGCGAAGAAGAACAAGATGACAGGGACGACGATGGCATTGGGGCCGGACGGATTCAGGACGACGGTCAGGAGGGCAAAGAGGAAGGACATGCCCAGGAAGATGGTAAGGACCGTGCGCGGTTGAGGGAGACGGCGATGGTGCACGGACAGATAGGTGAGGCCGCCCGCGAAGAATCGTGACACGGCAAAGGCAGCATGCGCAATGAGGAGGTAGTCCGGCACCGACAAGGCGCTGCCGGGTGGTTTCTGAGGGTCCGTCGTGCCCGTGGGACCCTGCGCGGCGCTCCGACCACGGCTGGATTGTCCGGGCAGGACTGAGACGAGGAGATCACGAAAGTATGTGCTGTTCGACTCTTGGGCCGCGGTATAGCAGTACTGCGCGAGGACTGCGAGGATGAGGCTGACAGTGCGGAGCTGTAGACCCACGGATGTCCTCTTTTGCGAGTCGATGGGCAGCCGTTTCGCTGATTGCTCGAGCTCGTGGTCGCTGACTTCGGGGAGAGGCATGTAGTAGAAGAACAGGGCCAGCCCGGCACAGAGAAGCGTGATGGCCAGGTAGGTCCACTGGACGTTGATGAGTGTCGCCGTTGTCGCGAACCCAGCTCGACCGACGACATTGAAAAAGACCTTGTTCGCAAGGAGGCCTGAGAGGACGGACCCGACAGCCTGCACAGCCTGTGCCAGCAGCAGTCGTGTCTCTCCATATTCGGGCGGGCCGCAAAGGATGATGAAAGCGTTGGCGGCGACCTCGAGGACCGACAGCCCAAAGCCGACGATGAAGTTGGAGGCCATGAAGCCGCCGTACGACCCCGTGACGGCGGACGGCCAGAAGATGATGGTGCCGATGCCGTAGATGCTTAGGCCGACGATAAAGGTCACCTTGAAACCGCCCACGTTCTCGAACTCGTTCTTCTTGTGGCGCTTGGAGCGATTGTGCTCGTCCCTCCGCAGGATCCACTCGCCCACGAGCAGGGGGCCGAAGAAATAGCCGCCCCCGAAATAGGCAGCGGTGAGTCCAAGGGTTTCTGCAGAGGAATAGTCGTGGATGGTGGCAACCACCGTGTTCAGTGTGTTCAGTAGACCATATGAGATTCCCCACAGGAGGAAGAGAATGGCCACGATGCTGCAGTACTTGAATGACTCGTGCGCCGAGGTTTGCAGCATACTCTTGGGCTTGGCCATGTTGACGAAACCAAAGTAGACTGCGTTCTCGGTCGTCGACGTGCGTGCCGTCGCGTTGGTGTGCAGCCGTTGCATGGGGGACAGCATGTCCGGCGTCGAGAGGAACTCCATGGCTGTCATCTCTTCGCTGCTATGGGAATCCCGCTGCTGCTGCGCAGGTGGCTCTGGGTCAGGTGCGTCGTTACTGCGATGCTCGTGCACCACAACTGCAGGAGGTGCGGCAATCTCGGGCGTGTTTCGCCGGCCGTTTCGTTGGCGCGAGTCTCCCTCGCTTCGCTTCGAAAAAGTGGATGTGCTGCGATCCGGGTCGTACAGCATCGCAGGGAGAAGCTTGAGGATGAGAGGCTTCAAGGTGGGAATGCAGGCACACGTGATGCCGACGTTGACTTCCACAGCGCTCCACATGAATGAGAGCGAGGCGTTGTAGGCAAAGTCCGCTTGCCCGCCGAACGTCGATCCCAGGTCACCGGATGGTGTCGTTGGTAGATCGGAGAGCGCAGACTGGAGGAAGTAGATCCTGACCACGTCCACAACCGTGACGAAGATGCCCAGGCTGAAGAGCAGGACCACGACCACTTTCTGGCGGGTCGGTAGGCGCATTCCGGTGAGGACGGGTATCGGGAGGAAGAGGAGACACAGGTTGGTGACGATGTTGATGGGCGAGGAGCAGATAAACTCGGTGAGAAGAGGCAGACACCGCACATCGCCTTGGTAGTAGGGGTTCCACGCCGCCGACACAGGACTGCATTCTGCGCATGTTAGCAAGAGCCAGTATGTCCCCGGGACAATGGAGTGAGCTCACGAAAGATGTTGAGAAACGTCAAGATGGTGCCCGCAAGGTTGACGACACCCAGCAAGGCCCAGCTCCAGTATTTCAACACAAACTGCGTGTTTTTGAAGAGACGGAGGTAGAATATGAGAACCGAGGATTTGGTAGCCATGAGGGCAGGGTTCTGGTGAACATTAGTCCAGGAGCGTCAACTTCCAAGTACGAGGAGACTCACGTATAGTATACTAAACACATACTCGCACCGCCTCAGCGTGCCCCGTTCGGAAGACTCAATGTCCCTGTCGTACCGGCCCAAGCCATTCGCGGTTCCCAGTGCAATCACCGAGCTCAAAAACACGGCGATGACCCAGGCCAGGCCCATGACCCTGTCATCCCAGCGGATGTTGCGCACGATGAGGCCGCGGGAGATGAAGCGGGCGACCACGAAGACGGTGGCCAGCACGAGGGTCGCGACCGAGACGGCGAAGACGGCGGGCCCTCTGTCGGGGATCTGATGCCCTGATATGACAGCGTTTGCGCTCGCCATTGTGGTCAGATGGGCGTCGTCGACATCGCTTGGTTCTTTCATGCGGTTGAGGGGGATGGCGCGTCGGGTGCAGGTCGTCGTGCCACAGCCATGGTCTACAGGCGGTTGTTGAAGGTCTGTGACGCCGGCTTCACGCGTCCGCTGTTCGAGCTCGCGTCGAGGACCGTCGGTTCTCTTAGAATGCCTCGATCGCCTTCGGGACCCAGAAATTGCCAATGTCGGAATTCAAATCGCATCCGTCGGAGCCCTAAGTTAGAAGCGTGACCCCATGTGTTGTGTCCTTCCGAAGGTTGAACTCGAGAGACTCTTTGCGAATGCTAACTCTTCAAGCTGTCGCGCGCAGTGGGCCTTGTCTGTCGCAAGAGCGAAGTGGTGGACAGGAGGCAAGGTTGTGTGGAGGAACGCAGAAAGGACCAGGCGGGTTGTGAGGCGGCAGAGGTTCAAGTCAAGTTCAATGTCAGCGCCAGTGGCATCGCTGCTTCCCAAAGTTTCTCCACCACGCGGCGCCGCTCATCCATCCACCAGGTGAGGATTAGTCTAATTTTCGTACGGGCTTTTCCCCCTATGCAATTACGGGATCACGCATCAACCATTGGCCATTTGTCGCCCGCCTGTTCCTCTACGGATACGGATAGAGCAGGCTGCATTCTTCCCCAGGCGGCCCAGGCAGGCCTCGTGATCAGTGGATGCCATTTGGTGAACGGTCAGTGCGGGCAGCCAGTTCCCCGGAAAGCTACGTTCGCGGGCATGACTCGGTAGATTAGATTCGGCCTTGCTGCACACCGATCTTGCTTTCGGACCTTTTCACAGCTACGAGGTGTGCTGGTTGCTGTTGAGCACATGCACAGAGGTCGATTGGGCAGACACGCGAGTACAGTACCTACAGTACAGTACATGCACCGACGTTTACCTCCCCCAGTCCAGTCCACTGAACTGAGCGGTGAAGCGTTACGCATCTTGCAACATAGCTTGGGAAAATGATCGAGGCTCGTGGTGAGGCATATATGTAGACAAATACGTACGTACGTACGTACGTACCTAATAGCCGGCACACCGCACGTCGATCATCGCACATGCACACTTGAATTTGCTGCATCAAATTTCTGCACGACGAAACCCGCTCGAGCCCGCCGCCAAAGACTGACATCATCACTAGTGCGACCCGAGCCAATCAGTGGCTGCCTGCCCCCATCCGTCCGCCCCGCAGATTCTTCCGACCGTCAATTACCCCAGAATTCAGCCTCGAGACTTTGCACGAGAGGCTGAAGTTGATGAGAGCTCACATGCATCGAGGACATTTATCAAATTCCATGTGACAGAAACCACTACCGTCACATCGGTTGAACCACCACAGATCCTCGCTAAATACCTGGTAGGTGGTTCCATCGATTCACAACAGCCTGCCTGGTGTCAACTCCGCATTCAGCCATCAACAATTGCCAAGTCCTGGTGCTCGGATGGCGGTTCCGACGGCTCTCAGTCGCGTCCTGAAGCTCACCTACCCTGCGGTTGCGACAACCAGACTTCGCGTCCACGACGTGAGATTCAGCCAATGTGAATGAATCTGACGTGGCGGGCAGACTATACATTGGAAATATATTAAGCCGATGCCACAACGACTCTCACTGTGCCAAACAATAAGCACCGGTAAGATGTTGATGCGTTGCCTGTGCAGCAAAACAGTTTCCGCTTCTTTACGTACCTATAACAGGGCAACCAACCGTGCAGACAGATTGGACCAGGAAGAACAACCATGTCACGTGGCCGTTGATGTCTCCTGAACCGAATGAGATTCAACAACACGCAGGAGGACAATGCCAAATTCATGTTATTCGACAAATTCACCAACTCCTTTAAATGAAGGATATATCTAATAGCCCATGGCCCGTGGGCGCAACAACGATGACGGGGTCGGGGACTCGGGGTCGGGATGATAGATCCACCGCAACCATGGAAAACAACAATGCCAGCGCAATGCCGTCTTGTGGCAAACAGTACCTGGCCGAAAGAATGACTTCTCAACGAACCAAATTTCTTCGACATCAAACAAAAGATCCTTAATCACTCGGTGAAGACTACTAGTAGTTGGCGACTTGCGCGTCTGCTCTTGCTGCTGGAAGTCGAAGATCTCACTCAGATCCTGAATCCTGATACGATTACCAATCAACGACGCATCGATCCACGTCAGGCCGAAGTCAGCATCAAATGCTTCCTCAGCTTGCTTGCACGATCTCTCGCGAATTGCCGACATACTCAAAAGAATTTCATATTGGCCTTTGGAAGGGCACCGAGACTTCGGGCCTGATAACCTGCCGCAATGGCTCCCTCGAATGCTCACGTACCGGAGCACACCTCCGAATCATTGAGCAGCGATAGGAACCAGGGACCCCACGATGAGACTGAAAGGGACGAACAAACACCCCTCCTACGTGACAGCTCTCCCTCAAAAAGGAAGACTGACCATGGTGATGAGCCCAAGGTCCGCCTCAGCGCTTTCCGCGTCGCAGCTGTAGCCTTCAGTCTCTGGCTGCTCATTTTCCTGCAAGGTATGGATCCATCCACCACGAACAGCCAAGTGGTAGTACGGAATACTAACATCAGGCAGCCTCAAACATGTCTGGCATAACCGTGATTCAAGGAGCCATTGCTGCCGACCTGGATGCCTACGATGACACTGCGTGGTTCACGACGGCGTATCTCATCGCCATGTCCAGCCTTGCCCCGCTGGCCGGCAAGCTCGCCGCTGTCTTCTCCCCAAGAAGCCTCATCATCCCGGTGGCCATGCTCGTGGCGATTGGTACCATTATATCGGCGCACGCCCTCTCATTCGAAGCATTCGTGCTCGGTCGCGTGGTCACGGGTATGGGTGGCGCAGGCGTGCTCACGCTGGCAATTATTTTGATGCTCGACCTGACGAGCAAGAAGACAAGAGGCGTCGCCCTCGGCATGGTCAATGCTGGGTTCAGTATTGGTGTTTCGCTCGGTGGTATCGTCTATGGTGCTGTGCTTCCGGCCGTTGGCTGGGTAAGTCTCGAGATACCCTCTTGCTTTTTGTTATACTAACAGGCCTTCAGCGCGCCTTGTTTTGGTTACAAAGTCCTGTGGCTGTTCTTGCTGGGACGATGCTGTTCCTGTCTCTGCCAGCTTCTTTCACCAAACCGTCGGAAATCTCAGTCTTCCGCAGGCTGCGTCGGATCGACTACCTCGGGGCTGTCCTGTTAATACTCACGATTGTGTTGTTCTTGTTCGGTCTGGGCGGCGGAGCCATCAAAATCCTGCCCTTGGCTCTATCCCCCGTCGCCCTCATCTTGTTCGTGCTCGTGGAGAACTTTGTGGCTCCCGACCCGGTCATTCCCCTCCAGGTCCTCAAATCTCGTGCGGTGCTGCTGTCGTGCGTTGCACAGCTTGGTCTCATGTCCGCTCGCTGGACGGTGCTGTACTACGCGCCCATCTTCATGCTCGCAGTCAGGGGAACACCACGAGCAGAAGCGGGCGCCGTTCTGGTGCCGACCAACGTGGCCTTTGCGTCGGGCGGGCTGATTGTCGGCTATCTGCACATTCGACGCAACGGCTCATTCTGGCTCCCCTGTGTTGTGGCCATTATGCTCTTCAGTATCTCCATGTTTGCACTGTCGAGTGTGGCTACGGCAGGTTTCCATCTCGCTGCGCTGGTTGCATCGGTGATTGCTGGCGGTGTGGCCACAGGCGCAGCGCTCAACTACACCTTGGCGCACATGCTGCACCACAGTCACGAGGGGACTCAGTATATCACCACGAGTCTCATCGGGACGTTCAGGGGGTTTGGTGGTGCATTCGGCACTTCGATTGGCGGCGGAATCTTTTCGCGATACTTACGGTCCAGCCTGAGCGAGGGCTTCAGGCTACTAGATGGGACGGATGTCCTTGATCCTGAGAGGCGTCGGCTTGTCTCTCGGCTGCTGGGAGCCCCCGAGCTGGTATGGCAAGGTGGCCTTGGCGCTGCAGATAAGGATGTGGCTATCCAGGCGTATGCTGGTGCCACACGCGGTGTCTGGCAAGCTGCCGCCATTCTAGGCATTGTGGTCTGTGTCCTGCAGGCCGGCACGGGCTGGAGAGGGCCTGCGCCGGCGGCTGTGATGGATCAGGCGGAGGCGCAGGCCAACGTACTGGAGAATGAGGGCACAGAGGAGGTGTAGTTTACCCAGGACGAGGCAGTGTCGAGTGCAGAAGCGCTGGCAATGCCACACAATTTCGAGTCCAATTCGCAACAACGCACTGACTGTCACATTTGCCGACAACAGCATGAGGAACCCAGCATGAAGCAGCAGAACCTGCGGGGTCTCGTGATATTACTGAAACCCTCCATGCATACGTCTCAGGAATGCAACTGCTCGTAGATGATGCGATTCGTGGAACTTTCGCCAGAGCCTCGCCATGTCTCAACCCGTTCCGGATCGAGATATCAAGCTTACCATGAAGGTTATAGCTTATGTGTGCTCCATGTTGTATCAGAAAGCCCACATCCCGTGCGAGATGATGCATGGAGAAATCATCGTGGCGATCAAGAGGGTCTTTGGCATGTTGCGTCGTTCTTCGTTTTTCGAGGACATTTTTATTATAGCACTGCTGGGATGAACAGCCAGGGTCAGAGGTTGCCAGTGCTGGTAGTCCAACTCGGACCTAAAATTGACGAATCTGATCAGTGATTACACCTCATAAGCTCTCATCATCGTGGACCCCAAGTTACGTAGACATGCTTTGGTGTTGCAACTTCCATATCAGATGCACTGGTGTCGTTCAGCACATTGGAGGCCAGTGGAGAACTGCGAGCTCGAGCCTTGATGGACAAGGGAATTGGTTTCAGGCTGATTGGGAATCGACCAACGGGAAGCGGAAGGGCCGTGGGAAGACCGATGGAATCCTCGCAAGCGATGTCTAACAAGTCAAGAGGTAATGTAATGGTTGGGTACTCCGTACTGCATGTCGATATCAAAAAGCGGTGGTGACCTGGCGACATGGACTGGCCAGTCTGGACCCCGACTGGAGAGGGGTCTAAGTTAATAGGTCCTAGACTCCTAGGACTCCAGGCCTCCAGGGTGCGATGCAGGTGGTGGCTTGAATACGTCGACGTGATTCGAGGAGAAATGATTGCCGCGCTCGGGCTAAGGACGGGGTACTTTGGGCCTTTGGGGACTGGAGGTGGATCAGCCCTCACTGTCAGTCCATCTTCCCCCAACTTTACCACCGCGCGCAACGTCCGGCCTTTTTTGACCACTCGAGCCTCCGGGAGGCTGGCTGCTGACGCCCGATGTTCCCTGCCGCCCATCCAGCCTAACGCCAAATTGCGCGAACCCCAACTTCACCGAACATATCGATCCCCAGGTGCTGAGGGCTAGCGGTCCATCTCTGGAAGCGTGTCTCGCCGGACGAAGAACCAGCACGAACAATTCCCATACGACTGGGGTGTCTGGCTCGCGTCAGATCATGGTACTTGTGTCGAACCCTCGCAAGCAAAGAACAGTAATATCATCGCTGCACCAATATTTGGTGGTGGATTAATTCAATCCGAGGCTGTACCCCTGTGCGCCGTGCCTCCACCCACTACAGCTGTTCCCCAGATCCTGGACTGCTTTGCCTTGCGGCCTGCCATTGCTACGGAGAGTCCGTTCAGCCGTCATCCGCACAGTCTCTCGAACACCATCTGTGGCAACTGGATGCACAGTTCCTGCGTTTCTGCGACCCAAGATAGTTTCGCATCTGCTATCTGCGCTGAAGCCCGTCCGACTTGAACACAGCAGTCAAAGCCATAACCCACCCGTGCGCGCAGACCAAGTTCAACCGCCACTTTGCTGGTTCATCTTGCGCCTATCCAAGCGCGCGCAACGCTGTTTGTCGATCTTGAGATTCACTCTTTACATTGAACCGTCGGCTCATATCAGCAACCTACTTCCGCACCATCCATATAGCTCAACTTTCAACTTGCTGCTCTTTCAGCTCCGCTCGACCTGGCATCCTGCTGCCGCTTTACATTAATCCCCTTGAGCTGTCCGCCATACCACTCGCAACTCGGTGCTCTTGGCTCCGCGGGCTTCATCGACATTCGACGACCACCACAGGCCCGCTCTGCGACACCACTGCATGACCGGGGAATTTTGGCATGCGGCAGACGAGGAAGGCCTAAACTCGGCAACTGCACTGTCTATGCCCTGCATTCGGCTTGAGGTGGAAAGTTTTAGTGGGAAGCTTTGAGGATCAGACACTTGGTTGTGCTATGGTGAAGCATCGCACACGAAACCGAGACGCCTTTTGAGTTTAACAGACAGACGAAACCGGCTGGGCAGTTGCAATGGCGGCCGTTCAGCAACTTTTATCGAGCCCGAGCCCGAGCCCCGGGCCGACGTCTACATCATCAATGAAGCACTCGACGACTATGCCTGTCAAGATGGATGTCGACCTTCCGAGTCAAGGCCGACTCATGACCAATGCAGCCTTTGGTGCAGGTGCACCGCAGATGGGGGATTCGCGCATTGTGGTCATCGTCTTTGGACCAGGGCAGGACCAGATTGTGTCAGTCTTTGCAGAGGTGTTAGGAAAGCCATATCGACTCAAGACCGGTTTCAAGGACGTCAGCAGCGAGGAGCGCGGTCTGGTGGTGGGCGTCGAGGCGCCATCAGCGAAGCTGGACATCGAGTCCAGAGACCAGGGCCTCGTTGTCGCCATCAACGCCCACTGCGTGAGACTCGGAATGCCCCCAGACGGGCACTTGTCAAAGCAGTGTGATTTCGAATTCTTGTACAACGATTCACCGTTCGTTCGGAGAGACCTGTCAAGATTCACGGCATTCACCCTCGGCCAGATCAGTCACCACAAGGAACTCATGGAGAAGCCTCGCACCTACTTTATCTCAACCACATTTCCCGACGTGAGGGCAGCCTTGCCGAATCTGGACATCTTGACAGTGGGGTCTGATGCAGTGGAAATCCGCGTGGACCTGCTGCGCGAAACACTTGGCGATGGATCCTACTCGTCGGTTCCAAGTCTCAGCTATGTCGGCGAACAAGTCATGTTGCTCAGGCAGAGGACGGAGCTGCCCCTCATTTTCACCACACGATGTACGAACGAGAATGGAAGATTCCCGATGGACAACCCCGATCTCTTCTACGAGTACCTCTACCGCGCCATTCAGTGGGGCGTGGAGTACATTGACGTGGAATTGTGGCTGCCAGAGCATATCCGCCGGTCCTTGTATGAGAAAAGGGGCAATTCGCGGATCATGTCTGCCTTCCATGATTTCTCTGGGACATTCAAGTGGCCTTCACCCTATGCGCAAACGGTGTTTGAGAGGTCAATACCGTACGCCGATATCATCAAGATGATTGCCATCATCACTGAGCACAACGAAAACTTTGAGCTGGAGTACTTCCGTTCCAAGATGCGCTCGGAATATCCCCATGCACCGCCATTATCAGCGGCCAACATGGGCGAGACAGGTCAGTTCTCGAGGACTTTGAACAAGGTCTTCACCCCGATCACTCATCCCTTGCTTCCGATCATTGCGGCGCCTGGTCAGATGAGCACGGCGGAGATCAACTCGGCACTTGCCTTGCTCGGACAGTTGCCCCGGAAGAACATTTATGGCATTAGCAGCACAGCATCGCGGAGTGCCACTCCACAGGCACCCTTTTACGAGAAATGTTTCAATGAGTTGGGGCTGCCACATCAATTCTCCATTGTCGAGCGACAACCAGGGAGTCCAGCAGGCATCGACGCCTGGTGCAACCAGAAGCACTTTGGAGGCGCATACCTCGATCCAGGTTTCTCGTACCAGTCCTTGATTAAGCGCAGTCCCTTCTTCGCCAACATGAACAACGGCAATGGCCCGGGCCTGACGGAAGCCGCACGTGTAATTGGCATCTTTGACACAATCGTGGTGCGATCGGGGTCGCAGTCGGCTGCGAGTTCCACACCGACTTCAGCGCCTGCCAGTCCACGTCAAAAGTCTGCCGATTTGAGGGGTCATCTCGGCCAGTCTGCGCTACCACCAAACGCCTCCCTCGTACTGGACAATGCGAGCTGGAAAGGCATCGTGAGCACGTTGACACGCGACCTGGCTCCGTCTGCCTATGCTGGGAGGACTGCCGTCGTCCTGGCCGCTTCATCGGATGATGCGGCCGCTACTCTCTTCGCCATGAAAGCGCTGAGAATCTCCAAGATCTACACCGTCGGCTTCAGGACACCAACGGCGCTGGCCCGAAACGCCCCTCCGATCGAGCAGTTTATCAGCCTCGAAAGTCTGCAACGAGCGAGGTCGACGACGGAGGATAGCGCACCTTTCCTCATCGTGTCTGCTCTGGGTCCCGAGAAGAGCCACCTGGTCGGCATGTTGATCAGGATATTTGGGGGCGCTGGCATGACCAACGGTTCAAACACGAGACGTGTCTTTCTGGACCTGGCCGACGGCGCAGTCCGCAAGCGAAGCGATCCTGGCGCCGTCGCTGAGAAAAGCGGCTTCGCAGCATATGGGGCTGCCGATGTGGCTGCGTTCACTACTGTGGAGAGTCTCCGGCTGCTCATCGGTCAGAATGTTCCTTATAGTTTTGTGAGACTGGCCAGCGGGCGGATGTTTTGAAGTCCCAGGCCGATATACGCACTGCCTCGAGAGGGTGCTCCAGCAGAGGATTCTAGCCCATTACCTAGCCATATACTAGGGCTCTCTGGTTTTAAGCTTCATTTTAGCTGTTTCGATTTGCGGGAGACTATCTCAAACCAGCTTGTGGGCCAGCTACTGGGGTATCTATGTTGCGGGTGGATGATTGGCCCTCCCTTGGAAGCACTTTCGAGCTTGACCTGTATGCCGATATATCTTCACGGGGCGGCGGCTTTTGCAAATTTGAGTTTGAAGTCCAAATCCAGCGTGGTGATTATTCTGGAAGAGAGTGTCGGCTGTTTGCTGGCTGGACACTATGGGCGTTTGTTGGCTTCGGCGACCTGGCGACTACAAGGGGGGCAAGTCCACTAACACGCCTTGAGCCTTGTTGGTGTTTCATTTAGAGTGTATATATATTGATCAGTAGTTCCTGGGCTCGATTTTTATGTCTCCTTGTTTCTGAGAGCCTTCACCCCCTTTCCCCATAGTAGCGTCAACGCGCTTGTTCTTATGACACTGTATGATGGCCCAGCGAACAGCTCTCGCGGTCGAGCCAGAAACAGTCCAGACAGCGGCATCCATGGAGCATGCATGAGCTGCCAAAATAAATCTGATCTGCTGTCACCAAGTATGGACCGTTCGCAACCGCCAGTCCCACCCCCTTCGGTCATTTCGGCATGATAGGGTACCGATCCTCGGCCGAGACGACCGACACATCAGGGGAATTTGGGGTTGACAATGTGCTTATAAGCACATTACCTTGCTTGCACTCGGTGATGGACTAGTTATACCAGACGGCTGAGATCGTGGAATTGACGCTGGGATATGTAATAGCACCAAGAGAATGTTCTCCTCATCTACTTGATAATTGCAATTCCTCAGCCGGTGGACGACCATGTACTGGCATATCTGGAAGGACATAACCCGAGGTGCTTGGGTGTCTGCAGCTAGGACTGAAATCTCTGATGGTTGCTAGGCACTCTCGGCTACACCAGACAAACGATGGCCTATCCCGCACTTGCTGCCCGATAATCTAATTATCGACATCAATTACGGAGGACAGCGTCAAAAGTTTTTAGTCGCGCTAATTCTATATATCGACATAAATAGCTAGTTTTAGTATAAATTTACTAGCGCCGTTCCCCGCCCCTCGACGTACTTATTTCCACCCGCTAATTTAATAACCTTCTAAACGTACCTCGGGATACGTTTAATCTACCGCTATATCTACTCTTACGGGAGGTCTTTCTAAGCCTTTTCCTACCTCGTAATAGCTTCCTTTCGTATGCGCGGCGTACCCTTCTTCGTAGTATATCTCTTTATCCACGGCTAGGTAGGCTCGATTATATTAAGGTCCGGCGAGTTACTAGGCTAAGGAAGGCGGCGCGCGCTTTCTTAATCGAAGACTTAGTATTAAAGAGAGTATAAGTATGCTAGAGCCTTATCCTCTTAAATTAATATACTTAGCCGGCCGGTAGCCTCGTATTCTTTCGCGAAAAGAATTAACTTCGGTATTAAGATAATCTTCTAATAACGCTACTAGTCGATATTACTTTTACTACCTTTTATAAGCTTCCCGGTCTTTTTAATCTATCGCTATTATAATACGCGGCCGGGGGCTTTACCCTCGCGAAGCTTTATACGATTTACGCTAACCTTTAACTCCTATATCTTCCTTACCTTTAGCTTAAGTACTTTATTTAAAGCCTTAAGTTCTTTCTCGGAGGCTTATTTCTTTTAAGTAATCTTTAGGTATTAATAATAGCAAAGACCTTTCTTATCGTAAGAAAAGTAGCCCTAGAATATAAACTCGGAAGACCCTTTCTATCGCTTACGGATATAGCTTTTATTAACTTTTTCTTTAGGCGTTCGCTAGATCCGATAACCGCCGCGGCGATATAATAATATTATAGAGGTCTCGTCGGACTAGATTACTTTTTTCTAATTATTAAGGCTTTAATCCTTCCTTTCGAGGTACTATTTAAGCTATTCTTTCTTTATCTTTTATATTAGACTAGGCTTCTTTATAAGCTTAGTCTTCTAGAAGCTAGCCTTACGGAGTATTCGCTAGATTATTATAGCCGATATCTCGATACCGAAGTAACTAAGATCGCTAGTAATATTAACATAGCTTTTCTCTCTTCTATATCGATCGCGGCATATAAGCTTTAAGACCTCTTCTTTAGTAGCGGTCTACTTAGAAAGATAGCTAGAATAAGGGTTATCGGTAAGGAGGGCGTTTATAAGGACGATCGGCCGGACGGTAGGGTCGAAGCCTCGCGCTATAGCGCGGGTAAATATTATATTAATTATACTCTTACTAACGCTTATAAGGGCTATTACCTCGATAGTAGTCTTATTCGAGGCCTTAAGGCTTATAATTATAGCCCTTATTATAATATCGGTATACGGTATCTTCACGGTCGGCTTTAAAAGAAAAAATAGTTATATTTTATTAATTATAATAACGTTCGATAGTAAGGGGAAAGTCGGCCTAGTAGATTTATACTTAATATAGTACAAAAATTCCATAGGTCTAGCTAATCCCTGATCTTCTAGCGTCTTAGCGACCAAAAACTTTTAACGCCGTCCTCCGTACATCAAAATAGATTGGTTTGCAGGGGTGGGGCCAGCCAAGATCTGGGGGATTCACGAGTCGTCAGGACAGAAGCCGCCCTCATAGCGCACAATACCGGCTATGCCTTCCAAAGTTAGCTTCAATTTGAGTGTGCGTCCATCGTGATCATAAAGAATCAGTAGTGACTTCTAGTGGTTATTTACTGAAGAACATGGACTTGTTTCGTTGTGAAACAGCCACGCTTGTTTTGCAGCTTTAGTCGATCCAGAACATCACCAGGCATATCTCATCGCCCTCTTTTAGGCCGCCTTTGAAGCGCTGTCGGCCGTCCGCTAGGAGATGTCATTGTCCTAGACGAGACGTGTGGTCTGGGAAAAGCTTGCGAGACTCAGATTCCGCGCAGGCCTGATGACGCTCAGTTGATCCCTGGTCGATCTCACCTTCAGGTTCCTCAAGGAGATATACACGCTAACCCCGTCTCCGCATCCCCAGGAAATTTAAGTTTAATTGAGTGTTTAGACTGTGTATCTGTGCATACATTGCCCGGGCATGAAAACATCTACCTAGTCATTGGTGCCATTGGCAACATGATATTGCACGCAAGCTGGATGCAGTTTGAACCGCGGGCTGCTTGCCTCCTTACTACGCTGAGGCTGAACATCAGCTGCCGCAAGAACACATTGGTGTATCGATTACTAGGCAGGTGATGAGCAAGGAATTCGCGAAGCGGTGCAGGGTGGTCCTTCCTTACCCTGCTCGAAAAGTGGGGGAGGTACGGGCAAGCTGCAAGAGTGATATCGGAACATGGGGTAGGAGCCACGAACCGCCTGCATGCATTTTTATGTCCACTGCAAGTGCGAGCGCTCACCCTGTCCGAACGAACCCTCATCATCTTCCCCATCTTTGCCCTCCACACTCTCCACGTTCTTCAGCCGTCCCTCCGTTGCGCGCCCATCGACTACCGAGAGACCGCCTGCCTTGCGGTTTGCTGGTTTCCTGACGACTCTTTGTCCACAAGACGCCTCAACTTGGAGCGGACTTCCAAGACGGATCCCTCCTAAGTATCAAACAAAGACCCTTCCCCTCAACCTGCCTAGCGGCCGATGATTCACAGCAACGACCGCGCACCGAGTTTACCGCTCAGAATGAGTTCCGCGGCTTGACAAACTACCAAAGCCGACACTCTCCTCGCCTACCTAACCGGATACTCTGCTTGCAATCGATGAAACGAGTCTCACGCCGACATCTAGGAGCAACGGACCACCATTCACTTCACTTGGCACACCGGACGAAGCTCACCATACATATCCGCTCATGTCGCTCAAGAGATGAGCGTCTCCATGTATGAAGGATCGGGGGGATCAGGCCAGATTTCTGGACCACACACGGGACTGGCTGCTTCTCGGCCTCAAGTTGGCATCGAGCGGCTTCCGACACGCAGGATGAGCAACGAGCCTAGAGAGTCAATGAACTGCAAATCATGCAGAAAACGAAAGATCAAGTGCAATCGACTGAGGCCCACTTGTGAAGCCTGCCAAGTTTTCCAATGCCCTTGCATATATGGTACGTTTGACCAATCGCTCCTGCGTGCTCCTGCGCAACACTCGCTGACATCCATCAAGACGCCATACCGAAGAAAAGGGGACCCAAGACCGACGTGCTCGACGCTCTCCTGAAGCGTGTCGACGGCTTGGAGGCGAAATTGAGGGAAAAGAACGCCGAACAAGATCCCAGTTCGACCTCAGGGGACTCTGGCGAAAAGAAGGCAAGGGAGGAGAATGAAGAAGCTACAAAAGAACCGCCAGCGAAGCGCCAAGCGAGCGAGAACAGAAACTCACCGCAGGAAGGGCAGTTCCTCGGTAGTGGTCAATGCGCAAAGCCAGAAAGGTACGATATTGAATCCTTGGAAAGCCACATTCCGCTTACGCCGCTCAGTGACACCAAGTCGCCTTCCCTAGGCCCTGAGATCTATCTTGACACATACTTTTCTCGATTCCATGCAAAACCCTACCACATACTCGACGAATCCGCAACTAGACAGCGAATGCAGCTCGGTCAATTACCAGGGTTTCTGCAGCACGCGATATTTGCTGTTGCTTCAAAGTATACACCGCATCCTGGTGGATATCAGGCCGCTGTCGATCTGAGCGAAGAGTTTGCTACATGCGCAAGACGTGCTGTGGATACGGAAGATCCGACCCTTGATGGTCTCCAAACGATGCTCTTGCTCGTCACATCCTTCATCGCTTCGGGCAAAGGCAAGAGAGCTTACATGCTCCTGACGACGGCAATCGGTATGGCAATGGCACTTGAAATACACCGGGAAGTAGATCATGCGGGTATTTCCCCACCCGAGAAAGAACTCCGGCGCCGTTTGTTTTGGAGTTGTTACTTGCTGGACCGTTTTGCCGCCTGTGGCTCCAAGCGGCCGTCTTTAATCAGCGACAAGACTGTCATGCTTCGATTGCCAGCCTGGTCACTGGGCCCTGGGACAGGGTTCATTGATGGCGAGTTCTTCCAGGCCGGTTCAAACCTGCAGCACTTTCAGGGAACCGGGCGAAAGTCACAGGGAAGTACTGGCATGCTCATTGACATTACGAGGATCCTGGGTACGACAAATCGATACCTAGCGGCGGGCGGCGTGAGGGGAGATTCCCACTTCCCCTGGCACTCGCTCTCGAACCTGTCAAAGATTCGCCAGGATCTAGACACCTGGGCTTCAGGGACCGACGACGTCTTCTCCAGTCTTGAGGCCCTCTTCGGGCAGAGCGACTCTACTGTTTTAGTATTGAGCAAGCTCATCTACCACCTAGTGCACTGCCTCATCTATCGACCTTTTCTGCCCATTGACTTGGCCGAGCTCGCTGGAAGCGGCCAGCACGAATCGTGGCAGATCGAGGCGACCAACATGTGCTTTCTGCACGCGAATGCCATTGCTGAGCTGATAGAGCTGGGTAAACAGGCCAACACCATTGAATGGCCTGCATTTGTTGGATACTGCATCTGCACGGCAGGCACGGTGCATATCCACGGAGCTCATTACTCGAAACAGGGCGCAGTCACAGAAATGAGCGTCTTCAGCTCATCGCCACATTTTCTCTCCCGAGAACTACAACATCTAAGTGAATTGCGATATGCGTGGGCATGTGTGCAGCATCATCGCGAGACTCTGCAGGGGATGTACACCGCCCATGGTGAACTTGTCAAGACATTGGCTGGCAACAGGATGAGATACACGCCATCCTTTCACTTGGAGGACTTTTTCGAACGCTATGCTAATATCATGGGACCCAATGGTCAGAGCTTCCAATTTGATCCTGCCAATCTGAGCCTCTCAGACGCGGTCATTGATTTTACTATCGATGCATACTCGGGATCCGATCTCTTCGCCCCCCGAGCTGAAGGAAGCAGGCCCAGCCTGAAGAGAAAGAGCACAGCTTCATCCTCAAGGAGTCGCCCGGATCTCAACACAATGCCCGCATTGGAAACAGCACCAACTGATGCTTTGACAAGTCCCACGCAATCTCGTCATTCAGTCGCAAACCAAGGAGGCTTTGCGCCCCTTGCAGACGCATCCGTCGGCCTGCAGAGCTTTTCGCATCACCACCAGTCTGGGCACCACCAACGAATGGCAGGCTTTGGCGAGAGTGGGTTGAGCAACAGCAACCGCATTAGTGCCACTGATTTTGCCATCTCGAATCAGCAAAGTACTGGTGGTCAAGGCATCTCGAAACAGGCGGGCTTCAACCCAGGCTTCAGCTTTGGTGCGACCCCCACCGCACAAGAATCCAACATGATGGGCGATTCTGCAAGCTTCGACCCCATGTTTGGAACTCTTCCAACAAACGCATTTAGCAGTCCAGCTGCATGGCACAATGAAGATGGCCAGACCAGGGTGGGTCAGCTGGCGACCTCGGGCAAGCCTGCGGCGCCCAGTCCAGAGAACGGGAGCAACAGCGGCAGCATTGCTACCGGCCAGGGCGATGAGAAGGATCCTTTCCTTAGCTTACTGGAACAGCTGGCGGAGAATGAGCAAAGGATCAACAACGGTGCCGGGGGCTCCGAATTGGACTTTTTTCTAGCCGCGGGGATCAACCCCTGAGTGTAGAGAGGGGGTTTATAGGAGCCGGAATATCTGCTCGCGTAATGATTCAAGACCATGTTCGAAACGGCACACTATTCTGATTCTTACTCTCCCATTTCATTTAAGCCACATTCAGTACTCTAGCCGTTCGTCACACTCCAAGGACACGTCGTGCCGCTGCTGACCTTTCCACACCCTTGTCCCCGAGTTCAGCCCAGCAATGGCTTCTCTCAATCCAGACATCATCCTTCCTGGTCCACTGCTATATACTTTAGTTGGTCCTGAGACAGTCCTGTGGACAAAGTGCTGTACAATGGGCTTGACGTCAGGATGGCAGCTGTTGCCTGCCGTTGCCGCTGCTGTGCCGGGGCGGATCGTGACGAGTTTCTGTTGGCGCGGCGATGACGATGACTTCTTCTCGTCGTCATTTGCCGAACCTCTGTCGTCTGACAAGGGAGTTAAGGGCCCGTCGGCATCATCAATAGTGTCGCGGGTGGTGAAGATGTGAATTTTGAGCTCGGTACCATTGTCCTGCCCCTCGAGGACGTCGAGCTCCGGCTTGATCCAGTCAATGTCAGTGCGGTAGCGCACCAGCCAGACAAGTTCGACCTTGCGATTGGCAACAGGGCGACGGGAAATGTCCATGATGACAGGAAGAACGTAGGTGATTCCTGTACCACCGGCGATACAAAGGACGTTGTCGGTCGAGGTCAGCGAGCGTGTGATGTTCGCCCCGTATGGGCCTGTGAGGATGACGCCCGTGGTAGACCTTTTTGTCTCGGCTAGCATCTCCGCCACTTTTTTCGTCTCGCCTCCCTTGGCACGGAAAATGTACGAGTGTTGCGTCGTGCCGTCAGCGGCTTGCTCGGGGAGGTTCAGGGGTGTGAATGGATGCGACTGCCAGATACTGCCATCCGTGAAGCATAGATAAAAATGTTGACCAATGCTCCAGGGCTTATGGGGGTGCTTCAAGTCCAAACGAACAATGTCGCCGTCATTGTGATCTGGGAATCGTGTGACGGAGGCTTGTGCTGGGTTGAACAGACCGCCCTTGTCGTTGATAGCTTTGCGGTGGATGAGCCACGTTCGAAGAAGCCGAACACATCGATCCAGACCCCAGAGGATGATGGAGGGAGTCAGAAAGCAGTGCAGCTACTTCCAGTGACCGATGCAAGCGCCGCAGTACACCATGGCGAGGACATAGTGTGACTTGCGGAAGAACTCGTATCCAGTTCGGCGTATGACAAAGGGTAGTGTTAGTATGTAAAGCAGCAGCAATATGGTCATCGCAACAAGCCCCCAGATCATATAGAGTTGTACGATCCATTCGGCTGCGACATCCGGCTGGGGTTGATAGAGTCTGATCTCAATGATACACCAGCCAATGGTGTGCAGTACCCCCTGGACCACAATGATGTATCCGAGCCAGCGATGCAGAAAGTTGAAGTGCTGGTATGGAACACCGGTGATCAGGCTGAGGAGTGATTCTCGACTGCCTAGGAGAACAGAAAGTGGCGTCAAGGCGTATGCCAGCACACCGACTCTGTCTGACCAAGGACCGAGACCTGACCTGGTGTTGTGAACGCCAGGGTGATCTTGAACCGGCGTGATCCAGTGCTTGTAAGTGATACCGAAGAATGACCAGACAGTCAAGTAGGCCGTGAGTGTGGCCAGTATGAGCACCTGAAGTCTTGTCGTTCTTCCGAAGATTGGTCGCCAGCAGTCGGTGAGGAGGTTCGCGACGTCGACGACGCCGCCCGGGACAGACGGGCTAGTCCGCCTTGCTCGGGGCTACCTTTGGGCCAAAACAGCCGTCCGAAGCCCCAAACACTCAACACAGCCGCAATAGTGAGCCATAGCACGCCAACGTATATCATCCCGCGATCATGAGCGCCGTAGACGGCGTCAAGGTACTCACAGGACCCGGGGTCCGTGAGGCATGGAGTTTGACGATCTGCATAGCCCCAGTGGTGTTCTACCTCTGTGTCGAGGGTGAAGTTTTGTATATGGGAGCGTTTGAAATCCATGATGGGGAGTTGGATATGTTTGAGTGGCGCACATAAGGCTGTGGCTAGCGAGCGGTTGTTGAACCCGTTATAAGTTCTTCAGGAGAGGCCCAACTGCAACTGTTCGCACCAAACTCGACATTGCGGGGTGCAATATCAGTTCGCAACCACAATTGACACGAGTTTGGTCGTAGTCGTCCAGCCAAGACCTCACATATATTACGTGAACCCGTCATGTTTCGTAGTGCCGGTCGGGCAGCGGGCCGTAGCATTCAAACAGCGGGTCACTTCCAACACGAGGAAGGCGGGTTTCGAGAACCAGGACCTATGCGAGGCAGGGCGTAATTAACTGACGTGGAGCAGTAGTTTCAATGTAGCCCTGCCAGTGGCGATTGTCTCCATGAACCTCAAACGTGTTTTATGCGCTGGATGGAGTTTGCCCTGTGCTGTACAGGTTGATTTGAAGGCGCGTTTTGATACTTCGAATGCATCTCACTTAGAGACACCAAGCCTAGTGTAACGTTCTCATGGGCTGGCGGGAAGACGGTCCTCGTTGCCCTGAGAAGGCCTCGCACTTCATGTCATTAGATGGTATGGATGGCATCGGGGCCTTTCCGACCTGACATATGCGAAGCGCCCTTGTGCGCGTAGTGATAGCGAATCAGTGCTCTGGCCTTCCCTCGACAGTGGTTGTCGAAGTATTGCCAGACGGAGCGCAAGCTTCCGTCCAACATCTTCGTATTTACATTGGAGCCAACCTGTGACGATGATCCTGTCGAGGTGGACCCGAGCCAAGACTGTACCCATGTAACTGCAGTGTGAACGATGCAACAAGCCAATCGGCAAGAATGCATTGATGACCATTGATTTGGCACGTCGATTGCCAGCTTGTCACGCTGGTTCAAGGGTAAACGCCAAACATGTTTGGTGACAACTCCAGTATCATCCAGAGTCACCGCAACATCACCAGATGCTGTGTTCTGTCATAGCATGATGCATCCACTCCGTCTCCGTGTGGCCAATCGAGTTGGCCAGGTCAAGCATCTGCTCTGCTGTAAGCCCTCCTTCCCACAGATCCTGCTCGTCCATGTGACCCATCGACGGGGAAGCAAGAGCGTTGTTGCTGGCGTCGTTGGGATCCATGCCACATGCGCGCTCGGGCCCAGATTGTCGCACATTCAGACCAGTGGCTGGGTTCGGGGAGTCTGTCCCTTGGTTCACTTCAAGATGCAGCCCATCACTGGACGACGGTGCAAAAGGCGGCTGGCCCTGGGATGGCCATGCAACGCCTAATATGGCAGCCAGCTGCTGGAGCTCCGACCAGCGCAGCCGCGCGACCAGATTGCCACTCTGCGTAATCTCCGAGAACAACTCATAAGCTTTCACCAGCCACGGCTGTGAGGCTTCCCTCAGTGACGGATCGAGCCATGGACCAAGGATCAGATTCACCGTGGCAACAAAAAGCGTCTCGAGATCGTGGGGCAGGAACTTTTCTAGTTTGATGTTAGCAAGCCGTATCCGAGTCACTGGTCGGCAAAGCATACGTACCTAGAAGCGCTTGCCCTTCAAGGCAGGCCAGAATACCGATCATCTGTTGGGAAGACTCGACACAGAGCTTGATGAGGTTGGCAACTGTGGCGGAGGATTCAATCATGCCAGGGTACGCCTCCGGCGACTCGCATCGGATTCTCTGAAAGCATATCAAAAGAGGGCGCGTCGCTAGAACGATGCACTGGTGCGGGTTTGTCAGTCCGACTCTTCATTCTCGCCCCAAACAGTTCGTACCTGGTGATACAGCGAGTGAAGATACGCAGAAATTCTCGATATGCCTTGTACGCTGCCCTTCTCGAGTGGCAAGGGGAAGGTCTCTCGCAGCTCGTCGGCCTGCCCGGCCAATGTTGCCAGCACTGACCTCGTGCTAGACAGGAAATTCTTGTTCAGTCGGCCATCGACTCCATACACTTCTGTGAGACCGCTTAGCATTTCTCACCGAGCCACATGTTAAGTTTCATCTTACCCCGGCCAATGGAAGCAATCGTATGCGACAACTTGATCTGCATCCGCAGGGCCGACACCCGTTGCATTGAGCCCCCGAAGCTGGGCAACTCTGCACGTACATCATCGTCGTTGATGGAATGCGGTAGTCCCATGAGCGAAGTCATCTCACGATCGAGGACGTATATGGTCCAGAATATCCGACGACAGCGCTCGACGTGGGGGAGTCCCAGTTGCTCAATGGGCATGTTGAGATGCATGCCATTGTTCAGCGCCAGACGCAGCGCTTGACCAATCCACATCTACGTTAGCTAGATATGGCATCGGGGAGGGGGGTGAGGCGCCTTACAAAGTTGTGTGCGCAGTGGCGAAAGTCCAAGCTCTGATAGTAAAGCGCAATGCAGCACAAGATCTCGGCTGATATGATGGGAAACCGACACAAAACGTGGACATCTGGTAGAAGCTGGAGAGCCTTGACGAAGAAGTCGCACCCAGGTGGTTTGCCGTGGCGACTAGACTGTCCTCCGACGCTTTTGCCAAAGGCCATGACCAACAGTAAATGGACATAGAACAAGCTGCCACTGGCAATTTGGGGCTCCGGGTCAGCATAGAATGCATACAATGATTCCATGAAGGAGTCTTCGTCAAACATGTGGAAAGGCTGGGCGCAATGGAACTTGACAGCGTTGATCAAGAACAAGGCATGATCCAAGCTCGGAAGCACTGGCACGTCTGATGGTACAGAAACGCGCGACCCATCCCAAGGCAAGTTGTAGGTCTGACCATCAAACAGTAAATGATCAGGCGCCACAGGGCTATGGTGGACGTATTCGTGTGCCATATTCAGGACTCTCCTTGTGAAAGACCAATTCGAGGAAGAGCCGAGGTGAACTAAGGTGCGAGTGTCAGCAACGTTGTTCGGGTGTTGTATACTCCAAACCGACAGCGCAACTTACAAGCATGGCCATCACTTGATTTCATGAAAGATGCTTGACCGGCCGTCAGAGGGTTTTTCAACTGCGCAGCCACCGGATCAAGCCGCGCCAACGAGGCACGCGACTCGTCAGCGGACTCTGTCGCTCTGGATTCATCCTCCTCCGGCCTTCTTGGCGAGACTAGAGCGTTTGCATCAGTACCCCTTCGACGTCTCTCGTTTCTTCTGGCGATACGTGGCCACAATAGCTGGCTTCGTTGATGATCCGTGGCTGGCAAGACAGGTTCATCATCGTCTTGCTGGAAGACTGGGTTGTCCCGCGATCGATGACGAGCTTGCTCCTGGAGGTCGCTGATGAAACTGCAACGGCAACGAGTCAGCTCGTTTATCAGATGTCACGTCTGCATGTACGCCCAAGAACTCAACATACCCTTTGGTTACGAGGACTTTCTGATCTCGCTCATCAAGCTCGCACGCAAGGTTTCGTTTCTTGCATGCCTCACACGGCTGTGAGCCGGAGCATTTGATCTTCTGCCGCCGGCATCGAACGCATCTTCCTGTGGTCAACTCCCGTCCCGATCTGCTAATGTGCGGTACTAGGAGTTCACGTACGCATTGCAGGTGCGTTGAGAAACGCGGTTTCGACGCGCGGATCTGGCGGCGCGCTGCGCAGAAGACGCCGAGGGCGACATGCCTGTGCGCAAGACAAACAGAGCGCTATTGTTCGTGCATGCCGAATGAAGCAGACTTACCCGCGACGATCGACTGTGAGGGGTGTTTGAACTGTGGCGTGCGATCGACGGTACCTTGTGGAGTACGCGGGGGAAATTGAAGGTCTAGGGTTGTCAGAACCAGACTTCAATGGGTCCAACTCTAAGTCCAAGTTGTCCATGTACAAAAACATGAAGTATCCAAATCGTTAGTTGTCAAGAATCTGGGTTACTTCATTTGATCCTCGGGTGAATCACAGAGAGGTCTTTTATTTTGACCGAGAAAAGCTGTCTAGTATGCTCCGAAGAATGGTGAAGGCGCCCTTTCCAACACATTGCAG
Organism: Emericellopsis atlantica; assembly: GCF_019669845.1. NCBI lineage: Eukaryota > Fungi > Ascomycota > Sordariomycetes > Hypocreales > Bionectriaceae > Emericellopsis > Emericellopsis atlantica. The sequence goes on along the minus strand of NW_025764727.1, from coordinate 284,960 downwards.
ATTGAAGAGCACATAAAAAAAGGGGAAAGAAAACAAAACATCAAGTTCACACGCGAATCGCCAATCCCAGCTATATTGAACTTAAGCGTGAATACTACTGACGTATGTAGATACCAGTCATTCCAAACGAGGTCTACGTGTTTTCGGTGAGTTTCTGGCCTATCTTCGGATTCACGGACGACTCGAATCCAAGTGTCTTTGAGTAATCGTGATGATCTCTGGGGCTGGAATAGAGCCCTCAATTTTGAGGGTTTCGCGGGCCAGAATCAACACGAAGTCGGCGCACGCGAGATGTACTGATTGCATTGGCAAGCAACCAGCACCAGCAGGGCAAGAGACTCCACGAATGCTCGTTGGTTGCGCAGAAGGATTTGCGCGGCCACGCCGTATTAGTAAGCTGATTCTGTTCACCAACGGATTCATGCACTGAAACATGGGGCTCTATCAAGTTTTCGATTTAATGAGGCGGGATGAAGGCTTGAGGATGTGAAGGTGGCTACAATCAAGTCGTTTACCTGAGGGCTTGACAGATCTATGAAAGGCCATCATGATCAATACTTATCCATGTCTGCGATTGTCTTGTTCTCCTGTTGTATTTTTCAGTTTTGATCTCACCTCTGCCTATCTTAGAAGCTATTCTCTCGAAGAATTCTCTTCAACTTCACCGCTCATCATCTGGTCTACCGAGAGGCTCCACTAGGAATTGGGCTTGTTTCACACAGCCAGGCACCAACGCCGCCCAGAACAGATCCGGCCCATTTTTGCGTGAATCTAGGCTTCCTGGGTGACTCACGGTGTAACTATCACTCGTAGGGGCGGAGTCCCGAGACTTGCTGCTCCAACTCTACTGGTTCGGAGGATAGGCAGAGAAGATAACGCCTTGACTTAGGCTCTGCTGTGTAACCCAAAGAATCACTCGGAGCACAATAGAAAGATCAAAGTAAGCAAATAAACGCGGTCTGCTGTGACAATGGCGTTATGGAGAGTGAATAAACATCAGGTGAGAGTCACGTATCACCCACTCCTAGTCTAACAGATCACTTTGGGCCTCAGAATTCACGATATTAATTCAGATGAGGGCAAAGAAACCTGTTCTGCACACACTCCGAGATTCTGAACCTTTTCATTCCACATTTTTCTGCCTATATATATGCATCTTCTCTCCCGGCCAGCCAGCTCTCAACACCTCGCCAAAAGCATCCTTTACAAATTACAATGTCTCTTTTCTGTGGCTCCTCAACTCAGACAACCTCGTCCTTCACGGACCGAGATCGACAAGATCAAGATCTTCCGCAAGGAATTTCACATGGCACTTGGAAACCCCCAGAGTTTGGGAGGACACCACTTTGGTATATCAGAATTGCGGCTTCTGTGAACGCTTGGCTAACATTTCAGGGTGGGTTTCCAAGTGCCTTGTACTCGACGCGACCAACATCTCCGAGTACACTCTGGAGTCGCAGTAAACACGAGAGGCAAAACCCAGGGTACGACAGTGTTCCGCAAGCCACGAGAGACGCTGCTGCAGCGGGCGCACTCTCCCCTCCCGTTCCTTGAGGACGGAGAGTGCCATGGCAACAGCTTGCTGCAGCTAAGCGTCCTCGTGCTGGATGAGTCTCACGACGCGAAGAACGAGGAGTCTGTCTTGAACGAAAGTCTTTGCAACCTTCGATTCAGCAAGGCCATCCTCGCGACAGCCACCCCAGAGTCCAACTCGGACAGGGACTGGGCCGGCCAGCTGAAGATCCTCGGTCTCATCGACGGACTGGAGCACTTCAACTCCCTGTTCTATAACCAGACGGGGAGGGGCAACAGGGGGGAGCTTCAGAAGCACCTTCTGCGGCCACTGGTCGCGAACCTGGTCGTCGCTCGTGAGAAGACCCTCGTGTCGCTTCCCGGTCTGACCGAGGTGACTTCCCCTTTCGGCATGAACGGCATGGAGTGTGAGCCATTCCTGATTGCATGGCTCGTCGAAAGAGCGGAGACATGCATGAAGAAGGCAGAGGAATCCGCCTCCCAGACGGAGAATGCGACGCGTGGTCACAGGTTCTTCGCTGCTGCCCAGAAGGTGGCCGGCGTTATGCCAGCCATTCTTTTCGAAGCCCACGACAATCCTGCCGCGAACGGCCGCTTGATGGTCATGCTAGGACAGATCCCTCGCGCCCTAGCGGATATCGGAGGATCGCAACTCTGGACGCAATCAAGCAGATCAAGACCGCGCGGCCCAACGAAAAGATCATTGTGGTGTCTCAACATGTCAGATTCCTGGAATTGATCAAGAAGTCGCCCGGGATACGTGAGCAAATTGCGGGATGATGCCACAGAATTGGACAGACAAGGCGAAGTAACATTGTACATCTCTCTGGGGACGGTTCGGCCATCGACAAGAAGCTCGAGAACAGCAGCGCGATGAAGCTGGCAAGAAGCGAGCAGGGCAAAAAGTACTGGGTGCGACAGACGGCTCGACCGGACTTGGTTCTGGTGGCTGTCGAAAGTCTGATGGATCAACATGGCATTTGAGTAATGATCAAGAAGCACGGCGGAGTTTAACAAGATTACCCACACCTTTCATTGAGACAATAAACCATCTTCCTCACCATGACTGTTTCCTGCTTCCACACTGCTTCGCCTACTGATATGTGTTGCCCATCATGATCCATCAGCGCGAGACCATCTGGCTCACCGCCGTCCACACCTCCTCGCAGCTGAATGGTCCGTCCGCCCGACAGCAGTGATTAAGCAGCGACAGATGCCACGGCCCCTGCTTGCATGGTATCAGTATAAATGAGGTGGCATTGCATGTCCACAGCCACGTGTGAACGGCAGCGGGAATGTGACCGTCCCGGCATCGGCCTCACGTACACAACACCAGGAGGCCTTCCGACACCATCTTCCCCAGGCGCCCGACGTGGCGATCCGCTACTTATCTCCGCTGTCTCTCTCACAAATTAGACTTTCTATCAATGGCCACACGCCGGGGACAGCCCAACTCCGCAGTTCGTGATGCATTGAGGATGTCATCTGACCCGACCCCTCCTTATCAGCGGTCAGACTTCGCAAAGGGTCCAGACCTTATCTCAGACAACACAGACCAATTGAGACCGAACGGCAACTTGTCGGACGCGAAGCCGGTGGCACGATAGGGTAATGGAAATGCGGCAATGCGAAGGGCATGGCAGCAGCAGCATTGAATGTGGGATGGATGGAATGCAAGGCAAGCTGGTCCCCTCTTTGTCATTGATGGGTGAACACCGTGAATACAAGAGCGCCTCAGGGATGCGCTTTGCCTCCAGATTGAGAACTCAAAGAAATTTACTGAAGACTGTCGGCACGGTGCATCATGTCAACGACTAGGTCGATCAGCTCGGTGACTGGCTTGTTTGCGCCATTGGCACTGCGTAGCCCACGCTTTCTCACAACCACAGCTCGCCCTTACGAGACTACGACGGTGACCAAGTTGATCGAGCCGTCCAAGTCGACACTTCCTCCACTCGCAGTGCTGTCACGCAAAGCACTGCTGCGGTCCCTGTTGATCAGCTTCATCTGCTCGAAGCCTTATCTTCTCACGCCAAGCATCTCGTTCTTGACACTTCTCACAAACTCGAAGTCACCCCTTCTCAATGTTGAACGCAATAAGCCACTGGGCTGGATCCTCAAGAAGACGCTCTACAATCAGTTCTGCACGGGTGAAGATGGTGCGGAAGTTCGCCAGACACTACGTGAGATGAGAGGTCTGGGCTTCCGAGGGACCATCTTGACCTATGCCAAGGAAATCGTCTTTGATGAGAACAAGAAGGCAGAGCAAGGAGCGGAGGTGCAGTCTAGAAAAGACACCGAAAGATGCGAGGGCATAGAGTTCTGGCGAAAGGGAACGCTGGAGACATTGGACATGCTTGGCGAGGGGGACCAGCTGGCGATCAAGTATGTTCATCCATTGAGCACTGCCAAACCCCAAGACGTCTACTGATGAGAGAACAGACTGACTGGGGCCGGACCACGTGTCACTGAAGCCTTCACTCAGAGCAAGCCGCTGCCCCCACAGATGTTTGACGCCCTGACCAAGCTGTGCCAGAAATGCAAGTCCAAGGGGGTGCAAATCATGATCGACGCCGAGTCCCAACGGTTCCAAGACGGTATTGCAGCGACGGCTCTCGACATGATGCGGTTGTTCAATACAGACGGCTACGCGGTCATTTATAACACGTACCAAGCCTATCTCAAAAGCACACCAAAGCTCGTCGAATCCCATCTCGCAGCCGCACAAGAGGAAGGCTTCACCTTGGGTCTGAAGCTGGTCAGGGGTGCTTACATGGCTACCGAGCCTAGATCTATCATCCACGACACCAAGGACGACACGGACCACGCGTACAATTCGATTGCTCTGGGTGCTATCTCCAAGAAATTCGGACCGTATGGCACAACCAAACCGTTTCCTTCCCTGAACCTTCTTCTTGCGGGACACAACGTGCAATCTGTTACCATGGCGCACGAACTGCATGCGTCCCGTCTGGCAATGGGTCAGCCCACTGTCCCCGTTGCTTTTGCACAGCTGCATGGCATGGCGGACCGGGTGAGCTTTGAGCTTCTGAGGAAAGAGGGCGCGAACGTTTACAAGTGTTCCACGTGGGGAAGCATGGGAGAGTGCATTGGCTATTTGATGAGGCGTGCCCGGGAGAACAAGGATGCAGCAGGGAGGACGGTGGATGAATACCGCGCTCTGAGAGGAGAATTGAGCAGAAGGCTTAGGGGATTTATATGGGCATGAGACAGAGAAGTATAGGGCTCCATGGAATTATTTGCAGAATTCAATCGCCATGCAGACGGGAGAGATGTCGTTTGTATTACTTGGTCTTATTCGTGTAGAAGCAATGCCACTCTTGGCCTACGGGGAACATTGTTAGTCTTACTCAATGAGCCCCTGTGAACCGTGACGTCTTTTTCTTAATTTTCTTCATGTTCACGTACGCTCCAATACCACTGCATTTCGGGTTGTGTCAAGTCCGAGAGTTGGTTTGGTCAGTGTTGCTGCATAGGAGATACTCAATGCGCCAATTGTCATTGAAATTCCGCTTGGAGAACCCGATTGCAGCTTTATTAAATCATTACATTCACCATCTTGTGCAAGTTAATTCAGCTCACATTGTTAGTTGAGTTGTTGGTACGTAGCTTCGCTGGCACGACGTAGCTGGCTTGGCCCCAAATCATCTAGTCGGTTGCCTCGACGCAAGAACCACTCTCAGCAACCGATTTCCTCACGACCTCTCCGGTCGATTAAAAATTCTATTCTCGGGAACATTACGTACTTTTGGATACATTACGAGTCCCTTCTAACCGTCGGAATGCACACCGCTTTACACCGATGGACATCGGAAGGCCTCCCGGTGTGGGGTCTGATCTGACTTATACGCTGATGATGTTCGCATGCAAAGCGTCCGTGACCGGACTTCTTGAAGTATTTCGTCAAAGTGTATAGAAATAATGTCTAAATCAGATATCTAGAAATCAGTACTCGAGACCAGATCCCATCCGTTTTCGACATACAGAGTCTTCCAGAATATCTTTCCTTGCTCACTGCGGCAATGGCTTTCACGCGTGCAGCGTCAATTTCCCTTCTGCAGACAGGTCCTTTCAAACTGTCTGCCCGAGTTGTCACTCTTAGAACAGCAGCTGTTGTGTCTGTCTCTGTATCATCTCAACAGTGTCGTTACAATGCGACTGTTCCTTTCCGCCTCCCAAACCCTCGCAATGAACCCAACGTATGCCGCTCCTTTCCCACCCAGCATCACCTTCAGCCACTGACGTGTAGCAGCCGCAATACAGGCCAGGGTCTCCAGAAAGAGCAGCTGTTGAGAAATCCTTGAAGCGCCTCAGGTCACAGCTCCCGTTACGCAGCTCCATCATGTACAATAACACCACTCAGAAGATTCATGCCTCCGAGGCCCAGGTCATGCCGTCTGAGCACGCCACCGTCTTCACACACTACCCCCTCAGCACCGAGCATCAAGTCGCCGAGGCCATTGATGCAGCTCTCGCTGCTAAGCAGGCGTGGCAAGATACCCCCTTTGTCGACCGTGCCGCCATCTTCCTGCGCGCAGCAGAGCTCGTCACTGGCAAGTATCGCCACGACATAATCGCTGCGACGATGCTGGGACAGGGCAAAAACATCTGGCAGGCGGAGATCGACGCCGCCGCCGAGCTGGCTGATTTCTTCCGGCTCAACACCAATTATGCCGCCGAGCTGCTGTCGAGGCAGCCCAGCAGGGGCGCGGACGGGGTGTGGTCGCGCATGGATTATCGGCCCCTAGAGGGCTTCGTCTACGCCGTCTCGCCCTTCAACTTCACCGCGCTGGGCGGCAGCCTCATCAGTGGCCCTGCCCTGATGGGGAACGTGGTTCTATGGAAGCCCTCTCAGTACAATATCTACCCCAGCACGATGATTTACAACATCCTCATCGAAGCCGGCCTCCCCCCCAACGTGGTTCAATTCATCCCCGGCGACGCCGTCAAAATTACAGAGCAGGTGCTCCAGCATCGTGACTTTGCAGGTCTGAACTTTATCGGATCAAGCGACGTTTTCAGAAGCATCTATGGCAAAGTAGGTCAGGGTATCGCCGAGAAGCGCTACCGCGAGTTTCCTCGTGTTGTTGGTGAGACTAGTGGCAAGAATTTCCAGCTTCTGCACCCAACAGCCGATGTATCCAGTGCAGTAAATCACACGATACGCGGTGCGTTCGAGTATCAGGGACAAAAGTGCTCTGCAACCTCGCGTGTGTACATTCCTGCGAGCTTGGAAAAAGAGTACATCTCGAGCCTCCAGAGCAAAGTCAAACAGATCACCATGGGCAGTCCAGACAAGGATCTCTCCGCTTTCATGGGGCCTGTTATTCACAAACATTCCTTCGACAAGATCAAGAACATCATTGACGCATCGAACAAGGATCCGTCCTTGAAGCTGATCGCTGGTGGGACGTACGATGGATCAGTTGGGTACTATGTCCATCCCACCGTGTATCAGGCTGAGTCGCCGGACCATGAGCTGTTCAACCAAGAGATCTTTGGACCCGTGTTGGCAGTCTACGTGTATCCCGATCACGAGTACTCCGCTGTGCTGAAGAAGGTCGATCAAGCAGGTGGTGGCTTGGCATTGACCGGTGCCGTCTTCGCCAACTCTCGCACAGCAATTCGCGAAGCTGAAGATGCTTTGCGGTATTCGGCGGGCAATTTCTACATCAGTAATTACAACGCATATTCTTTTCGTGCGGCTTGAAGTCGATGCTGACAGGGGCCAGATTGCAAGACAACCGCTGCTGTCATCGGACAGCAGTCATTTGGAGGTGCTCGGGGGAGCGGTACAAACGACAAAGCAGGGAGCTCGGATGTTCTGAGGAGATTCACGAGTCCAAGGTTGATTAAGGAGGAGTTTTCCCCGGCAACTGGTTTCACGTATCCGAGCAACATGTAGATGAATGCGTTGAGGCTCATATGATGGGTCAGCCAAGTAACACTCAATTCTGTCAGATGCGTTACTGCGGAAAGAAATGTCCTTGACGATGCCATTGCTGTCATATTGTATACCACTTTCCGAATTTACACTGCATCCTTTGATGTACAATGTCACCTACGTAATATCCATGGGACTGAGGCTCGCTTCCGGGAGAATGAATCTATGCCACAAGATGACGAGATATAGCTCAGGAGCCTGCTGAGCCAGGCATGACCTGAACATCCATATCATCCCTTTATGAATGAGTCGGTGTGCTGGTTCGCGGATAGTAAGTTTCATCAAACAGTACGAACCGGAGCCGCACAAGTCAGTGATCCTGCTTTCTGGTGACTCGGGCCAAGGGTTCAAGATGGTGCCACTCGTGGGTGAATGGATGCTCGACGTACTGGAGAGTGGCGTGAAAAGGATCAAGCGTTGGCAGTGGAATAATCCAAAAGTTGCCACTATGAAGAGTAAATGAGAGGCTGGGACTGTATCCGTACATGCAGCATCTACATGTACATAAAGCCGACCGACACTCGGAGGCTCGGACACGCCCCTCTTCCTCTTCGGGTGCAGTCCCGAACATGAATGAATCCTCGTATCAACAAATCAGCAACAACGGTCAGCAGAAGTACTGAATCCTGATTCTCCGCCTTGACACGCCGACAACGGCAGCTCCGAGTCCGGCCATCGTCCCCATCTCCGTCTCCTCCCCACAACTGCGTGTCCGAGTCGCTGCCCCTGCCCCGCGCACAGCTCGGTAGACCTCCGAGCAAGAGAAGAAGCGTACATCTTGCGATACTACAGACCAAAGTGGTCAAACTCAACCCCGAGCAACTCACTCGCTTCATTTCTTTGCTACTCTCACACACTCAAGATGGGCTCTGAGACACAATCTCCCCGCGTCCCGCCCGCTGGCGTTTGGGTGCCCAGTATCACGTACTTTGACAATGCCAGCGACAACATCGACTTTGACGCCCAGAAGGCGCACTTCAAATACCTCGCCTCCACCGGTCTCACAGGCCTTGTCATCATCGGCACCAACTCTGAGTCCTTCCTGCTCACCCGCGAGGAGCGCCGCCAGCTCATCGCCGCCGCTCGCGAGACCGTCGGGCCTGGCTATCCCCTCATGGCCGGCGTCGGCGCCCACTCGACCAAGCAGGTCATCGAGCTGGCCGACGACGCCCACAAAGCCGGTGCAGATTACTTGCTCGTCCTGCCCCCGGCCTACTTTGGCAAGGCGACGAGCATGAACGTCGTCAAGCGCTTCTTCGCCGAGCTCTCCAGCAAAGTGGCCCTGCCCATTGTGATCTACAACTTTCCGGCTGTCACGAATGGCGTCGACATTGACTCCGAAACCATCACCGCCATTGTCCGCGACAGCGCCGCCAACAGCCCCGACGGCAAGTCCAAGGTTGTCGGCGTCAAACTGACCTGCGGATCCGTGGGCAAGATTACCCGCCTCAGTGCCGAGCACAAACCAGAAGACTTCGCCATCTTTGGTGGCCAGTCAGACTTTCTCATCGGCGGACTCGCGGCGGGCAGCTCAGGCTGCATCGCTGGGTTTGGCAACGTCTTCCCCCGGCTGACACTTCGGATTTACCAGCTGTGGAAGGAGGGTAAGCACCAGGAGGCCCTCGACCTGCAGAGGAAGCAGGCACTGGCGGAGAGTCCCTGTAAGAGCGGCATCTCGTCGGTCAAGTTTGCAGTGTCGCATTATACGGCTGGTTTCGCGGGTATCCAGGATGCAGAGGCCAAGCTGTCACCGAGACATCCCTACGAACCTGTGCCCGAGCCGGCGAGGAAGGCTGTGAGAGAAATCATGGCGGAAGCGGCGGACATTGAGAAGAGTCTCATGAAATAGAGTAGGTAATGACAATCCCATATAGGAAGAGCTTCGGCCTGGACTCTGATTTCGCACTCTGCCAGAACGTTGTTCCAAGTAGTCCAAATGTGGCGCACGCCGATGGTTCTGGTCGAGTCAACCTGGCACTCAAACAATTGATAAGATCAAGAGATTTCGAGCATGTTGTCGTGTTTTTGCTGTGGGATCAGCCGATCAGATGACGATCGAGCGCAGACATGTGCATGCATCGCGGTCCAGATTACACAACACACCAGTGGGCGGCCACCATCGTCCCAAAGACACTCTCAGGATGTCTCAGCCGGCGAGCCGGTCTCTATTCCCCAATCTCATCCTGTACGGCAAGGATCTGAGACAGTCTGCCCCTCCTCCCTCCGCATCTCCAACTTGCACATCACCAATGGACGCCCTCAGGATGTCCCCGCACAACCGCCGTCTCCATCGCCCACTTTCTCGAAATGGCAATGCGGAGGACCAAGGGTCCGATGAGGACAGCGAGGCGAGAATTTCCAAAGCATGGAGCCCGACGTTGGCTCGAGAGGATGGAATTCTATAAAATGGCGAGGATACGCCAATCACACCCTTCTTAAACATCTGTTGAAGGACGCCTCTCCTGCTACAGAGAACATTGCATCGTGTCGCTTGTCCGACCGCCGCCATCATGAAGTTCACTGCCCTATCTCTTGCCATCGCGCTGGCAGCGTCCGGCGCCCACGCTGAAATCTACAAGAAGCCGCCTCCGAACAACATCACGCCTCATCTCGTCGCCAATTTCCCTTGGAAAGACCCGTTCCCCATCAAGGAATCCGACGCTGTCGAGCCCTCGTGCGAAGTGGCAAAGCATTTCTTTGCCAGGGAGTACACCCTCCACGAGCTCATGGAAGAACCGCCCAGGGGCCTCAAGCCATGGGCGGATGGCCTGAAGAAACTCTTCTCCAGCCGCGAGTACCCTGGTGGCTGGTCAGGCTACGACAGGCACGGATATGACCGCTCCATTCTCAAGATGGACTACGCCGACATTCCTCTCGCTTTGAGAGAGTGGATTGAGGAGCAGGAGAGGACAGAGGGCGAGTGGAAAGGTCTCTTTGGTGTCTTTCGCGACTCTAAGGGCGGCGAGGACACCGTTGACGACGTGGTGGACGTGAAGGAGAACATTGACCGCAGCCAAGATAAGGACCGCGTGGTCATGTTCGCGCCCGCGGCTGTCTACCACGTGCTGCCATTGTGGGTGGCGGAGGAAAGTGACTGCAAAGGTGAGTTCTTTGACGCGACTAGATGTCCTGATGGCTGACCGCGTCTAGATCAACTGCTCGACCTGAGCAATTACAAGCCCGAGCCAGCGGACGGTACTGTCGTGGGATGGGCCGACCACAAACGACCCAAGGATGATAAGACAACCGAGTTCAGGGTCAGTGTCAAGGCGCTCAAGCAAAAGACCGTACCATCAGCCTCCGAGGGCGTCAAGAAAGAGGAGCTGTGACCTCGTCCGTGTTTGCGTTCCTACCTGGGGAGGATCCTTTTGGCTGGGTTGGCGTTTAGGTGTTAGTTAGAGACCCTGCGGTATGAGTATCAACATCAATTAGGCAATACTTTTAGGCAAACGCCCACCCTGTGAGTGATTCATAGAAGGTCGCCGGATGCGGTCAGTCTGGGCTGACGCATGGGCACTCATGTCCCGCATCCGGATGTTGGCCCTGATGTTGGCGACTGAGACACAACACCGGGAAGCTTGATCAGCGTAGATAGCGCGGACTCTTGCGCTGCGAATTTGACAGCGGCAGATGGAGCCAATATTTACTTTGTTGATGCTGCTGTTTGATCGCTGGTGCCTTTTCAGTTCGAGACTTCGAGTGGGTGCTGGTTGGGCAGCGCAACCTGTCCGATGACGTTGTCGCGCAGGCCCAGCGAGCTCCATTCGCATTTCGCAATAAAGTGAAGGCTCAAAGTCAGATAGAGAGGCCAGAATGAGTGCGCTCGATACGAGGCTGGAGATGCATGATCCACGATTCCAGAACCATCGAGAGCAAGCATCTTCAGGCTGGTCATGCTACGTAATTACTTGCAGTCAGTCGAGGAAGGAACAGGCGTCATCAGAATCCATGTCGATTCGTGCCTGCCAGTGCCTCGACCGCCAACACCACCCCCACCCACCGGCCGGCCAGCCAGCCACTTTACCCTAATTTTACTAGCCCCCCCTCTCCCACCGCCAGACGCTCCAGCCACCGCTCTGCTGCTGGCCATCGTCCACCAGCTTCAACTTGAACAATTCTTCTCGCGCCTCTACGTACATACGATACGGTCTATATATTCGCCTTCATCCTCTCCCGAAAGTTCTCTATTTTACGATACCCTTAGCGCCGCCTCACGCGGAATTTCCACATCGACATAACCGCAGCAATGGGCAGCTACACCTTCAAGTGGTGAGTCAGTTCTCTCTGATCATGTTTCGTCCCACCGAAAGCCGCAAGCCGTGGCTCGATGCGCACCCCTCGGGCTCGGAATCGCATCTTGCAATGTCCCAATCTGCCCCGAACAAATGCGCTGACACAATGGTCTCAGGGAGCACCCCGCCGAGGAGGTGTATGTGACTGGCACCTTCGACGACTGGACCAAGAGCGTCAAGCTTGAGAAGGAGGGCGATGTTTTCCAAAAGACGGTCGACTTGAAGGACGCTTCCAAGAAGATCTACTATAAGGTAGGTGGCTTTCCGACATTCTATCAGCGACGAGCGCGCCTCTTGATTTTCCCTTGGTACGAACAATCGCGCACGAGATCATCCATCGCCTCGCGCCTGTCCCCGTGTCCCCAAGCTATGGAGCTGGTCGCTTCGTAATCGCCTGCGCTGGGCACAGCCGCAGTCCAATCTCTTGCACGGGGTAGAGCGCCAGCTTCGGTGCCTGTCCCCGGACAGCAGGCCAGCCCTGCAAGCATGGTCAGACCAGCTGTTCGCATGGATCCACCTGAGCTCACGGCGGCTATCGCATCACTGGCCGGGTTTCCAGGCTGTAATGCCTCTGCGCCTGCCCAAGGTATTGCTGAGGCATTCAATTGGCGCCTGGCGAGTCATCCCTTGCCGTCTTGTTGCAATTCCAACCCTGCTGTCAAGTGACTGGCACCGTTTTTGCTGCGTGGACTGGTGGAAACACCGAACTCTCCGGATCGATCATGCGGGTCGCCGGCCGCGGGTTATGACGCAAGTTGTCGTGGCCGGCGCGCAAGACAGCACAGGCGCAGAATCAGATCTCACGATGCCTGGACCTGGACCCACGTCGTCTTACGTATCATGATTTCTTACGACAGACCATGGTCTCCCAAATTGGCAAGGGCGGTTGCGACGGGCCTGGGCGCCTCGTTCCTCAGCCCACCACATGACTGCAGGAACGAGCACACCCTTGCGCATCCCGCATCATGGGCTTGAAACCTGATTTCCTCTTTAACCCAAGCAATTCTCCCTCCATCAACAGTGCACTAACGCAGCTCATTATAGTTCGTAGTCGACAACAACTGGGTTCTGAACGAGTCTGCACCCAAGGAGCCCGACCAGGAAGGAAATATCAACAACTTCCTCACACCAGAGCAGATTGCTACCCCTAGCGCCAGCGCTGCTGTCATCAACACCGTCACTCCCACCTCTACAACCACTGCTATGGCTGGCGAAGTCCCCAAGGAGGGCGCGGCCACTCCTTCTGACGTTCCTGGCGGCTTCCCCGAGACCCCCGCCAACGAACTCGACAAGCCCATTGGCGTCGCGCCTCTGCCGGCCGCTGACGGCGCCGTCAACCCCATTGCCCCCGCCTCGACCATTGTGCCCGTTCCTGCCACCCAGGACGAGATCAACAAGAATGTCAAGCTCGATAAGGAATCGTACGAGAAGGCCGACACTCTTCCTGGCACTGCGAACGCTGCCTCGATCGACACTGCCAAGCCTGTCATTCCCGAGTCCGGGCTTCCGGTGACCGACAACACCGTCAGCTCTGTTGGCCCTACCGCTACCACCGTTGGCCTGGCTGGCGCTGTTCCCAAGGAGCCCAAGGGCAAGGAGACCGACACAGAAGTTCCCGAGGCTGTCAAGGAGAGCCAGCAGAAGGCTGGCCAGTCTCCAGAAGCCAGCGCTGTGGCCGAGGAGGTTCGCGAGAAGGCCGAGGTCGAGCATGAGCTCATGGCCAAGGTGCCCGAGGCCCCTGTCACCTCTCAGGGCACCGCTGGTGTCGGCACTGAGAAGTCGGAGAACTCCACAGGCATCGCCGCCGGCGCTGCTGCCGCTGTGACCGCTGCCGGCGCTACCGTCGCAGCTGCTGCCATCTCCGCCAAGGACACCGCCGTCGAGAAGGGCGGCCCTGTTGCCAACCAGACGGCCGCCAGTGCTGCCGACGCTGCCAACAAGAATCTGCCCGACTCTGTCAAGGAGAAGCTTCCCGTGTCGGTCCAGGACGCGATCAAGACTGAGGACAAGGAGGTCACCCGCGAGGAGGTTTCGCCCGAAGTACCCACCGAGGTCAAGCAGTCGATCACCGAGGCTCACGAGAGCCCCGAGGCTGCTGCCAACACAACTGCTGTCGCTGAGAAGAAGGAGGTCGAGACCGAGCTCCTCCAGGAGGTCAAGCCTGCCCCTGCCCTGGCCGAGACCAAGGGCGACGAGGTCAAGTCCGACCCCGCCCCTGCCAAGCCAGTCACTGATGCAGGCGCCGCTGCCGAGCCCTTGAAGCCTCAGGAGGAGAAGAAGGTCGAGGCTGATAAGCCCACCGAGACCGCCACAAAGCCCACTGAGTCCAAGCCAGTGGAGACCAAGACCGATGCTGCCGCTGCGGGCAAGAGCACTACCCCGGCCAACGGCTCGGGCAGCGCATCTGCTACCAAGCCGGCCGAAACCGCCTCTACCACCGAGAAGAAGAAGAAGAACCGCCTCAGCGCCATGCTGAGCAAGATCAAGCACAAGATGTCGGACAAATAAGAGCTGAATGCGTGAGCGTCGGAGTGCAGCTGGACACGAAATTGGGTGGTCAATGATGTCGAGGTGTCATGTGCGTTTGACGGTTATTTTGGTTGGGTTTGCATGTCGTTTCAGTGTCTTTATGTGTCAATGATTCCCCCAGATGCGAGAGATGATGCATGGTTGCTTCGTTGCGAGAAGAAGTCTACTTAGCAGGGACGCACCTGGATCGAACGTCATATAGTTAATACCGTTCGTTTATGCATCGTGATTATACAATGATGGCATTGATTTGACACTCATATGCCCAAGGCGTTGGCTGTGACAATAAGGTACCTTACCTTCACCCATCGTATCGTATTCGAGACATCTGTCACGTGGCTTGCTTATCGATAATCGCGCCTCGAGGTGGCGTTACGTCCAATCGTTCCATCCCGTCATCATACCTCTGTACCCCTCTGGTTTGTGACTCGAACACAACACCGGGGTCCGCCCGTGGGACCCTGACATCAACTTTGAACCATCTTCTCCCAAGCTACCTGTCGGCAGTTTGCGGAAGCATCTTCTCCAAGCCTGTATTTTCTACGAACCGCGACCCTCATCACTCGCCCATCGTCAGATGGCACTGGCAGGCCGAGCTTTCGTGAGGCCATCATTCACCCGCAATCCATGACCCCGGATGGCCAAACCCCTCTCATCCCTCCTTCTCCTCTTGAACCGGCATCAAAATGAGCTCGTCGAATTCGAACGTGGGCAAGTCCCTCCCTACGCCATCGAACCACTCGTCAAACATACCCACCGGGCCGGCTACCTCCAGCATCGAATCGTCGCGCCGCCCAGCACTTGCCGGACCATCGAATTCGTCTTCGAATCCAAGGAAGAGCCAGGCCTCGCGCAAGCAGCACAAGAACCAGCGCCGCCCTGGTGGTGGTGAGCGATCGTACACCTCGCCCGACGCATATGACGCCATGGCGGAGCGCCATGTTCTCGGGAATCTGAGCGGGCGAAGGGGCCAGACGTCGATAACACACTTGCTTAATTATCACGCCCCGCGACCTCATTACGCAACCGACAACACGAGGAATTGGAGGAGAAATACCGGGGTCGGTTCGGGCTACCACGTCTCTGACAAATCTCGATACGTCCACGCCAATTACCGATTCGTCGTCTCACCCGAGGGGTCCTACAAGCAGCAAGCGTCCGATACCGACGCACACCTGGACTGGAATGATGTGCTGCAGGTGATTGCATCGACAGAATCGCAAACAACGTCGTGTCCTATCTGTCTCGACGAGCCGGTAGCGCCTCGCATGGCAAAGTGTGGGCACATTTTCTGCCTGCCATGCCTAATTCGCTTCATGCACACAGCTTCGAAAGAGGACGGCGGGAAAAATCAAAAGGGTTCAAGATGCCAGCAGTGTCCGATCTGCGAAGACTTTATATACCTCCACGACGGACGACCGGTGCGTTTCTACGCTGGACAGGAGAGCCCACTACCTCGCGTAGGTGACGATGTTGTCCTGCGGTTGATGGCCAGGAACGCCGATTCGATCATCGCGCTACCCCGTGAAGGGGGCGCCGAGGTGCTGAACTCCGGACAAGCCATTCCTTGGCATTCGGACGTGAATGTCTTGGATTATGCGCGCGTCATGATGGGAAGCGAGCAGTACATGCTGGAGCAGTGTGACGAGGAGGTAGCGGCACTCGAGCGACAGGAAAAGATTGACGAGACACTGTTCGGCTCGGACAATGAGTGGACGCAGAAGGCTATGAAGGCGGTTCGAAACCTGAAAGAGCGCTACACCGGTCTCGGCAGCGTTGAGTCCGCGCTGGCGTCGGCCAAGAATCCGCCGCGCCATTCATCGGAAGCCGACTTTTACTTCTACAGCTCACAGCCACATCTCTATCTGTCGCCTTTGGACATCCGGATCCTCAAGACAAAGTATGGGACTTTCTCCTCGTTCCCATCCACCTTGCTACCTCGAGTCGAACACATATCTACAGGCCATGTCGTCGACGAGGCTATGCGCAAGCGGGCGCGCTATCTTGGTCACCTGCCGCGCGGCTGCATTGTCAACTTCATCGAATGCGACTGGACAGACATAGTGCCGGAGGAGACGCTCGAGACCTTCAAGGTCGACATTGAGAGGCGAAGAAAGCGAAACCAGGACAAGGCTACGCAAGAAGAGAGGGAGCGCGCGCAAGCCGAGCGCCTGGAAGCTGCCGAACTGCGCCGCACCACGGGCCAGCGCATTCCTGCCAGCATGGAAGCAGAGACGCCCCCCATGGATATGTCTGATTTCCAACCCTTGAATGGATCATCGGGGACAACGCCGCCGGAACCCCGGCCTGGGTTTGAAACATTGGCGTCCATGTCGACCAGTCCCGATTCGCACCGCACCATCTGGGGCACAAGGGCGATCAATGCCTCACCAGAGCTGCAAGCGCAACCTTCTGGGCCGGTCGATGATGGGTGGCTGAACGACGACGCGCTGCTGAGCGGACACGATCTCGCGGCTCAGATGGAAGCTATGCGGGCGTTTGATGGCAGTGGAGAGCAGGAATCCGCCGGTCCCAGTAGCCAGGCTCCGACGCCGACAACGGCTGGCAGCAAGAAGAAGAAGAAGCAAAAGATTACACTGATGAGTACTGGTGGACGCCGGGGATTATGAGTGTTGTCTGTGTCCTTGGCTCTTGTTGGGGTTCTGCTGCATTCTCGTCTTAGCTGGTCGGCGTTGCTGGAGTTCGTCTTGATGGCCTATGTAGTCATTGTGTACTTGGTTTGAGTTCCTGGCGGCGGGGTGAGGCCTGTTATAACATACGACCGGGCGTAAGATTACTACTAGCGCTTCAATAGAGACAATACCTGCAAACCCTGATCATGATTGTTCCTGTCTTCATAGTAATTTCACGAGAGGCGTAGACCACATTTCGACGTGGTCGATGTGCAGTGCGGCATCCAGTCCCAACAATGCCAGCGATGTGCCCTCTGATTTACTGTTTAACTGCCATGACCAGCAAGACAGAATAAGGGGGCCGTGAGTTAGCTAAACACAAAGTCGCCGCAACTCGACAGTGAAGGTGATCAATTCAGACTTTGGGTCTAGGGTAAGTCCGGGCACACCAGAGGCCGTGACGGCGCCAGGTGGGGCTTATCGCATGCCAGCCCCACCCAGATTTTTTTCTAGACCATCGTGAACAGCCAAAATTTCCAGACGCAAAGTCGACCCAGATCGTCTTGGTCGCCAAACATCCGCATAACAATGGCAGCCGACACGTCGCCGACTCTGACATCGACGTCGCATACTCTCGAAGCTCTCCCCGCCACCATGCCATCCGCCAATCCGACATCATCCTTCCTCCAGAACCTCGCCCCTTCCAATCGACATGTCTTCCTGCAACCACCGGCTTCTCTTCCTACCACGTCCCTCAACATTGTAAAGGACACGCTAGAGGACTTTGCAGGGACGGTGGTCGACGAGCAGCAGATCCGCCTCAAGAAGAGGAAGAGGGGCGAAGACAAGGGCGAAGTGCTGAAAGTGCGCAAGGTGCACGTGGACGGATTCGAGACCAACCAAGTCTGGCAGCAGGCGAGGAAGGTCATTGAAGGCGTGCTGCGCTACGCTGACGGCCGCTTGGGAGAACTACAAGACGAAGGCGTCATTGTGGAAGACTTGGATGACGACGAGGAGGGCTCGCCCGCCGAGGCTGAGGAAGACGACGATGAGGAGGAAGATGAGATGGAAGAGGATGTCAGCGATGAAGGCCTCGAGGCTGAACTGAACGGAAACAGCCTCCTGGACGAAGAAGCCTCAGAGGATGACGAAGAACTCGAATTCGAAGATGCTCAGGAGGACTTTGAAGACGACGACTACGAAGCCGTAGAGGAGGACGACGAGGAAGATGCCGATGGCCCCGAGGAGGAGTACGAGGCGGACCCTGACGGCCTCAATGATGGATTCTTCTCCCTCGATGAATTCAACAAGCAATCACAATACTTTGAAGACCAGGATGCCAAGGGGGACCCCAACACCGACCAAGCGAGCGACGACGAGGACATTGACTGGAATGCCGACCCCATGTCCGCCGAGGCGGAAGCCCTCGCGGCCAAGACGAAGAAAGCACAGGACGGCGAGGACATGCCCGAAGACGACGATGACGACGACAGCGAGGGCGGGCCCACGTTTGGCGACATGGACCTCGACGCGCCCGAGGGCGCCAGTGACGACGAGGACATGGTCGGCAACCTCGAGGACGGGGTGGACGACGGGCTGGGCGAGTTTAACGCCAACGAGGTCTACTACAAGGACTTCTTTGCGCCACCCAAGCGCAAGCGCGACGACAAGCGACCCAAGAACAAAAAGTCCGTGCGCTTTGACAGCAAGCCCCAGCACAACGCGGAGGACGTCGAGCGTGCCATGGAAGACGTCAAGCGCGATCTGTTTGAGGACGAGTCCGAGATGGAAGACTCGGCCGACGGGCTGTCCGATGTCGACGCCGGCGATCCCAAGTCTCGTCGCTCCGCACACGAGCGCCGACAGGCCCGACTCGCCGAGGAGATCCGCAAACTCGAGGCCGCCTCTGTCGCCAAGCGCGAATGGACGCTGTCCGGCGAGGCGGCGGCCGCCGATCGGCCCGTCAACTCGCTCCTCGAGCAGGACCTCGACTTTGAGCACGGCGGCAAGCCCGTGCCCGTCATCACCCCCGAGATCAGCGAGAGCATCGAGGACCTCATCAAGCGCCGTATCCTGGCCCAGGAGTTTGACGAGGTGATCCGCCGTCGGCCCGGGACGGAGAGCATGCCCGCCAGCACGCGACGCGGCCTGCTCGCCGAGGTGGACGACACAAAGGGCAAGAGTCTGGCCGAGGTCTACGAGGAGGAGCACGCCAAGACGCAGGATCCCGAGGCCTACGTCTCGCAGTCGGACGAGAAGCTGCAGCGCGAGGAGAAGGAAATTGAGAACATGTGGAAGGACGTGTCCTCCCGCCTCGACGCCCTCAGCAGCTGGCACTACCGGCCCCGCCCCGTCGAGCCATCGCTCTCTGTCGTGGCGGACGTGGCCACGGTGTCCATGGAGGACGCCCAGCCGACGACGGCCTCGGCGATCGGTGGCGAGAGCAGCCGCATGGCGCCCCAGGAGGTGTACACGGCCAACAAGAAGACGGCGGCCGCGGGCGAGGTGGTGCACAAGGGCGGCGCGCCGCTGGCGAAGCAGGAGATGAGCCGCGAGGACAAGCAGCGCCAGCGCCGGCGGGAGAAGGAGAGGGTCCGCAAGGCGGGCGGCGTCGGCGGCGGCAAGGCGCTGAGCAAGCGCGCGCAGCTGCAGAAGGATACCATGGCGGATCTGAAAAAGGGCGGCGTCAAGGTCATCAACCGCAAGGGCGAGGTGACGGACGTCGATGGCAAGAAGGTCAAGGGTGTCAAGACGGCGTCGAGCGGGAGTTACAAGCTGTAGATGGCCATGGAAGAGGGTACCCATTCAGTTTATTACATTTCAATTCGTACAACATACAGTACATTGTCCCCTTGGTTCCCATGTGGAAACCCCTACCGATCCGTGAACGCCGAGCCCTGCTGCCCATTACATTACCTGAAGATTGCGTGAACTGTAGTACATTATTGGGCACTGGCGGCGGGCTCTTCAGTCTTGGCCCGTTTCGCAGCCTCGTCCTCAGGTTCGTCTTCCGCCTTGCGCTTGCCGTTGCCCTCGGTGGACGCCTCCTCCTTGGGCTTCTTCTTGCGCACGAGGTTGGTCAGGTCATTCGCCGTCTTCTTTGCCTCGTCGATGCGAGCCTTGGCTTCCGCCGAGGTCTCGCCTAGGGCGGCGCCCAGAATGCCGCCCAGGGGGTTCTCGCTGCCGCCGAGCATCTCCTTGGTGTTGATCGGATCGCTCCGCAGGTCGAGAAGCTGTGTTATCCAAGTAAGCAAGAAATCGTCACGGGGGTAAGTATCGTCATGACGTACTCTCTGCTCCATGTCGGCAATGAGCTCCTTCATCTCGGCAATGTCCTTGCGACCCAGCTCATTGTCCTCTGCCGACAGGGACTCGGCAATGTCAACCTCCCTGTTCTTGAGCTTGAGCTTGAAGCTCTGGATCGCAAGCTCCATCTCCTTGGCAGCCTCGTCCCGCAAGCCCTGGTCCATGTCCTCGCGCTTGGCCGTGGTGCCATCCTCTCCAGCCGTCGTCACGGACGCAAACTCGAGGGCGAGCGAGAGCTTGTAGTGCGCCTCGGCGATGATCTCGGACTCCTCAGGGTATAGCTCCAGCTTGTACTTGAGCGCCGTGCGTCCATCCTCGACAGCCTGTGGGAACCTGGGTAGAGAGACGGTCGTTAGCATGCCACTGTGCGAAGAACGAGGTGCAGAGGTTCAACCAACCTCTCGTTCTCCAGCGATATCTCGTGCAGACAGTCGTGGGTGTCCGCCAATCGCTCCTTGACATGCCTCACTGCCGCCGACTCGGTGCCCTCTGCCTCCTTGTCCTTCCCCTTGCCTTGGGCCTCCTGTTCCTCGCTCGAGAGCTGCTCGAGGCGCTTGGTGTAGCAGACGCGCGCGAGGTCGAGAATCTCAAAGGCCGTGGCCAGGTCGTCGTCGTCTTCGTCGTCATCCTCGTCACCCTCTTCGGCGTCCTACAGCGCAGGTGTTAGCAAACGAAACAGAATTTCAAACCCAGTCGCGTCTCAAGTCCCTACCTCTTCCTCGTCCGAGTCGTCAAAGTTTTCGTCGCCTGTAAACTGGAAGAGTGCCTTGTTGACTGGCTTTCCCTCTTCCTTTGCGGTCGCTGTCTTGGATACACTGCCCTTCTCTTCTGCGACGATGCCAACGCCCTCCTGCGTCACTTTTTCCTCCTCGGTCTTGGCCTCTGTATTCTTCTTCTTGCCATTCGCATCGCCATTCTTGGGCTTGTTCTTGGGCTTCTTCGTCTCTGTCTGCGGCGCGGACGCACCTAGCACGTCGCTCTTGCTCTGTCCCACCTTAAAGAGACTGCGACCGTAGTGGAAGAGGATCTCGGCGTTCTCGGGTGCCGTCTCGCCATTGATGTCGGCCTGCAGCACGCTGGCGCGGGAGAAGACCTCGCAGGCGTCGTCGTAGTTCTTGTGGGCGTAGAGCGCCTGACCCTTGGCGGTGAGGTCGGCGAGAAAGACCTTCTTGGAGAGCAGGTCTTCGTCCTTGCCGGGGTCCATTGAGTAGACGCTGTCGGCGGCGGGCGTGCTGGCTGTGGAGAGGTCGGCAGGCGTTTCTGCGCCCTTGATCTTCTCGATCTTGTCGGCCATTGCGCTGATGGGCGGGGCGTATGCTGCTCGGCTTGATGCGGTATGAAAGATGCAGGTTCGGGCGACTACTAGGGGAATGATCAATGAATGGTCAAGGTCGAGGGAAGAATGATTCAATTGCTGGACAACGAGTAGAGACGGAGCTTCAGGTGAGCTCGAGGCGAGACGCGCGACGTCAGCGCCCTTGATCTGTTGATTGGCGGGGTAACCATGAATCTCCACTTTTCGGTATGCCTCGCTTGAACTCAATCCTCGAGCTCAACTTCTCCTCTCAAGGCCTTGACAGACTGACAGATCAAGCTCCATCTTTCTACAGTTGACAGTGCTTCGACGTTCCTTTCTATGCAAGTCTATTATCTATTCATTGTGCGTACTGTTCTACCGCCAATTCCAAACTCACACCATCGAACTAGGAGGCCGCTGCTTGCTTAGCCTTCTCGCCGACCTCTTCTCCTTGATCACCCTCCCGTTGTCAAACTCCTGCCACTTAACCGTCGGATCTCTCACCAAGGTGCTCCCCTCGCTCTCTTCCCCGTCTGCCTCGATGATGCATCGATCATCTTCGTCCTCATACTCCAACGGCCGCGGTATGCCAAATCTATACGTCCGAGACGCGATCTTGCTCAACGCCTCGTCGGCTCTCATCTTTGACAGATGCCACTGAACCCAGTACATCTGTTCATGCTCACGTAGATAGCGGTTCCCGTGAAAGCTATGCAGCACGACTTCTCGCGATAGTAGACCTAGGCGTCGACGATCGGGCGACTTGTCGTACATTCGCTGGGTAAGCCAGTCCACGACACCCGAGGTGATGTCGTCTGGCAGCACAGCTGATGCCGCAGCAGACGGTTCGGCTTGGACCTCCTCAGTGAACTTGGCCCAGGGACCCACCATGCCCAGAATACTCAGCTGCGCCCGAGCCAAGGCCAGCGGATCGTTGGGAGGAACGACCTCGCCGTATCGCTTGTCCTGATCTTCGGGGTCCGTCATCACCAGCGCTGTGGCTCCAACCTCCGTGGCGACAATGGGCACGCCAGCGAGGGCCGCCTCGCCAATGGCCAGGGGCAGGCCCTCGGAGATGGACGAGTTCATAAAGAGCCAGGCGTCCTTGAGCACCTCCTTTGGCTTGCCAAACCCGGCCAGGATCACCGTCTCGGACAGGTTGTTCTCCACAATCAGCTTGGCCATCTCCAGGGCATAGGACGGCTGCCGATCCTTGGCACCGTACACCACGAGCTGGTAGTCCTTGAACCCATAGCGGTTGACAATGATGTCTGCCGCCAGGATCGCCGTCTTGATGCCCTTGATGAACTGCACGTTCGACAACATGACCACTGTAGGCTTCTCCGTGCGGATCTTGTCGACCGGTGTGAAGGACTCCATGTTGCTGATGCCGTTGACGATGGGGTCAATACGCCGGCTAAAAACCTTTTTGCTGCTGAGCTGCCCTCGATCGGTGGCAATCTCAGCTTCCCACATACTGCGAGTGTTAGCCTGGCTAGGACAGACGTGTCAAAGGGGAGGGAGAACTTACGGATTAAACAGCGACGTGCACGGCATGATCACGTCGGCATGCAGGTAGGCCAGCCTCGTCGCCAACCCAATGCCTGACAGCAGCATCGACTGCACCGAGATGGGCAGCTCGCACTGCGCGGGACTGATGTTGAGACAGCACTCTCGCCACAGAATGGCATGGTCCCAAATACCAAAGGTGACGCCACGACGATAGCGCAGAATCATGCCAAAGAGACTACTGATGCCATGATGCGTGCTCTGGAACACTCGCGGACAGCGATCCGGAATCTTCACCGAGAAGATGAAAAAGTACGCCAAGTAGATGCCCAGCGCCTCTCGAAAATCGGACATGCTCGGTTTCTCAATGTCGAAAAAGGACGAAGGATCAGTAATGTTAGGATCGTTGTACGGCACAAGCCAGGCATCGACCCAGGCCTTCTCGACCTCCTTGGACTCCCAGGTCCGACTGTAGTCCTTTTGCTCGTAGTACTTGGACATGGAGAGCACCACGTTGCTGTACCTGATCAAGTCGGCGCGAGTGTACCGCTTCGTCCGCGCACCTTTGACAAAGTCTTTGACCAGGGGGATAAACACCCCGACAATGTCGCGTTGGATCTCGGTGTTGCGCACCTTCTCGTCGACCTGGGACTGGAGGAGATTGTCAATCAGGCCATGGTGCGCCGTCTTCCTGTCCAGCCCCCACAGTGGGAGCAGCTTGAGCGACTGCACATTCCTCTCAATCTGGAATCGGGGGATGCCAAAGTCGTTGGCGCACTCGGCCAGCACGTGGTTCCGGATCGTGCTGTGTCCGTTGACCAGATCGCGGCGGCAGTTGGACACACCACCAGGCGCCTCGGGCCAGCACCCAATGTCGTTAAAGACCACCGATATGCGCTCGTCAGAGTCGCTGAAACAGTCGCGAGGGTGACTTGTAATTTCTGTCGCATCTTTGCCGAGGCCCATGGCATACAGGTCAGACGTCTTAATCGGCAGAGCACACACCTCGGACACGTCCGTCTGCATGTCAATGGCCGATACGATCTGGCCGACGTGTCGATCTAGGTAGGATTTGGCCTCGTGTAGTCTACCTCGATCTCTGGCCTTCCAATACTTGCGCAGCAGAGGCTCTTCTCGTAGAATCAGCTCATCAAGCCAACACGCCGTGGGCGCATCCAGCGAGTCGGATTTGAGCCACAGGGCCCAGAGCTCAGTTCTCAGCTGCCACGTCGGAATGTGTTGGTACACGCGGCTGCCCTTGAGCTTGACGATCCACCCCCATGGGTTCAGCCTCGACACGCCCAGCGGCCACGGAGTTGCGTGACGCCGAAGTTCCTTGAGCTGGGTCAGGCTATGATAGATGAGAAGATCATCCGAATCGAATGAGACGTTACCAGGCCGAGCCAGAAACATGCTTTCCTCGGCGAACGCCTTGGGGGCGCTTGCGACGGCTGTCTTGATCCCGTCCTCTCCGTCCAGGAACGTGGTGATCAGGGGATCTCGGCGATGCTTGTACTCCACTTGTGTGGTGTATCGCCTGCCCCCAATGACTTTGACTATGCGGCTCAGGCGCTCCGACGGCGCCCAGTTGTACTTGGAGACATCCTCATCAGGGGGGCAGCCCCAGTATACCGAGATCATGTTCTCGGTATCAGAGGTGATGTCCTTAAAGTCAGCAGCCAAGACGTCTGCATTGCCGTGTGGTAGGTTCTTGAAGTGATACTGAAAGGCAAATTCGGTCTCCCCCACCGTGATCGTGCCCCTGTGAATTCGGCCATGCTTGTCGTAGAATCCTACAGTACGGAAGTCCTTGTCGCTGAACTCCTTGGACAAGGGTCGTCTCGTGGTCGCATCGGCGTACTGATAAGTAGTCACCAGCGTGTCACTATCGACTCGAGCCTGGAGGCGCAGGTTCTCGTCGTAGACCGCCTTGAAGAGAGGGCTTGCTCCGGAGGGCGCAGATTTGTGCAAGCCGTCGTATACTTTCAACACCATGGCTCCTCCGTCCTCGCCCGCAGCGAACCCAGTGACTCTCTTACGGGGAAGCTCGACGAGGATGGAGCTACCCTTGATCTTGCGACGGGCACCCTTCTGGGCCAGCCTTGTCATATTGGCCACCTCGACCCGCTGATGTACCAGCATCACGTAGATCCAGAGGTTCTTTGCGTGCCAGCAGAACTTCCACAAGAATAGGGTGACAGCTAGAATGAACCGTTGAAAATACCAATCTTTCGAACAGTACCATAGCTCGCGCTCAATGTCGTTTCCTGCGCCCGTGATGATGGCGACCCATTTCACCCATGCCACGATGATTCTGACTGGTAATCGCAGCCACTCCCCCAGTGCCTTGGATGGTGATGACACGCTGTCCGGCATCCGCACAGGCTTCAGTGCCGCCGTGGAAGTTGACTGGTAGCTACAGAACGGCGCAACAGACCCTGCTCTTTGCCCAATCTTCTGCGATATGGCCAGAGCCAGCGAGACGTGAAAGTCGCACGTAGTCAGGTCGGTACCGCTCCGGTCAAGCCAAGCAAGCAGTTCCCTAGTCATGTTGACGCGCTGCCCATTGATGCGCTCGACTATCGCTTGGCGTACGGATTCTGGCAACAGTTCCCATTGCGACTCGATCGGCACATTGAGACACAGGTGCTTCATCAGTTCCACATTTGTTCTGCCAATAAGTCGGTCCAGAGCCGCGTCGTTCTCATAGGAGAGCTCGAACTCAAGTCGCCTCGATAGGGACTGTGTCTCCTGGAGGAAATGCTCAGCTTGCACAGCTTTGGAATGCGACAGCCCATGCTCTGTGCGCGCAACATGATAGAGGGCCGATTCCGCCACTATCTGCGCCAGGAGCGGCTGCCATGAGGCGTCTCGCAGTTCCGTCTCTCCCAGTACGCCAATATTGATGGTCAACGACTCCCCGGTCGACTCACTAACGGATGAGATATGCGACAGGCCTGAGCGTACAAATTGCTGACGGCTGCACAGGAGGACACCGATGTTTCGAGATTCCCACATGTTCAGAGTCGTCTGGAGCAGCTTCCCAGACCAGGGGGCAGATCGTGAGAAAGCATTGGGTTCTTGCAGGCTACTGCGGAGATGCCGCGACACTTCGCGGAAGACAATCGCACTTTCATTCTGTGGCATGGCAGTGCCTTTCAAGCCTTTGATTTGTGAAGCTGTAACCTGGTCATTGGTTCCAGATTCGGCCTCGAGCCGGCATTGTGCGATGATTTGAGGCTTGTCGGGGTCTTCACTGTCAGAATGCTTGTTCGATCTCGTGGGCGATGTCCAGTCCTTCCAGGTCCACAGGAAAGTGCCTAAAGCCGCCGTGACAGCCGATACATTCTGTGCTAGTATCTCTGCGTAGAACCACCCGGCTGTATAAGGGACGACGCGCAACGTACAGCCCACCACAAAGCCAACAGCTGCGGCCGAGAGGATGATTGTAATGTGAGCCCGAACGTTCGTAGTAAAACAGCGATTGAACTGGAACAGGATGACGCAGGTGTAGCCAAGGCAGTAGCAATAATACAGAATCATGCTCTGTGGGTTCATCACAAGTAGCCACATGAGTACTGTGCAGACTCCAAAGACGACCATGATCTTGCCAAGCAACTCTCGAAGGGCTTGGAGAAGCGATCTCAACCTCCGTCGCTCCCACTCTTTGGCGACGCGCTGGGCATGATCGTGGCCACTCAGCTTCTCATCAGACAGTTTGAACTGAACCTCCCAGTACTTCTGCAAGGTCGTGTCAAGCAGCATGACGGACGCACAAAAGTAGAGGATACACAAGCACACACCGTAACGGGACCTTGAGTCGATGTACAAGCTGGGCCGAGGGACTCTGGCGCCCATCACGATGCTGACCCATCGATCCATGAGGGCGACCAGGAACAAACCGAGGTTTTGGCCAATATCGTATCGGGCAAAGCGAAATAACATGAGAACGTTATGTTCCTTGAGGCCACGAGACAGCTGCTGCTGCTGCTTGCGCGACTCCCCCAACTGCGTAAACCAGGAGGCAGTAAAGGCATCTGGGATCGTGCTGTTCGGGCACGTTTTCTTGAACAGCCACTGGACATAAGGCATGCCGGCGGCCACCCTCGCAACAAGATCCGTCTTCGAGACGTCAGACAGGAGGCCCCTTTTATAGGCCTCCACAGCCTCGCGGAATGCCTCTAGCGCATCTTTATCGCTCGATTTTTGACCCTCCTTCTCCTCCTTTGTCAGGCCTGCTTGAGCTTCATGCCACTCTGTAATGTCCTTGCCTGAGAACGTGGGTATGTTTCGCATCCAGCCTGACCACTCACGGCACAGATTTCGGTACTGCACCATCGCCAACACCACAAACAACAAAGTGATGGGAAGGTAGATTTCAAGATCATGTCCGTTTACAAACGTCGACAGGACAGGAGAGATCAGGAGGAGCGGAATGGTGCGCCACAAGACGGTGCGCCCTGACGTGATAGGACTGTGTCGTTGGTGCATAGTGGCCATGACGCCAAGGAGGTTGAAATAGGTGGCAATGATAATCATGTATGCCGCGAACACGAGTCCGACTGGGACTGAGTATTGCACCGAGAACCCGACAAACCCACATATCGCAACCAAGAGGGTCAACATGAACCCACCAGACAGCCTCTGGACGTGGAAGTGGATCATATTGTCGTAGGCATAGTTGACCAGGTAATAGTTCCCGACACTGCCAACCCAGCCGGTGACCCCCGCCGTGAGCAGGAGGGAGATCAGCAGTGCTAACCCAGCGGCTTGCAGGTGCTCCGAATCCATAAAGGCGGTCATGAAGACGCCGCGTCCTACAAAAGTGAGGAGAAGGACGTCTATGATTGCTGGTAAGCAGAAGATGGACATGGCGCCGAGTTCGGTGAAGCGCTTCTTCCACGATTCAACACGCTCACGTCTGGTGAGGCTCAACATTTGTGCTTTCGCGCGGGTCCCATCGCCTTCACCATCTTCCGCTGGGGGTTCATTGTTGGAATACATGCTCATAATCTCATTATTCTTCCGGGCATCTCCCGCCGGCGGATGTTGCAAAAGGTGCTCCTTATAGCGATTGTAGACAATGGACCCCAGACCTCTGGGAAGCACGCCAAAGTAGATCTCGCATTGAGACCCAAGAACCCACAACTCGGAGAACACGGCGGCTTGGTCGGGTTGAGACAGGAAGAAGGGGCATCGATCGGTGGCCTCAATGTAGACATCTTCGAATCCTGCTTTGCGTAGAGCGCTCAGAAATATGAGCGCAAACAAGTCGGCGTTTAGGTCTACGCATTTGCCATCGGCTTGGGCCTCAGGGCTCCATGCCTCAAGCAAAGCGTTGGTCATTGCGTTCAGCGCATCTCGACGACCAAAGAAAAGAGACTCGAGCACCTGCTGTGACACTTCTTCCGACAGGTCCACCAAATAGTCGAGTTTCGGTATTTCAGCAGCGCCGAGCTGAACGTAGTGCTCGAGTCTCAGTTGCAGAATCTCTTCCATTGTCATTGTACCGTCGAGAATGGCAGAAGAGACAGTTTGATACCATGTTCCGCGAGACACATCCTGCAAAAGACTCTGTTGGCAGTAATCGACAAGAGCTCCCTTGAAAGTGTGATCAAGCTGAGAGATTCGCACCTGCTGAAGTAGGCTCAAAACTTCTGCGTGGCTGGATCGATCAACAGCTGTCTTGATGCTCGCAGGTAACAGGATGGGCGATGTATCGGCCCTCAGCGATTGTTCCAGTTGACACTCGGTTTCGAAGCGGACGGCCCTTGACACGCCGCAGTGCGCGAGCCACGTATGGAGGATCGCGGCGGTATCGTTGGGCGCTTTCAGAGAGATATAAATGTCGAGCTCAGATTGCTCACTAGAGGCGTCGGAAACGCCCCAAAAGTACGCAACCCCCTCTGGCACGCCGAAGCCCGTGTCGAGACCTTTGAACACTGTGATGCGGCGTTCTCGAAGGCCTTCGACTAGTCGATCCACCAGGCTCACCATGGGGTAACCACACTCAAGCTGCTGCAGTTCCTTTATCAGACGGTGCGTGTCGGCGCCCTTGGAGGGCTGAAGCATATCCAAGCGCTTCAAGTGCTTCTGCATCTCGACCACAGCATTGTAGTGAGCTGCGCCGGGTTCCGTTGTGATAGGATAGCACCCCTTTTCGGCCATTGGGCTGCCCTGGCTGGACTTTGTCCAGGAGCAGTCTCGAGAGATGGGCGAGGACGAATAGTCGGGGGGCTGCGCAAAAGAGGTGTGCTGGTGCTTCAGATCGTCGAGAGACGACGGTACTTCGAATTTCTCCAGGTATTGACGAATATTTGGGATCACACTTTCGATCCCATGCAGGGGTAGTCGTGCAACGTCGGTGGACTGCTCCGATTCAGAGACGAGGACTTGTTGGGCCTCCGTGCTCCAAGATCGCTGTAGCTCGATGACTTCTGGTCGTCTGAGAAACTCAAAGCCACTGAGCGTCTGACTGGCAGCCCCAACATGGATTCCCCCATTCTCTTCTGGTCGAACTGGACCATGTTCCAGCAAGGCACCAAAGTGCTCTGCTAGTTTCACGGCCCTTCTGATCACAGCTGGATGGGGTCTCACTTCCCACAGGTCCGCGAAGCCAACAAAGTAGTCCGGGTCGCTTTCTCTGATCTTGCTGCATCGTCCGACGACATCTTGCAGCATTCGAGATCGAAAATAATCGCGGCGGTCGCCGCTTTGCAAGATGCAAGCGTTCTCTATCACGATTCCGGAAAAGACAGTGAGATCGACGTGGGGCCATATGTTGCTGTCATGGCTGGCCACGAGAACCGCTGGGATGTTGCATTCCAATAGCTCGTGGAGCAAGGCTTCAAGTGTCTCCAGATTGGTGGCATCTGAGCAGTGCAGCCCGATGGCGTCGATATCAGATCCCTTGCTGATGGCTTTGAGCCTTTCGGAAAGTTGAGCCTGATCTGCGTTTGTCATGAAGATCTTGATGGTCCTCTGTGCAGACACCTTTTGTGACGTGACCGAGAGATGGTCCTTGGTTTCAAAGACGTCTGGTGTGAGGTCTGGAAGTTCTATATGCTCTTGGTGAAGAAGCTCGAAAGATCTCGCCGATTTCCACGTCCCTGGTGTAAGTTGACGTTGGACGGCTGGTGCAGACTTACGCCGCCTTTGAGGCCTAGTTCGGTCAGCAAGATTCGCAACGGACTGGGGGCTCTATGTTACTGACTTTGTGTTGTGGGAGCGGTAACGCGTCCAGGCATGAGCAATGAATGTGATCACGGCCAAGACGAGTGGAATCAGTATGGCAGCGCCGCCAACGGAAAGGTTCAGGACCTGGTACCATGGCTGGAAAAGATTTTGCACCGAGTTGATACTGTTGCAATAGATCTGGAATCTCCCCGGCTCGCAATCCGCAAGGGCAGGGTCATTCGGCCCTGGCTGAAAGAAGGAAGCCATTGGCGAACAGCCAGCAGGCGGTGGACTTGAAGCTAGATGTCGGTTCCAGGATGGAGCATGACTTTGGTGATCAGAACGTAAAGAGTGAGTGAACCATGGTCCAAGTACAAGAGAGCGTCAACACCGTTTCTGCTAGAACCATTCAGATGGCTCCCGCTGCGGACGACCAAGGTTTAACAGACTTCGTGTAGTTGCAGTCTGAGCTCACGCCGATGCCCGCCTCCTCGTCCTATGACACCAGGTACAGGTGTGGACGTCTATTACTGGTAGGCCAAGGAAGGCCCGCCGCGCCCTCGCAGAGCTGATCAAGCAGGCCCCTGGGCTTTGACCGTACATGGCTAGTCTCGCGAGTGTGAATCTGAATCATCTCCCCCGAATAGCAGTGTGAGTGATACCCTGCACAAAAGAAAGTTATGGATCGGGGAAATGTATGCTTTGCTTGTGTAGCCCTGACGCAAGGAACCAAAGGCGAATTGGAGAGCGCCACGGTAGTGCAGCCGGCCGGCCGATCAGGATCCCGAGAGCTGAAGCTGCAAGATGCTGCGTGGTGCTATTATGCTACGCCGCTTGTACTGTACATGCGTATCCGTATACGTACCTAGAATAGTCTCAGATTCATGTGGAGCTGGCATCGTTGCTTTTGCTGGTCTTTTCCGGTCAACGTCCGGGTTCGTATGCAAGGCGGTCAATGCGGAGTGAATGACGGCCCTCAAATGTGCTTCAAAAGCAATGCAAGAGGCGTGCTGAGCCGACCGGCGCGGGCATGATAGATGCTTCAAGCGGAGCAAATGGAAACGTACTCAACGCAGCTCAAGGCGCCGCGGTGCAGTCTGACGAGTGACCTTTGCAAAATTTTGCTCCAGCCGCGAGCATGGCAAGCGCAAGCGCGGTTGCCACGTCGGAGTGCTCTTGGGTAAAATCGTGGTGTAGGAATCGGCCGGTGACCAACGAGATGGACTCACTTCGGACACGTATCGATGAGTTTTTGCACTGCCAGCTCGTGTATGTGAATAGACGTCGCCCAAGGTCACAACGTTGTTGCCCCTCACGTTTTTGCAAGCTAATTATAGGTTTCCGCGTGCGTAAAGTTGGGGCCGAGAGAAATTCGTAAGATGTGTTGCCCCAAGGAGGAGCACGGCATATGTGCAACCGGAAACCTCCTGACTGATCTCGTGTTAGTATCAGTGAAAAGCCGAGACTAATAACGCTGATCTCAGTTGCCATTTCAGCTGCGATTCTTTCCCGAAAACGACGGTCAAGAGGGCACTGTCGTTGTGCATATGGTCCTGTACAGCTAGATCACAAAGGTGTGGTTGAACCTTGTCAGTTCATCCTTCACATTGCGCATATCAGCTCAACGCGATTTCCAATGGGGCAAGTGTGACTCGCGTGCCGGGCATGGGTCTACCTTGGTAGAGTGGTGATCCGGCTCAATGCCCGATCGAGAGAGCCACTTTGAGGTAGATCCTGTTGACGACCAACCTGCCAATAGTGGAAGTATCCGTGTGGGGATAGTTGACAACATTGATGCTCCTGATGCAAAAATTAGCAATGCCTTGCGCCCATTTACCTCCCTCTCTGCTGCATGGCGTGCAGGTCGCCGAATTTGGCGTCGTGTGAACCTCAGTCTGTGAAGGACAACAGCGTGGTGGCCTTCCGAGACAAGCCAATGTTCAGGTCTTCGGAATCGTGACGTGGGCCCTGAGCTAATCCCAACTGAATCCGAAGCTGCAACGCTTCTATTTCGAGGCTGCATCACGTTGCGCGTGTACCTGGCACCGCTCATCTCCTTTGGGGTGACAGCCGAAGTGAGCAGGTCTGGCAAACGGCACCGCTGGCTCGGGCATGCAGAGAGTGCAATCTCAGATGCGCTCATTGACTCAGAGAGGTTCTCTTGGCTCGCAGCACCGTACCTCGTCTCGCTCAGCTAGGGCGGGGGGCACAACGTTGACGATGTCAGATGCGGAATAGCGAGGTCTCACTCACAAAGGCTCTCGCAGGAGCATAGCTTTGCGCGTTGGGCTGGATCCCACGATATATATTGCATGGCGATTGACCGCTGGATTTGGTTCTGGCCTCGTCAGCTCTCACCATGAATCACTTCTGGAGATCAGAGGCGTCCTCGCCGAGTGCCTCAGCGCCCAGCTCGCCCCCTACCACGCCCGACTCGAGGTCAGAATACGGTGTCGTCCCCGCGGACCACTCGTTGAACTCGGAGTTCATTCTCGTTATTGGCGGCCTCGGCTTCATCGGCTCGCACACCTCCCTGGAGCTGATGAAAGCTGGCAAGAGTGTGATCATTGTGGATGACTTGTCCAACAGTTACGAAAGCGTTTTTACTCGCATCCAGGAGCTCGCTGCCAAGCACTATGATGGCAACCGCCAGAAGATGCCCGCTCTGCACTTTCACAAGCTGGACTACCGCAGCCCGTCGATGGAGTTTCTCCTAGAATCCTACTCGGAATGGATCAGGTCGACCAGCGCCAGCCTCACGCCGTCTGTGGCTCAGGGAAGGACGTCCAAGATCAAGGGCGTCATCCACTTCGCAGCCTTCAAGTCCGTCTCGGACTCCATCGCCTCGCCAATCGCCTACTACCGCAACAATGTGTGCGGGCTCGTGGACCTCGTGGAGCTCCTCGGCAAGCATAACATTCGCAACTTTGTCTTTTCGTCTTCGGCCACAGTGTATGGCACCAAAGCCGACCTGGGTCGACCTCTTCGAGAGGAAGACTTGGTACACCATCCCGAGACGTACATAGATGGCGAGGGCTCTCCTGTCACGGCTGAACCTGTCGTGGCCGGTCTTCAGAGTCCGTATGCGCGGTCCAAGTACTTCTGCGAAGCCATCCTCGCCGACATTGCGCACGCCGACCCGGCTTGGCGCATTGTCGCGTTGCGCTACTTCAACCCCATTGGCTGTGATGCGTCAGGTCTGCTGGGCGAGGACCCCAAAGGCACACCAACCAATCTCTTCCCCGTTATTACGCAGGTGTTGACAGGAGCTCGCGCACAGCTCGATGTCTTTGGCACAGATTGGCAGACGAGGGACGGCACCGCCGTGCGAGATTTCGTCCATATTTCTGATGTCGCCCGCGGCCACGTGTCCGCGCTGGCGTCCAAGCACGATGCTGCTTTTCGGACGTTCAATCTCGGATCCGGTACGGGCACCACGGTCATCGAGGCCGTGCGCAGTCTGGAGGCCGCTGCAGCACAGCCGATTCCGATGAATTGGGCAGGGCGACGTGCAGGAGATGTTGGAAGCTGCGTAGCATCCAATGAGCGGGCTTTCAAGGAGCTCGGCTGGACCACCAAGGAGAGTATCCCGCAGTGTGCCCGAGACCTTTGGAACTACGTATCCAAGGGGAGGGCTCACAAGTGACCGTCTTGGTCGTGGTCCACTGTTTCTTTTCCTGGGATAATTAGACAGGCGTTCAAAAGGGGTGCAGAGGCAGGCAAAGCTGCGAATTAGTAATGAATGAGGCACGATGGTTGACTACATGTCTGGTACATGGTGAACACAGATCGACGTGATGTGTGAACGCGGTTGGTGAGGTGCAGGAAGCTCATGCACGTGATCATGCAAGCTGACACGCGGGCACGTGACAGTTCAGGGACTGCAGATACTCCTCATGCCTTCTCGGGTTTCGCTGTGCTATCATGACCTGACCAACGCGCACGAACCCACTCGCCCAATGGACGTGGTATGACAGAGCGCGTCGTCGTACGCCCGGATGACTTATCCAGCGTGAACGGACACAAAAAGTGCACCGACCGTCGGTACTGGACGTGGCTTCACACCCGACTTGACCCCAGACTCGCAAGAGCGGCCACCAGTGACCACACCTGGGAATGCAGGACTAAGCATAAAAAAAGAGATGCCGCCCTGCAGAGACAAAAGAATTGCACCGCGCGGCTGGCTTATTGTCAGACACCGCAGTGGAGTTGCGGACATGGACCGCCGTGTACAGCAAAGCACGCAACGTCTGAGACATGCATCGCATCGCCTTTGATCTGCCGCTCCGGGGAGGGGCGTATTTGTGTGTCTTTGACTGAGAGCTAACCCCATCTCCTGCGCAACGTTTCCTTCCTCCCAGCCACGCGGCCCATGCCCGCCGGCTCTTGGTCAAGTCCATACAACTCCCGTCTAAGATTGATTACAACTCTAAACTCTATTGACGTTAAGGTAGAACTGAGGGCTAGACAGACAACCCCGCCCACCATGGCGCTGCAACACATCATCGTGCCGCTCTACATATACCCGGAAGAAGAAGCGTGGGCGCCCCTGGCCGCGGCCGCGAGAAGACACGCCAACATCAACTTCCTCGCCATCATCAATCCGAACAATGGCCCGGGCGCGGGACCGCTGCCCGACGCGAGCTACAGGGCTAGCCTGCGTCGGTTGCAGAGCATCTCAAACATCCAACTCCTAGGCTACGTGCACTGCACCTATGGACGGCGACCTCGCGAGGACGTATGCAGGGATGTTGACCGCTACTACGGCTGGAATGCGCAGCGGCTGCGCGTGGACGGCATCTTTGTCGACGAGGTCCCCTCGGCCGCGGACGCAGTGCCCTACATGGCAGACCTCGCTACGCATGTCCGCTCCGTTTGGACCCGTCACTCGTCGGCAGCCCCTAGCGTGTTGGTGTTCAATCCCGGCGTGGTGGTGGACGCGGACTTGGTCGTGCTAGCTGACTACGTGGTGGCCTTTGAGCAGGCCCACGAGCAGTGGAGGGTGCTCAGGGCTGAACATGAAGCGCTCCGTCTTGAGGTCTGTAATAAGGCTCTGGCCATCGTCCACACCACGAGCAGCGAGGATGGCAGCATAGAAGAGGTGTTGCAGGATGCAAAGGGTGCAGGGTTTGCTGGACTCTATATCACTGATCAGCACGGCGGGGGCTTCACCAGGTGGCCAGCGCAGTGGGACAATTTTGTACAGTTGCTGAGCTATAGTACAGCTCGGGAGGAGACATGAGTCTGCCTACTTGGGAAAGTTGCTACGTTAGGTACTTCAATCCTGCACCTTGGACGTGTACGTCTTGCCATCGCAGTATTCCACCCAGCCATCGAGTACCATCTTCTTGATGACTTTGCTGAACCCCTCCGAGCCCGTCGCATTGCCCTTGGTGGAGCAGATCTCGCCAGAGACCTTGGCGGTCACCTTGTCGGGGGCGCCACTGGGATACTCAATGTTGAAGACGGGCTTGTCGGCGTCGACAAAGTCGGCAAAGGTGTCGCACTCGGCGTACTCGACGCACTGCTCGCTGACGGAAAAGTCGATAAAGTCAATCACGTCGGGGATGATCTCGCCCGCGTTCTTGAGGCCAATAGCCATCTTGCGCGACTTGGCCTCCTCGGCCATGAAACGCATAAAGTCAATGGCGTCGTCCGCCGTGAGACCGAGGCCGTTCTTGTTGTTCTGTGAGGTGACTGGTCAGCACATTGTTTCCTGTTGAGTGCAGGTCATGGGCATTCCGCCAACGTACGTAGCCATCCACGTTGTCTGGATCGATGGCATCACAGCCCTTCCTCCAGGCCAGCTCGATGCGTCCCTTGATGATGTCTCTGACGCCAGAGCTCGACACGTTGACCCAGCGTTCGTCAGGCCAGCCGTCGAGCTCGTCGCCCAAGTCGGCCTCGTCCCAGTCGTTCTTGTCGTCGCGCCAGTCCTCCCATGAACCGGCGCTAAAGTAGCAGATGACCTTTTTTCCAGCATCCTGCAGCATGCGAAAGGTCTCGATATCATTGTCGTAGAGGTCCAGATCGTACACGGCGACGTCCGGGTTGATGTCGTCCTTGGACTGCAGGTCGAGGGGGTACTTGAGGATGATCTGCCACGAGTCGCTGACCTTTGGCTTCCAGGCTTCGTCCCTGTCGGGTCCATCCTTGGGCACGCCATCAGTGTCGTCCCCGCCGCCGTTGTTCTGGTCGTTGTCGTCTCCACCATTGTCGTCGCTGCCGCCACCGCGTGTGAGGCCGACGCCCAGGCCCACTGCCAGCGCCACGACTGCGACGATGGCGATGGCGGCCACGACCAGGAGCTTCCGGCGCAGAGACCACGACTTCTTGGGGGGCTTCTCCATTGCGGCAACATTCGCGTCAGACTTGCCCAGCATGGTGGCGGCTGTCTGTGGTCAGTGCAGGATGGCGCTTATGAAAACACGAGGAAGAGGAGATGGCGTTCCTCGGATGATCTACCTACGACGGGGCCACGACAGTCATTGTTGTACAAATTCGAGGGTTCAAAAACAATTGGCTCAGCCACAGGATGACAGACTGACAGGGCTGACAGGCTGCGAATCCCATCCGGGTGGAAGCGAGGGTCTAGATCCAGTGGAAGCGGTAACGCGGCACCAATCCTGCCTTGGCTCTGACAGGCATCATGTTCATGCTACGTAAACCTGGGCGATTCCATTTGATTGATTGGCTTCCTCGCTAAGTCGTCTAGTGAAAAAGCTAGACTCGTCTTCTGAGCTTCTCAGGTAGAGCCTTAAAGGGCCCTGAATGATGGACCCACGCTTCGGCTTCGGGCTTTTCACGACTCCACGAGCGGGATGATCAGGCGGAATGCAGGACAAGGCACAAGCCACTCCCGCCGGTCCCTCCTAAGTTAAGAACCAATCATCGAGACGGGCATGCAGGTCTCAGGTGACGCCCTACTCTACCTTTGAGTCCTTTACCTTGGATTCCATCGTGACCACGTATCCGTACATGTCAATATGTGCGGTTTTCATGCACTAGCATGATGTTCTAA
Source organism: Emericellopsis atlantica (assembly GCF_019669845.1). Taxonomy (NCBI): domain Eukaryota; kingdom Fungi; phylum Ascomycota; class Sordariomycetes; order Hypocreales; family Bionectriaceae; genus Emericellopsis; species Emericellopsis atlantica. The sequence goes on along the minus strand of NW_025764727.1, from coordinate 247,699 downwards.
TCTGGCAGATCTGGGATTCTGTCAGGGTCCAATCTGACTTGGTGAGACGCGCCTTGTGGACTCTCGACGGGTGGGGATGTAAAGGAACTTGTGAATTACATGTAATTCTTAGTGCTGACAAGAGTACGTGTACACAGCCTTTACGCGTGGTATTCATTTCTCTCGATCCAGTCATCACTCGGCGTCCTGCAGTGCTGCCAAATGTCTATTTGTCACGCCGACATTGATGGCAGGCAAAGAAAAGCGTGCGATCCGCTTTAGGCTTCACCAGATCACTCTAGAGACGCAAGGAGACGCGTCTGCCATATGCAGGCCAGATACGCGCCCCAACTTTTCTCGATACGGCCTCTCCTCCAGTCTGCTTGTACCGCAACCCAAGACAAGGCACCTCAGAGACACTTGTACGCGCTGTCTGAGCATCAGCCGAGATGCATGGCGCTCCCCACTGGGCCTGATCTATGCTTATTGCAAGTAGAATACGAGAATTGTCTCTGCAATGCAGCTGCAAGCCAGTCCATGTCGCGCACAACCCTCCTCGCTACCCGGACGACGCCCTCACATATCGAGAATAGGGTGACCAAAGGCGTTCCGCCAGCGGACAGCTCATAGCCTGCCGCAAAGACACCATGTGGAACATGGCTGCGTGGCTCCATGCAAGTCTGATAGTCCGCCTCAACTAGGCCTGGCCGGATCTGGGTGGTTGCTTCTTTGCGCCATCTCGCAGCCCCATGGATTCACGTTGAGCACGCGCCCTTACTTGACTTCGGTGCTTGACTCCCTCTTTGGCCAGTTGAGCACCTGGGATGGCGAACATCCCGAGAAAACGCATCGGGAGCGTGCCACTTCCGAATCGGAATGGGCTGAACCTCACAGTGGCTGGCTGGATGAGTTGTGCCACCCTCCTCCTGGTAGGTAGAGGCTGTCTGGTGGATGCCAAGGGCGCCATGGCATCTCCTCCTTTTTTTAAGCCTCTTTCGTTGAGAAAAAAAGGAGGAGACGGCTGAACGTTGCCATGATGCTCTTGGTCCAGCTGAATGTTTTAAGAAGGACTGCGTGCTCCAGAAGGAGTCCCTCAGTCCATAGTATTCTGCCATCTCTGAGGATTCTAATCAGTGCCCCTTGAACATGCTGTCCCCCCTTTCCTTCTACAGGGTGACACTCACCCTAGGATGCCTTCTCGGCCTCCTTACCCCCTCATATGCCGTGCCAGGGGCCACCGTGGACAGCAAGGTGCTGATCTTCGCACGAGACAGTTACTCTGCGTCCACGGCTAGTTCCGGCCTGGAAGGCTATGGCATCCCGTTTGAGACTGTCCTTGTCCCCAAAGAGGGCATCACCCTGCCCGCCTTGTCGAGCTCGAGCACCGAGGGCCGCTATGGCAGCATCATCGTCATGGGCGCCGTGTCCTACGACTACGACGGCTCGTGGAACAGCGCGTTGACCACGGCGCAGTGGGACCAGATATACCAGTACCAGACGGATTTCCACGTCCGCCTCGTTCGCACGGACGAGTATCCTGGACCAGGCTTTGGTAAGCCTCCCCCGGTCTCAAGTTAGTCGACGCCAGCTCACAGTCTCCCACAGGCGCCTCGATAGCTTCAGGCGGTGGCTGTTGTGCCAGCGGTGTTGAGCAGCTCATCAGCTTCACCAACACCACGTCCTTCCCGACGGCGAATCTCAAAGCGTGAGTGCCTCTCCCACAAATACACCACTGTCGACGTCTCGAGGCTGACCTTGTGCAGAAATGCTGGCGTTTCCACCACAGGCCTCTACCACTACCCGGCCACCATCACCGACCCCGATACCACCTGGGAGATTGCCAAGTTCGGTCCCGGCGGAGCGCAGACTGGGGATACGACGGCTGGTGTCATCAACAACTTTGGCGGCCGCGAGCAGCTGGTCTGGTTCATCAGCTGGGCAACCGACTGGTCCGCCACGTCCAACTTTCTCCAGCACGCGCACATCCACTGGATGACCCGCGGTCTCTTCCTCGGCAAGCGCAAGATCCACCTGAACCCGCAGGTGGACGATGTGCAGCTCTCGACGGAGCTCTACCTGCCCTCGGGCCAAGAGTTCAAATGCCGCATCGGTGACCTCGAGGCCCACGTCGCCTGGCAGCAGGACATCAACGGCCGTCTCCCCGCCGGCTCTGACTTTCGGCTCGAAATGGGCCACAATGGCAACGGCGACATTATCGCCGCCACGGACCCCGAGGATGAGTCGGACGAGATCTGCGTCCCAGACTACGCCGTCGACTATGACTCGCCCGAAGACACTCCTCTGGAGTTCCAGAAGCCCCCCGGCACGGGCGAGGACCTGTGGCCGGCCGAGTTTGAGGAGTACGGCTGGAGCAAGGAGTGCGCCGACCTCGACGACTTTGCCGCCTGGTGGCTGAACAAGGCCAACCTGAACGCCTTTGCCCACGTCTCGCACACCTTTTCCCATCTCGAGCTCAACAACGCGACGTACCACGACGCCACGCGCGAGATTGCGTTCAACCAGGCGTGGCTGGCGCAGATGGAGATTGACCAGGCGACGCGGTTCTCCCCCAAGGGTCTCATCCCGCCGGCCATCACCGGTCTTCACAACGCCGACGTCCTCCAGGCGTGGGCGGACAATGGTCTGGTGTACGCCGTGGGGGACAACACGCGGCCGGTGCTGCGCAGCGCCGACAGCCCGTTCCACCCCCTGATCACCACCGTCGCGGGCAACGGGTACGCCGGGTTCATCGTGGTGCCCCGGTACGCGACGACCATCTACTACAACTGCGACACGGCGCAGTGCACGTTGCAGGAGTGGATCGACACGTCGGCCGGCGCGGGCGACTTTGACAACCTCCTGCGCGACGCGCGCGCCACCAACACACGCTACCTGCTCGGTCTCCAGGCCGACCCGTACATGCTCCACCAGGCGAACCTGCGCCAGACGGACATGCCCTCCATCACCGTCGGCAGCCAGACGGGCAAGATGTCCCTGCTCATGGCGTGGGTCGAGACCATTACCCAAGAAATGGTCCGCCTGACCGACTGGCCCATCACGTCGCTCAAGCACGACGCCGTCGGCGACTACTTTATGGACAGGATGACGCTCGATGGGTGCCAGCCCCAGATGTCCTATGCGTACTCGGCCGATGGGAAGGCGATTGACTCGGTCACCGTGCGCACGGACGGGAACAGCTGCTCTGTGCCTGTGCCCGTGACGATCCCCGGGGGACAGGCTTCGGCCAGTGGAGGCCAGGTGTCTGCTGACCAGGTTGGCAGTGAGCCGACAATCTACTGGGTGACCATGAACGGCTCGCCCGTGACCTTGTCCTTGAGCGAGGCGGTCAATTTCTGAGGAAGCAGTCTACATAGTCAATAGGACTCCATTTGCCATGATGAATCATACTGGGATGTCCAACTGACCAGCAGGTCTGTCATCCAGCGTACCATGACCCATTTGCGCGTCATATTAATAGCACGATGCCCTCCACAAGCCTACTGGTGACTTGGCTGATGAAACGGCGTTGCACCTTGCTAAACCTTAGGGTATCAGGAATGCATATAGGTGTTTTGCGGTCCATCGCTCGTTGGCAGCACACTCCAAAGATAGACTCGAGGCGGGATAGGCTGCGAAGATGGCACATGAGACTGGAGCCTGTCTCGCTGTCATTCGAGGGCGCGCGGTTCTTCGTAAGGCGCTGCTACGTGAGCTTGCGAGGACTGTGTCCCTCGACCACATTACTGAGCCACAGAGTGCATTTGAGGCAACGACGTTACCCTCGACAGGTGAGACAAGCAGCGAGCGCCCAGGCCAGGCCAGGCCAGCCAGGCCAGGGACATGTGACGGTCTGTGGCAGTGATGGCTCCCTCGCTGTTCGCGTGGCCAAATAGACTTTGTTGATGTCTTGAGTCTGTCAGACTGGAGTCAGCATAGAGGTGAGACCAGGCATGCGCAGACTGTTGCGAGTTGAGTGCAGCGCTGCAGCTTTGACATGTCTGCACTCTGCAGTCTGCACCGAGGCCAAGGTCGCATGTCTCGTCCGAGTCATCCCACAGACCCGACATTCCCTGACAATGGGGGCTGACGCGTCAAAGACATTGACGATAAGCCCCCACGACGGCCCCCAAAGGTAATCAAACTCGGCAATATAGCCCCTGAGACAGGCTCTGCCGAGATGATCGGCCGCAATCGGCGTACTGTACGCACCGCCCGCCAATCGATAACGAAGGCCACTCTGGCACGCGTGGTGTTTCGCGGCTCTTGTGGTGGAATGGGCTGGCTGGGAGGCGACGGCTATTTCGAGCTATCGAGCACTTGCGCATTGTGTCGATAATAGAGGATGGAACAGGCGTTTTGTTGATGCCTCTACCATCAATGCGCGTGTCAAGGCGCGTCGGGACTCGAGAGACAAATGGCGTTTCGCCCTCGAAATAATTACCCCGTACAAGTCGCGGGTGGGCGGGGCGCGAGGGTTGATTCCGTGGGCTCTGATTGGCCGAATGGGCAGAAAACGTTAATTAGCGGCCCAATTTAAGCTAAATATGCTAAGATAAGCATAATGCCAATGCTCTCCAGGCTTCAGCCGCAGTGCTACCAGCCTGCTGATGGACGACTCGCTCACTGAATGACTGACCAGGGCCTTCTCTGTAGACTGGCCCTCATTCCTGGCATGGGATGGGCTGGTCCGCGTCGTGACCGTCCTGTGAGACACCGGGACTCCAAGAAACAGTCGTGAGACAGCCTCGCCCATCCAGCCAGGACAGCCTTGGCATCCATCCACCGACGATCCATGACGGCCAGTGAGCAAGTGAGGGATGTGGGCTCTCCGTGACATTCCTACCCCGTCCGTACACTACGGACTGGCCGCCAGCCTGAGCGATTAAATTGCCTCAGCGCCCTCGGCTTAGCTCTCAACCCTTCCACCGATCCTACCACTACGTAATTAATCATTCCTGCTTCCTCACCAGCAGCCCATCCGTATATCCTCATCAACCACCCGTCGCCTCGTCTGTCTTCGTCTCCTCGCTCGCCTCATTCTCGTCTCCCCCCCGCTTGCTGGTCCAGCACCGCCAAGCCACGCGCGCTGCAATTTTCGCAGCTTTCGCCACGGTTTCCAACTCCCACCATTTGTTGATCCTACAAGTCGGCCGGCCGGCTTGAGGACCACCCATATTCACCATGCCTGTCCTCGATCTCAGCGAGCTCAACATCATCCTCGGCGTTTTGGGTACGTACGGCCTCTTCTGGGCGTGGTAGCGCTGCCTTGTCTCCCAGTCACGCGAGCTCTCGACCGGGTACTGACGCAACCATGCAGGTGGCTTTATCCTCTTATACGGCATCATCTCGACCAAGATCAAGGCCAAATGGTATCTTGGTGAAGCGCGTATGTACCAGTAGCCATGTTCGCCTCCCTGCCTCGGCTAACATCCATCACCAGTACCCGCCGTCTTCGTCGGCGTCCTCCTCGGTCCTATAGCCGCCAAGTTCATCGAGACGGAAAAATGGGGTAGTGCAGAGCCCGGGCAGACGAACGAGATCACGCTGGTATGTCCATCCCCGTCACATGAAGAATGAGTTCAATAATGCTGACGCACATAGGGTCTGATGAGAGTCATGATCGGCGTGCAACTGGTCATCGCCGGCTACCAGCTGCCCGCCAAATACCTCGTCCTGCGCTGGAAGGAGATGCTTCTCCTCCTGCTCCCCGTCATGACCATCATGTGGCTCTGCACCACCCTCTGCATCATGGCCACCGTGCCCAAGCTGACCCTGCTCGCCGCCCTCGTCATCGGCTCCTGCGTCACCTGCACCGACCCCATCCTGTCCCAGGCCATCGCCAAGGGTCCCTTTGCCGACAAGTACGTCGCACGCCCCCTGCGTGAGATCATCTCCTCCGAGGCCGGTGCCAACGACGGCTTCGGCTTCCCCTTTCTCATGCTCGCCACGTTCCTCATCCGCCACGCCAACGTCCCCGGTGCCGGCGAGCACGGTGCTGAGGTCGAAGTAGAAGGCCGAGCGGAGCAGCCTCACCGTCTCCTCGCCCGTGCCGGAGCGACCATTGCCTCGCAAGGACTGCGTCTCATGGGCCGCAAGGAGGAGGAAGTCGGTCGTCTGGGTGGCGGTGTCGGCGTGGCCATGCAGAACTGGTTCATCGAGACGTGGATCTATCAGATCCTCATGTCCGTCGCCATCGGCGCCATTGTTGGCTTTGGCGCGCAGTACGCCCTCAAGTACGCTCTCAGGAGGTAAGCCTTGTCTCTCTCGTTGTATCATGTACCCAAGGCACACTCACTGACATGTCTTCTCCCTTGCAGGAAGTGGGTCGACTCTGAGAGTTACCTCCTCTACCCCTTGGCCATTGGTGTAAGTTCTGAAATAACAACATCTCCGCGACAATGGAACTAATATCGCTCTCTCCAGCTTTGGCTCCTCAGCATCTGCGGTCTCGTCGGCACTGACGACCTCCTCGCCTGCTTCGTCGCCGGCAACGCCCTCAACTGGGACGGCGCCTTCCTGGCCGAGACGGAGGAGCGCCACGACGAGGTCAACTCCGTCATGGACGTCCTCCTCAACTTTGGCGGCTTCATGTACATTGGCGCCATCATGCCCTGGTCCGATTTCAACTCGCCCGACACAACCGGTCTGACCTGGGGCCGGCTCGTCGGTCTCGGCTTCCTCGTCCTCCTCTTCCGCCGTATCCCCGCCATCTTCATCTCGTACAAGCTCATGCCCAACGTCTGCAAGAACTGGAAGGAGGCCCTTTTCATGGGCTACTTTGGCCCCATAGGCGCCGGCGCCGTCTTCTACGTCGAGCACACCCGCCACCTCTTCCCCGAGCTCGGCGAGGGCGACGAGGAAGAGACCAACCTCGTCGCCGTCATGGCCCCCGTCGTCTACTGGCTCGTCCTCTTCTCCATCATCGTCCACGGCCTGTCCATCCCCGGCCTGAACCTCGCCTACCAGTACTTTGACGTCGAGCCCATCCAGGACGACGCCGTCGAGCTCCGCCGCAAGTCCGTCCACGATGCCACGCCCCCCAACGCCATGGTTGGCGACGAGGAGAACTTTATCGCCTACAACCGCTTCTCCCGCCCCGTCTTCAACGTCGCCGACCTCCCCACCGTGCGCTCAAGGCGCCAGTCCCTCGCCACCGAGCATGCCCGCTCCATGTCGCGCTCCAGGCGGTCCTTTGCCCGTTCCAGGTCGCGCGATGTGGGCCCTGACAGCGTCCCCTTCCCCGTCCCCATGCCGGAGAAGAGTCGCGACGAGAGCTTCCGGACCTCCGGCTCCGACGATGAGGAAGCGGGGAATCGCGGCGCGCCGTACAAGCGAGGACGCACCATCCAGTACGCTGTATAGGGGCAGTCGTTCTGGCTGGTTATGTCCAGTGCCTCCGGTCGGAATGGTGGGCAGGTTCCTGCAAAGACGGCTGGTGGTTGTGAATGAGGAAATGTCAAAATATAGACTCGTACAATGCTGTTTTTCTTCTTGTCATTGGTTTCCTGCATTTCAAAGCGCGGCGCATGGTACACATATACAATACACCATCTCATATAGATAAAGCCACTTGTTGTATTCAATTCACAAACGCCTATATGCAAAGTGAGCCCCTGAACCCACAGACGCCCCGTCTTCCCTCCCCTCATCATGACGACCCAGTGGTCAGCTCCTCCACCTTGGCGGTCAAGTTGTCCACAATGCCGTTGGTCTTCTCCGAAGACTCTGTCTGGGTTGCGGTACCGTTCTCGGTTGGAGCCACCGCGGCGGGCGTCAGGGGCTTTGGCACAGGGGGGTTCAAGAGGTAGTTGGAGGGGATCAGCTTGGAGCGAGCGGCCGGGTTTAGTGTGAGCCCAAAGCCAGGCTTGTCAATGTCCGCCGTGGTCAGGTATCCCTTGGTGGGGATGGGCTCGTCGATGAAGAGGTCGCCAAAGACGGGCAGCACGCTCTTGCCGTCGGGCGAGTTGGCGAGGTACTCCTGGAACGGCGTGTTGGGCTGCGAGAAGACAAAGTGGTAGCTGTAGGGCCCGCTGGCGTGCGGCACGACGGGGATGTCGTAGGCCGCCGCCAGGGCAGCCACCTTGAGGAGCTCGGTCAGACCGCCGAGCCACATGACGTCGGGCTGGATGATGTCCAGGTTGCGTCCCTCCACGAGCTTGCGGAACCCGAAGCGCGAGTACTCGTGCTCGCCCGTGGTGAACTTGACCGTGGGGTGGGCGCGCTTGATCTGGGCGAACCCGTCCGTATCATCGGGCGACAGGCACTCTTCCCACCAGTTGATGTTGAGATCCTCACACGCCTTGACGAGCTCAATGGTGTACGTCACGTTCAGGCTCATGTAGCAGTCGACCATGATGGGGAAGTCCGGGCCCACGGACTCTCGGTGCTTGCGCAGGAACTCCACGTTCTTCTTGAGGCCGACATGGCCCTCGTCCGGGCAGAAGGGCAGGGGCACCTTGGCACCCCAGAAGCCCATGTCCCGAGCGGCGGGCGGCTCAGGGCCGGTGCAGTAGAAGTCGACGCGCTCCTTGGTGGCGCCACCGATCAGACGGTAGACGGGCTCGTCGCGGATCTTGCCGAGCAAGTCCCACAGCGCGAGGTCGATGACGGAGATGACGGCCACGGGGAGACCCTTTCGTCCGTAGAACATGGAGGCACGGTACATCTGCTCGAAGAGAAGGTTGGTGTTTCGTGCGTCGGCGCCGATGAGGAAACGCTCAAAGTGCTGGTGCACCAGCCAGCAGCCGGGAGGGCCTTTTTATGTCAATACTGTCACACTCTTTGGATATAAGTCAAGGAGTCGGGCTACGCACCACCAAAGCCGGTCGCGATACCGACTGTACCATCGGCGGACTCGATCTCCACCAGAAAGGAGCCGAGGACATTGATGCCCCAGCTCGTTCTCGATTTGCGGTACTGCTCCCATCGCGAGCATGGTGTCGAGATGTCCGAGTCGATCAACCTGTGAACATGGTGAGCCAGTGTCATACGGGCCCGCGAACATGCATGCGTACCAGTGGCCACCCTTGACATTGTGATAATCACCACCGGACCCGACACCGCCGATGATGTACGACCTGATGGCCTTGATGGTAAACTTGTTGTTCGCTATCGCGGAGCCCATTGTGCAGTTTGGTGGTGTAAGCCAGCCTCGTCGTGATAGTCTAGTGAGGATCGATCAGGAGGGAGCCGGACTGACGAGACAACCGAGTGTAAGGAAGGTAGGTGTTGGAGGAAGAATGTCCGAGAGGGAAAACGAATGGGAAGGATGGGATTGTCAAGGAAATAGGCTAATAGCTGCTGTCGAGGCACTCTTCTCCCACCTTATGAGGGGACCGCGACTTGGAGAAGTCGGTCGTCTTTCACCCGAACATGGTGGCGCATGTTGCAAAGGCCAGAGCCGCCAGACGCGGGGCGCCGCCAGCGGATCCGGCAGTTCTTCTGACAAACTTCCAGACTTTCTGCGAGGTGTCTACTGTCTCCGTGCAGTGCGTGCTTGCAGCGCCCTTGGTATCCCCTTGTCGAAGGACGTCAATCACGTGTCAGTTGGCCTGGTAGCCCCAGATTTCGCACGTCGTTCGGGCTGTCGGCTCGATGATCGCCGAGCGAAGGTCCGGCCCCGCGGTTAGAAAGATTGAAGCCGTCGTTGCGCAGCATATTGGGAGGGTGAACACATGGATGCAGGCATCTATGGTGAGAGTTGAGGGTTTCCGTCCACGGATTATCATCGGCTTATTGAGGCGTTGTAGACGGGAATCAACACTCGAGGCAAGAGCGATCTTGATGAGCGCCGTGTTTTCGCCGAGGCAGTGACAGTGCTAGCTTCCCCGCCGCCTATCCCCCAGTCGGCCAATCACAGCCGTCATCTTGACCCCACGAGTCCCCGCGCACACTAGACAGGTGAGATGGAAGACAGAAATAACCCTCAAGATGAGCCCACTCAAGCATCTGAGGCTGGTCTGGATGTGTCAGTTAATATGTCAATTGTTGGACCCCAGAGCCACTCCGCGTGACCAATTGACCATCATTTGGAGCTCCCTGTCCTCCTCGGGCGCGCTCCTCATTGTCCCGAAACCCTCTTCGGATCGAGGTCGTGCGAGAGCGGACCAACTTGCCGTAGGGAAGTTTACTCAACGCCAACCCTCTTTATCGAGGCTTGTGGGCATGCTCGGCCTATAGTCACAACGACGCGCGCCTGGACCAACCATGTCGGAGGACCGGGCACCCCCGAACGAATGGGACAGCGATGGCAGCGACGAAGATACTGCGTCGCGCGTCAGTTCCAAGAGGAAGCGCCCTCCTGTGTCCGTCTCGTGAGTTCCACACCGCACGTCGAGTCGCGACCTTGTCCCCCCCGTCGCCATGAGCGAGCCTGAGACCGCATGTAATAACAACCCCATCCCCAGATGTGAGCTCTGCAAGCAGCGCAAGGTCAAGTGTGATCGCGGGCAGCCATCGTGTGGTTGGTGCACCCGCAACGGCGCAACATGCGAGTACAAGGAACGACGCAAGCCTGGCCTGAGGGCCGGCTATGGGAGGGAGCTCGAGCAGAGGCTCGATAAGCTTGAGCAGATCCTCAGGTCCCACTCGGAGATCTTGCAGGCCTCTCTGTCGAACCAGGGCAGCTCGATATCGCCAAACCACCACATGAACTCTGCCCACAACAACCCACTCACCTCCAGCCTCAACACCATTTCGCCCAACAACAATAGCCATGGCAATGCCATGTCCCACCACGGCAGTCTACCAAGCGACAATGGCACACCACGAGACCCCGTGTTCCGACCACCAGAGCACATCCGAACGCCCCAGGCAGAAACGGCCCTGTTTCTGCATAAGCCGTCGAGCTTCACGCCAGCCTCGCAGGATTTCGGCGTCCATGTAGCACAGACGCCCGGCGTCGAGGGCTTCCACAATCCTTCCATGTCTGGCATGTCAGCCCCGTCCCAGATGCAAGGTATGCAGCCATCTGCTGCCGCGCAAGACTATTACGGGCAAGGTATGGAAACCAGAATTTCGATTCATCATTGTTCCCTCAAGGACTAACCAGTCGCGTTCCGAGCAGGACCGGTCAATACACACTCGCCGACAGTGCCCATCCCCCATGTCGGGGCCCCCGCGGCCCTGGATCAGGAGATGCCGCCTTACGACCTATTATATGCTCTGGTCGACCTCTACTTCAAACACATTAATACGTGGTGTCCCATACTACACCGCAAAACGACCCTGGACTCACTATTCGGCCCCTCGACGCTGCAGGAGACGGACAGAATTCTACTCCACGCCATCGTGGCCACCACGATGCGCTACTCTAACGATGGCAGACTGACCGAGGAGAGAAGACGCCACTATCATCAGGTGTCAAAGAATAGGGTTCTCCTATATGGCATGGAGAACGCCTCGGTCAAGGCGTTACAGGCCCTCCTGATCCTCGCCTTGGATCTGTGTGGTGACAGCAATGGCCCGCCGGGCTGGAACATCATGGCATTGATCACCCGATCTGTGGTGCAGCTCGGCTTGGCTGTCGAGAGCACATCCTCCAGTGTGTCGCCAAACATTACCTCTATATACACCCTGCGAGCAATGGTGCTGCCGGACTCCAAGGACTTCATCGAGGAAGAAGCCCGCAGGCGACTGTTCTGGATGATCTACATGCTCGACCGATATGCAACCATTGCGACTGCCTTTGAGTTTGCGCTGGACGACAAGGAGATTGACAGGACGCTCCCTTGCCGCGACGACTTGTGGATCAAGAACCAAAAGGTAGAGACACGCTGGTTCAAGACCAAGGACCACCACGACGAGTCGGGCGAGTACGGCGTCAACAAGCCCGAGAACATCGGCGCCTTTGGTTTCCACTGCGAGATCCTCAACATTCTCGGCCAGATCCACGACTTCCTCAAGCAACCTGTGGACATTAGCGCGTTGAGCGACGTGGAGCAGTGGCAGATGCGGTACAAGGAGTTGGACAACATGCTCACATCATACAAGTTCTCCCTGCCCAACGAGTACGGCAACATGGCCAAGCTCTTCCAGCCAGGTAGTAAGAACCTAAATTGCGGCTGGGTCATGCTGCACGCAACATACCACTTTGCCGTCATCAGGCTACACTCTTCGGCAGCCTACCCCACGACCCGGTCGCCCATCTTCACGCCATCCTACAGCGCGTCACAGCGGTGCCACGGGGCGGTTGAGAACATCGCGGCTCTGGGAGAGTTCGTGATCAACAACGGCCTCGTGAACAAACTCGGGCCGCCCTTTGCCTTCACGCTCTGGGTAGCGGCCCGGTTGCTGCTGGTGCACGGGTCCACAGTCGAGCACAAGCTGTCGCCGCAAATCTCCTTCTTCGTCGAAACCCTGCGCGAGATGGGTCGCTACTGGCCCGTGGCCGCGCGGTACTGCGAGCTCCTCTCGCGGGTCCTGGACGAGCACCGCGACAGCGAGCACAAGGGCGACGGCGTGACGCCGAGCTCGGTCAAGATCCTCGCCGACATGCGCCGCACAGCCTTCGACCTCGACTTTCTCATCTCCCGTCAGCCCAAGGCCGGTGGGGCAGCCGGCGGCTCGATGAACCCCAGTCGGCTGCCGAGCGTGACGCCCGCGAGGACACCCGCGCCGAACGAGCTGGAGTATCTCGATGTCTTTGACTTTTTCAACTTTCCCAGGCTCCCCCTCGGCGGGGAGAACATTAACACCAATGGCAACGGAAACAACACCCAGACCCCGGCGCCGGGGGACGAGATGGACCCTGGGGGCAACGGCCAGGGCTTGGCAAACGAGTTCAACATTACGAATTTCACGGTGGATGCAAACAGCGACTGGCTGTTTAAACAGGATGGTGCCATGAATGGCAAGTTCATGTCATAGGAGGGAGGGGGAAAAAGGCATTTTATGGGAAGGTATGATTTCTGGGAATATCTACCGTTGGTAGTCGCTCGAGGGGGCATGGGTGGCGTTGAGGAGTTACGGCAAACCAAGAGCATGCGATGAGTGGACGGCTCCAGTCAGCACTAGGGATTGACTACTAGTATCGAAGTGACGGGGAAAATGTTTAGTGACAGTGGACAATGTTAGGACATTATACCTCACGTCAATTTCTGACACCTTGCTATGCCTACCCTGTACTATATGCTTGCTTGTGTCGTCGTGATCGCTGACAATTGCTTCTTCAGATCATGACTGCGTGAGCTGTCTCGTCGCTTTGGTGGGGTTTTTTTTTTTTTTTTTTTTTTTTTTTTTAGTACTTGACTCCTCGAAATATGCCAGCAGCGTATGGGGGTTCGATCCGAACATCTTCAAGACTCCCTAGTTGTCACACCGCAGATCAGCTCACGTGATAATCGGTCACCTCGCCAGTTCAACTAGTCGAGTCGATGTGATCGATCCTTTCGACAGCTTGATTGACTTCAACTAGACAACCCTTTAAAAATTCCATGCTGCTCCCGACGACGAAGTACCCAGGTTACTGTTGACGTAGCCATCTCGACCCTTCGCCGATGAACTCTCACTATGCGGAGCTGCACGATTCAGAACGGACCCTGAATAATGGACACCACTTCATTTGACATTCTGCTACCAGGATGAATCGCGAAAGTTTGTTGAAGCGAGTCTCGACTGACTGCGACCATCACTTCGAATGCTAGTGCTCATGAGCCGTGCGATTTTGCATGTCAAGCACGGCTTGGTCAAATCATATTTGCGCCTCGGAATGGGCAAGATTGACGACAGGCGAGCTGAAGCATCGGTCGCAACGACAAGGCTGAGACAGAACGCCAGTGCTCACGATGCTCGCGCCGCCCAGCGCCTCGGGTTGGAAAAAAAGGTCACGATGCCTGGCCAACGACGTCCCTGCCTGCCAACCCCGGATCAGCATCAGCAGGAACACTTTAGCATCGTGGGCACTTGGTCCACAGGACACATGGTGGTTTGGATGCACTCCCCCGTGAGTGCGCAACGCTTGCAGCGCAAGACGGTGGGCGGCAAACTCACGATGCTCCAGCACCTGGGGCTCAAACGGTGGCCTGGTGTGGTTCCACCCGCCACCTCAGCGTTTTCTTCCTCCACACTCCGAGGGCTAACTCACGATCCTACTGTACCCAGTGTTCGGTTGCTACCGATCTGTAGACTGGTCGTCCTTTGTGTGGGGGTACACTCATTCATCCATGTGAAAGCATAACATCGTGGCATGGTCCCAGAAATGTCACGATGCATGCCGCCGGATTTTTGGGGTCCTCGACTCCTCGCTCGCCCTCGCTGCAATGTGCACCGAGTGAGCCCCTCACGAAGCGGGTAAAGTTGAATGCATGGCGCCTTTGCTTCGTTTTTAATAAAGAGTCACAAGAGCCTCATGCGGAGAATGATAGCAGTGTCAATATTTCTTGCTCAATTTCGACCTGGGCAATCCTCAACCATCGCGCTGTCCTTCCCAGTACCAGACCTGTGCCGTCATCACCGACCGCAGCACATTTCCTTAGCATCAGCACTTGGCAACGCCATCGCATCATCCTCCCGCAACTACGTAGCGAATCCACTATCGCAGCAACTGGACACTCGCGGGCACAGCACAGCATCCCTCCTAGGGTGGTGTTGACGCCCCGCTTCGCAGTTTCTGCTCTTATCGCTCCTTATCAGGACAAATACGACGAAAGGCCAGGCATTTTGACATCATCATGCCTTTGACGGGCGTGCTAGCCGGCAAGACTGCCATCGTCACAGGGGGCACCACGGGCATCGGCCGAGCAATCTGTCTCGAGTATCTGCGCCAGGGCGCCACAGTTGCGGTCAACCACCTCGGCCTCGAGAAAGACCAGGTGCATCTGGACACCCTCGTCGATGAGGCGGCGGCCCTATGCAAGGATAACTCTGACGCTTGTAAGCTGGTCCACCAAGCTGGCGATGTGAGAGAGCCAGACACGGCGGCCAAGCTCGTCGCGCTGGCTGTCGAGGCCTCGCCATCACAGAGACTGGACATTTGCGTGTCCAACGCGGGCATCTGCACATTTGCCGAGTTCCTCGACCTATCGCCCGACTTGCTCACAGATACGGTGCGCACGAACCTCGACGGCGCATTCTACGTTGTGCAGGCGGCAGCGAGGCAAATGGCCAGGAGCCAGAGCCCGCCGGGCGGTAGCATCATTGGCATATCGTCCATCTCGGCGCTGGTAGGCGGTGGACTGCAGACGCACTACACACCGACCAAGGCGGGCGTCAACAGCCTGATGCAGAGCACCGCGGTCGCGTTGGGCAAGTACGGCATCCGATGCAACGCGCTGTTGCCGGGCACCATCAAGACGCAGCTCAACGACAAGGACCTTGAGGACGATGCCAAGAGAACCTACATGGAGGGCAGGATCCCGCTCGGCAGGACAGGTGTGCCAAAGGACATGGCTGGCCCTGCCGTCTTTTTGGCAAGTGACGAGCTGAGCGGCTATGTGACGGGCGCTCAGCTGCTCGTCGACGGCGGCCTCTTTGTGAACCTGCAATAACATAGACGCATGTGAATATTAAAAGAAAAAAACAACATGCTGGATTCGGGCTGCACGGGGACATGCATGCATCCTTGGGTGAGGCTCGGCGCACGACACATGTCGTGTCTCATTGTGACAATACTACCAAGTAGTCTAATAGTGTTAGCAGGGTTAACGAGTATCACTGTCTCAACCTCGACGTGAGGACGAGCCGATCCCTCCCTCATACAGACGGGAAGGACACACCTTGCTTGAGGTTCTGACACACAGGACATATGTAGGCCCAGGGGGATAAGAAAATGCATGGCGCATCTGCATGTGCGCACGAGCGGCTCCGTAGGTAGGATGATGCTCTCCTGCTTGCTGTGTCGGAGTGGTGACAAAGACCGCATCTTGGGATCGGCCCGTTGAAAGAGATGTTGACCAGGCTTTTACTTGTACAGTTGATGATGACGCTTGAAGGGGACGCTACCGCCGATAGACTACAGAGCGTTCTTCATCAACACGGCCGGAGTCTTTATTAATTAACGTGCCGCAAGTGTGGAACTTGGAGACATGCAACTATGGCAGGCAGCTGGGACTAATCGGTGACCAGTACGTAAATCGTAAATCTGTTGTCTGCTCAATATGACACGTGTACTTGATTGTTTGAAGGCAGCAATCTTCCAGAACTAAAGAAATACCGCCGACAATGTCGGATCGATAGTGATACCAGACCGCAGACGCGTTGACCAGTAGATAGCCTATCGCTGGCTCGGTTGTCCTGCCCGAATTGCCATATCAGCATGAAGATAAAGACGTGCCCATGAAACAGTCCGTGCCTGCAAAGTGCAGCGAGATATTCTCTAGCCTCGTCTATCACCATGCTTATCAGCCAGCCAGAATGCGTCCTGAATAAAACTGTGAGCCGCGCTTGGCTACCGTGAGGGACGGTAGGGTCATGGATTGTCGGTGCAACGTCGACCGTCTTACAGAAGTACCTCAATGCGCACAAATGCCGCAACGTGGTACCTGCTAGTACTGGATGCATCCCCTGGGGGATGCCGCCGAGAAATGATCGGGGCGCCTTCGGTCTACAAGTACGTACCTGGAGCCTAACTTTGCTACGGCGGCAAGTGCGCTCCAAGTCCTCAGGAGGCTGTCCTCCACGTGGGTCTGTGGCGGAGGCTGACTGTCGCTGACAGCCAGTCAGATCGGCTGCCGGGCCGGCTGGCGGAGCACAGGGCGGATCCGCATTGACGTCAGCGTCGGCGGCCGGCCGGATCCCTGACAGCTGGACTCTGGTGGTGTGAGCGTCGCTCGCCGACACCGTGATGGACAGTCACAGTTTTCAGTAGTCGGATCGACTTGTGTGTGCTGATCCTGGCAACGTCTGTCCGCTTCACCCAATGACGGTGTCGTGCAGAAAGAGCCTCAGCGGGATGGCAGATCCAGGGGTTCTGCTCAGGGGGTCCAACCCCTCCAGACGGGTGGCTGCTGCACTGGCAGGTGCCCCTCCAGATCTGCCCGAGACGCAACCACCACCAACAAATGTACGACCACATCCAGTCGCCCTATGCGCTGCATTTTGTGCGTTGTTTTACCGCCCTTTGCCCATGCTCATGCGGCAAGACGTCGCTCACCGAAGCCTTCCGCGGGACTATTGATGTATAACAGCGTCACATGGTAAACCTTGGAGATTCATGACGAGCAGGCACGCACGGGTACGTAGTACGACGACTGGACCCTGTCTGAACGCTGCTGTGTGCTCGGCCAGACTCTGTGCAGTCGTGAGATTACCAGGGGCCGCTTGAGATGCTTGAGGTATGAGGACTGCCTTATCGGGGCTGTCAGTGATAAACTCGCCGCTTGCGACTCGATCAGCAGTTGGTGATCAGCGTGCGAGCCTCAAATCCCCAGCTGTCGCTGGCTGGGCCTCATCACCGCCAAGATAGAAGGACCGGACGTATCCACCCCTCCATGGGCAACGTCTCATCGCCGAGAAAATGGACGTTTCGATGCGTGCGTGAATAGCAAATCGCCCATAAGTTCCAGCCATTGCGATGTACACAACACTTTTGGTCGATTCCCCGCGAACCTGATTACGCCTGATACTTGGCGTCGTAGGCCATGTGGAGATGGGCGAGGCTGCAAGGGGAAAACCGCGAACCCCAAATGTCTTGGCGATTGCAGCGAGCTACGAGCGTTCAGCGCCCCAGCCGCCAGGCTGACGCTGCCGAGACTGCTTCATCCAACCGGGGCCACGGAGAGAGAAAAGTCGTTCATCGCCGGACGCGCTGCCGAGAGACTGGAGGCTGTCCTTGGGTGGGGCCGCTTCGACGCCCTGCCGTCATCGCGAACAGTGACCCGTCCGACCAATAGCAGCGCTGCATCGCCCTAATCACGACGTCGTCGGGCCAGATAGGCCAACGAAATGGACGCACACTTTGTCGTTAACCGTGAAACTAACTATAGGTACGTACCTCGGGCGCGCCGCGCGCCAAAGGAAGACTGCCAACGTCGTCATTCTGCCCCTTCTAGAATTCTCCAATTTTTCGTTTGACATGCCATTGACAGTTGAGGACTGGCTATCAGTCTACCTACCGCTCATGCGGTCATCGCGCTACTACCGAAAAGCCAAATCATTTTGACTTTTTTTCACTCAGGGAGCCATACCCGTGCCAGGCCATGCCATGCCATGCTGTGACTGTGGGTGGGACCACGTTTGATACAACCCTTGTGGATAGGGCATCCAGCCTTCGTTCGCCACAGCCTCCAGCAAGCACCCTGTCCGTAACATTCTGACTCGCAATGAGGGTGGTGATGATTGTTCACTGCGAGATCCACACACCACGCAAACCCACATTTTCAACTCACGCTTAGGCTCGGGGTCCCACCAAGGGGGGCCCATCCAAGATTCCTCAGGGAGTCCATCCATCAACATCCCTCTATCACTCGAAATATATAAACACACGAACCTCCCACCGTTCTTGACGGTAATAGTCCTCTCACTATCCATATCACCCTCGTCCACTCTTAACAACAAGACCATCCTCGACTCGAATCTGAAGTTCCTCTCCATCTCCCACTTCAACACTCCACAAACCACTTACACCAACAACCGCCATCTCATACCCAGCCATGTCGGGTCACCAATATTTCGACGACAGCTCCAGTGCTCCCTCGTCACCCGAACTTCAGTCCACAGGCTCCTCCTCCAGCCTCTCAAGTCTTCAGTCTCAAGCCTCTCCCATCTCGCCGCCCCTGGACAACGCTGTCGCCGACTCCTTCGTCTTCGCTTTCGACATTGACGGTGTCCTCGTCCGCGGTGGAAAGGCCATCCCCGAGGCTATCGAGGCCATGAAGGTCCTCGACGGGCAGAATGAATACGGCGTCGCTATGTAAGTCAACTTGACGATCCCTGCTTCCCCACAATCACTAACATACCATCCAGCCCCCACATCTTCCTTACCAACGGTGGTGGTAAGACCGAAGAAGAGCGCTGCCGCGATCTTTCCAAGCAGCTGGAGCGTGATATCAAGGTCGGCCAGTTCATCTGCGGCCACACCCCCATGAGGGAGATGGCCGAGACCTATGGCACCGTCCTTGTCATCGGTGGAGAGGGTGAGAAATGCCGCCAAGTCGCTGAGGGCTACGGCTTCAAGGACGTTGTCACCCCTGGCGACATCATCAAGCACGACGCCGCCACCACTCCCTTCCGCAAGCTCACCGAGCAGGAGCACGCCAACTCTCGTGAGCGTGACTTCAGCGAGGTCACCATCGATGCCGTCTTCGTCTTCGCCGACTCCCGCGACTGGGCTGGCGACATCCAGATCATGCTCGACGTTGCCATGTCCAAGGGTGGCCGCCTCGGCACCCGCTCCGAGACCTGTGACGAGGGCCCTCCCTTCTACTTCTCCCACAACGACGTCGTCTGGTCTGCTGCCCACGAGCACGTCCGTCTCGGCATGGGCGCTCTCCGCCGCATGTTCGAAGTCACCTTTAAGGACCTCACCGGTGGCCAGGGCAAGCTCAACACCCACGCCTTCGGCAAGCCCCAGGTCTCCACCTTTGAGTTTGCTTCCCGCCTGATGACCCAATGGCGCAACACTGAGCACGGTCTTGTCGCTCCTCCTTCCACCGTCTACTTCGTCGGTGACACACCTGAGAGTGACATCCGCGGCACCAACGCTGTCAACGAGAAGGCCGACAACGACTGGTACTCCATCCTCGTCAAGACTGGTGTCTACCAGGAGGGCACTGAGCCCGCCTACAAGCCTCGCGTCACTGTCAACAATGTCCTCGACGCTGTCAACCACGGTCTTCACCGTGAGATGAAGAAGAAGGGCATGACTGGCTTGAAGCAGGCCCTCCTCAAGACCAGCGAGGTCACCGACCATGCCCGCAGCATCCTCGACGATGAGTGCGGCATTATGGTCTAAGCTTGATCTTGAGATCAGCTTGACTCTTTTTCTTTCTTACCTTTTGAATTTGTCATAGCATTGCACGGATCGGGACGGGATACAGGAGTTTTTGATTTTCTTTTTTATCATTTTCATTTGTCGATTCACGAGAAACGATACATTCGGTGCGTCTTGAGGACTGGCTAGAAACACCAGTTGGATAGAGGACGCGCGATGATTGATCACTCGCTCGTAGCAGCGATGGCTTTCAGATAGCATACCTTCTATGATGCCCCTTATACCCCTGATGAGCATCACATCAACACTTCAATACAAACACTTCAAAAATACTCTACTGTTCATATCATAACTTGTGACTTTCGCGTAACTGGTTCTTATTCTTGTGCGAACGACAGCTCAAGTTCACTAACATGTATCACAACTCAGTGTTGCGTGTACATCAAGTCGACGCCACTTGTTCATAACTTGGAGACCTCCCATTGCCACAATACACCAGATTGCATAGCGACGTCGAAAACCCACAAACGGCAAGCGGCACAGGCCCACCTCCTTGTTGGCACGAGGGCGCATAGGATCATCACCGTTCACGCACCATGCCCGCAACCATGCTTGACAGCTGCACATGTGGAAGAAACACCGAGGTCAACCGAACCAAGAAACATCGGAAAGGGACGCATCCGGATTACCCAAACTGGCAAGCCATTCTTCTCATCATGAATGCGTGAAACCCCACACGCAGGCGCCTCAGCTCCATTGCAGGCTCTTCGGTCACAGAATCATGCCACTCGACGTGACGACCATGGCATTCTCGTCTTCCCCACAACCAACCACACGACTATCTCCAGACTCCACGTTCCCACTTGGGGCGGAGTATGTGATGCCTTGGCGAGTATGATCATGTCCGCTGCGTTAACAGCACAAGGATCGCGCGGCCCTGCTTGCCCGATTACCCATGAATATTTGCCCGGATAGACGAGGCATAAATCAGCACCCAGCCACTTTTCTCGAAGGCTGTGATAAAGGTCGGGTATGCACATATCCTATGCCCGAGCCCATCGAGATCGTTCACCTTTGTTCCTGCGCCAATCTCGGGTGTTCCTTGTCTGAATCACCGTGCAATCGATCCTGAACCTTCTCCTCTCGGAAGACAAAGTCTCCCCATTGAGACTCCGCTATCCAGCCGGCTGCCTCGACAACGCTCTGCCGCGCCGAGCGCCGTGTGAGAGCCTCCTCAGCACTCGTGCCCAGCGCAAACCCAGGCGTTTCCTCGCGAGATATGCGCAGCCAGCCCTTCCATCCTGCGACAACCTGCCCGGCCCCCATGCCTCCAACTACAATCGTGCCCCACCACTGGCGAGACGCACTCGGCGCGGCTGCGGCGCCATAGAGCATGAAGTTGCCGGCCTCGGCGACCAGCGCCCGTAGATGGTCGGCGCTGGTGGTCCCGTTGCTGTTGTGGTCGCCGTCGCCTTCTGCGGGACTGGTGCCGTATGAGCTTGGCCGTGACGGACGGTGAATGTAGATGTGGCGGGCGTCCATCTCCGGGCAAGTCAACCGCGTAGCGTCGAAGCGCCCTTCTAGATCAATCACCAACAGGGCATAGCTATGTGGAGGTGCCACCAGCGTTGAGGTAAGCTTGTAGAGGAGTGGAAGATGACGTCCATGGAGGGCGAGAGTAGGTGCCTGTGTTGCCCGAAAATGCCGTGCTGCGATCTCGTCGAGGGCTGGCAGATGGGTCGTTTTGAGCGGTGTCTTGGTTGCTGCGCTGCCTAGGGACGTTCGAATTGTATCGAGTATCTGAGAAGGAGGGTCAGCGGTGCGTTCAACCCTTCAAAACATGATTCGAGTGTTCAAGGCGCTCGAAACATTCAATGCGTATCCGAGGCTCATCTTCGGCGATGGACGTGACCACGTTGACAACAGATTCACTGCTGTTGGCAGTTGCGCATCATGCACCACTGCTTCGCCAGACAACATCTTTGTCACGGCACATCTCGCGATTGCCCGTTCCCATAAGACACAATGAAAATATCCATGAGATGGTTCTGTGCGTGGTGCAATTGTCGAAGGGGTCAAAGGGTGTTGATGCTGACTGAGCACGTCGGCCGGAAAATGCAGCCTGAGGCCATCGCCAAACTCACCTCCTCCAGACTCATCTCTTCGACCTCACCCAAGATCCGCGCTCCCATTGCCGCCTCCATTTCTTGCGATAATGTCGCCGCCGTGCCACCACTTCCAGGCCGCCGAGCTCTCCGAAAGGGTCCAGCAGGATGTCCACGGCAAACGTCGCAAAATGGTGCCGGGCGTGAGCCACATCGACCTCACAGCTTGTGAATTGCTCCAGATGCCCCAGTACAAATGCGAAGTTGAACACCCAGTCACGCCGCAAAGCCGTATTCTTTGCGAGGAGGTGACGCGATTTTTTAGGAGGTAAGTCGGTGATCAGGAGCTAGTTGCGGGCAGAGCGAGCGGATGGCTGATGAGGTCACGACCTTAGATGCAAAGACAAGAAGGGAATCTTTACTGTCGAGACCACGGCTTGGGAAGGACGAGACCACCCGAAATCAGCGGGCACAGCGTCACGACCAGCAATTGACACTGACAACATCCCTAATCGCCACCCTCATCAATGGTCCACGAGCTGGACTCAGTCGGATTCTCCGGAATGATCTACACGTCCGGATAAAGAAGCGCCAACTGTGCCAACGGCGGCGCCCCGAGTCACAGTTTATTATTGAGTCCTGAGTATTTTCAAAAAGGTCTAGTCGCGCCCTGGACGCGAAAGCGTCTACAATGCGCACAAAGGTTATGTGCTACGCTAAGACTAAAGACCGGCATGAAGAGAATTCCACGAGCTACGGGTTGTCGTGGGCACAAGTCAGCCACGTTCATGGGAGCCCCGGCAAATACTTCGACATGCGTTGGGAAGCCGCTGGTTGTAGCAGACAGGAAGCAGTCGGCGAGCAAGGGCATGAGATCAGAATGGGATGGTGACGAGCACTTCACCGAGAAACAGAACATCGCGGCCTAGCACGGAGTCAGTGCCCCTGCGGTTGTTTTGCTGGGAAGGGGCAGCGCAAGTGCACCTTGCCGACCACATGCAGTGCAACCCGCCAGCTTGCGTTTGCAAAACGTGCACACAGCAACAGACAGCACAGGGCTAGGTAGCCGTGTACAAAGGAAAAGCTTGGTCGTTGTAGAAATAACAGGAGTAGCAACGGCCTCCGCAAAGTCAACGAGACGCTCCGTCCAGCCATCATTTGCCTTCTCTATTGTACATCCCGTCAAGCGAAGGATCGCACCCAACTTCCTCTCGACAAACAACGTCTACCCAGCCGATTCCCACCTATTTCGCCGTGCGTGATGTCATTTTCGGTTTGTGTTGCCTTTACTGCGAGGCGTTCGAGGCACGCTTCTCCTCCAGCTTCGCG
Source organism: Emericellopsis atlantica (assembly GCF_019669845.1). Classification (NCBI taxonomy): domain Eukaryota; kingdom Fungi; phylum Ascomycota; class Sordariomycetes; order Hypocreales; family Bionectriaceae; genus Emericellopsis; species Emericellopsis atlantica. The sequence goes on along the minus strand of NW_025764727.1, from coordinate 224,419 downwards.
TAGAAGTTGTCACGGGCGTTGGTGCGAGGCATGTGGTAGCCGTACCTAGTAAATGGGTCAGTACCAATCCTTTTGATCAGGTCGCGCCGTCGCTTTCTTCCGTGTCGTACCAGAACCAGTTGGCCATAACGAAGCCAATGCCTGCAGTAATTTGTTAGCCCTCGGCAATGGACGGAAGGGACAGCTGCACTTCAGCGCCAGAGCAGCGCGTAACCACCAGTACGCTGAATGCAGTTCCATAGACGAATATCCACATACCGAAAGAGATACCAAGGTCCAGGACGAGGTTTCGTCGGAGCATCTAGTTACCACAATCAGTCATCCAATCCATGTCGCAACCGAGCCGCTTCCGCCCGACGGAGCAGCCATTGGCGTCCAAAAACATACACCAGTGATGGGCTTGACGGCCATTGTGAGCGATTGAGTGTCTTTTCGGGGCTTTCGAGGCGATCGTGTGTTGCAAATGTTTGCTCGTCAATTGGGCGAAGAGGTGGTCTGAGGTTCGGAACCGGTAACGTTAGATGGTGATAATCGCTCTAGAGTACAGTCACGTGATTACGTGGCTCCCCGAAAACTTCCCCGGCAGAACTACGGCTGGCCGCCCGACACTGCGCTGCGCCAGGCAGGGGACTGGACCTTTGCAGGAAATTCGACGACAGGCATTTATTACCTTTGACTTTGCGCAGAACGCGAGCTTCGAGATTTGGAAGCAGCGCGACAGCACACTGCCACCATGACACTCCGTGTGGCAGCCCGTCATCTGGGTCAGCCCGGTAGGTGCTCTGCTTCATTGAGAGGATCACACTGCTAACGTCCATTGCAGCGGCGCTCCCATCATCAATCCTTGCCCTGCGGCTGGGACCTGCGGTACAAATTCGTCACAAATGGAGTCTCGGCAGCTTATTTGGAGGAGGCAAGAGCGCGAAAAACGATAAAGGCCCAGGCATTGGCTCTGATCTCGACAAACCGGAAGTACGCAAACGGTTCCTCAAAGCCTCGAAATCCAAGAAGTCCAGCCGCGCCACGGCAGACGAACCAGCCGGAGTCTTCGCGGACGAACTGGTAGAAGCCGAGAAGGAGACGGCGCACTCGCTGTCACGAGACGGTTCTTCAGTCCCCGAGAACGCCCCCCAGTCCTTTGAGGAACAGCTCGAGGTAGCAAGGCGGGAAGCTCTTACGCCCGAAGGCACTCACATAGCCACCGACCCGGATCCTGCCTCGCGCGTTCAATGGCAGCGGCGCAAGGTTATTCAAATGGTCCGGCGGCGGGGTGTGCTCACGCCCCAAGAGCGCATCAAAATGACGGAGCGTGAGCTGTTGCACAAGAGTGCCTGGTTGCCAACAAGCACCAAGAAGCTTGTCATGCTGTCTCGCCAAATCGCAGGCAAGACTGTGGACGATGCGATTACGCAGATGCAGTGGTCCAAGAAGAAGATGGCCCGCGAAATCAAGTGGTACCTCGAACAGGCACGCGACCTGGCCATCACGCAGCAAGGCATGGGCCTGGGTCGAGTCAACGGAGAGCTTCTCAAGCAGCCCAAGAAGATCCAGACAAAAGACGGGAGCTGGATGGAGATCCGTGACCCAACACGAATGTACGTTGCCCAATCGTGGGTCGGCCGAGGCGAATGGCGCGGGAAGCACACGGATATCAAGGGTCGCGGACGAATGGGAATTATCCAAAATCCCAAAGCTAGTATGGACATTGACCTTGCTACATGAAGCCGGAGACTAACATACTGATAGGCTTCACCATCGTCCTGAAGGAAGAGAGGACCCGGATACGAGAATATCAGGAGCGTGAAGCTAAGAAGCTCGCGGAAGGTCCCTGGGTACACCTACCGAACAGGAAGGTCTACGGCCAAAGACCTTACTATTCGTGGTAGACGCAAATGCGTGGCATGTCTTCCATGGTTCCAAGGGCGTTTGTAAATATGTAGGATAGTGGTTTCGGATGCTGACTTCGAGACATGTAACATATGTACTAGAAGATGCAAATGATAGGCCGCACTGTTACTGTACTCTGTTGAGATTCTACGAGCTTGCAGGCCACGACATCGGCTGGAGATCACGCACGGCTGACGGCCTATGATAAGATGAGCACTTGGTTGATTGTTTCCCTTGATCCCGCTTTCACAGCTATCCAGCCGAATTCATACAGAAAGAAATCATGCGAACGGCGTTGGTCCATAATGTTTGATATTCCGCGGACTGGGCACCGCCGTCTCAAACCATTGTACGAGGCACCTGCCTAGGGACCATATCCTCATAACGGTTTGATGTCATCTCAAAGGATTCACCGTGCTTCTCCATGTAGGAACCGTTATCACCGGACCCGTAGCCACGGCCGACGTCAGGCATAGGCCTTGAAATGTCGGGATTCTGAGGGCCTCTCTGCTGCTTCTGCTTGCGTTTCCGGAGAAGGATAGCAATGGCAACTGCTGCGATGGCAATAACGACAACAGCAACACCGATACCGATGCCCACAGCGGCGCCCTGCGACAAACCCCCAGCGGCTGCTGCTGCGCCGTCGTCGTCCTTGTCACTTGCTGCAGAGGTCTCGCTGGCGTCGCTGCTGGATGTTTCTGCGGCTGAAGTCGTTTCTTCGGTTTCAGAGGCTTCCTGCAAATCGTTAGCCCAGTCAAGCTGGGTGAATTACAAGACTCACGGTAGGGGTCGCGCTTGCGGTGGTGCTTGAAGCCGCGCTTTCGGTTTCCACTGGAGCGGTCGTCGTTGCGGCGGCGGCGTCGCTCGTCGGCACAGGGGTTGTTGGTTCTGCGCTCTCAGTCTCCTCCACTGCCGCAGACGAGGTTGGCTGTGCTTCCTCCTCAGCAGCCGATGTGGTCGTAGCCGCCGGTTCCTCAGCGGCAGATGTTGCTGCAGACCCGTCGTCGACAGGAATCCCGGCACAAAAGTTGGTGTCGAACCAGCCGCTGACTTGCGCTTCTGTGGTGCCGGTGCATCGAGAGGTGGAACAATCCCTTACACTATAGCGGAAGTTCTCGGCCTTGCAAAGGCAGCCAGCTTCATTGGCATTGGTACAGCCAAACTCTGCGAATTGGGTGTTTTTGACGTCGTTGTTGCAAGAACCCTGCAGTGTCTGTGAGCAGATTGACCCCAGCCAGGACCATTCTTTGCGAAGGGACCACGTACCACACAAGCCGGGTCAGCAGGAGCTTCTTGGCCAGCAACGCTAACCACACTGACGGCAGCTAGAACGCTGAGAATAGACAGAAAGCTCCGCATGTTGAAGGCTGACGTATTCTCTATTGTGAAAGCAGAATCGGGAGTACAAAGACGAAGAATGAGGGTTTGTGGAGTGCGACTGGCCGCTGATGGACAGGCGCGAGGTGGATCTGGCGAATGGCGGTAATGGACTGAGCGATTGCGCGAGTGTCAGAGAAGGGTCAAGTCCAGCTCGATGATATGGTGAAGTATAAATTGTCGCAACCCAGGCCAATGGCAGAGTGTGAGACCAGGTGAAGCGAGCTTTCGAGTGAGAGCGCGAGGTTCCTTCTTGGTCTGCCAACGAATACGTAGTGTGCCCGGATTCCCAACCTGGATACGTCCGGTGCCGTTCGTGTCGAGCTCACAGAATGAGGTCGGGAGTCGCTAGTCGTTTCCTGTGATCGTCCAAGGAATGACAAGGTGTTTGATCGTCTGCAGTGTGCGTAATGTCGAGGTCGTGCTTCTCGTGAAACGAAGGTAGGTCGTGGTGAGCTCGAAAGAGACTGGAGAGAGAGAGAGAGAGAGTGTAGTAACAAATGAGTGAAAGGCGCTGGTCAGCGAGAAAGAATGAATGACGATGCCGAAGCTACGATGTGAAAGGGAGATGAGAGGGAAGTCAAAGGGACACCCGAAGCTATTGCAGACGTTGAAATGGAATGGGGCTCGTGGGAAGAGTGGAGTGCCCTTGAGCTCGCTCCGGCGCACCGCCGCACATTGCCCTCCCATAACTCGGGATTGTTTGGGTGGATCATGGTGCCAGCTTGGGGGGAATTGGACATGCCAGTGGACTGGACTCTGGAGTCAGGGGGCGCTTCCATGTCTGCAGGTGCACCGTGCACGGGGCAGCTGGGCCAGCAGCAGGGCGGGTGCCTGCAGCGCCTAGACAACAAACACAGCAGCCGGTGTCTCAGGAAGTCTTTTAGCGTCAAACGGAGGGTGAGTGAGGGCACAAATCAGCTCGAGCATTTTCGCAAGCCTTGCGTGGATTTGGGTGGCTTGTGATTCCCTCCACATATCGTTTTGTTGATGCTGTACGGATACAAAGCCCAGGTACTTCAGCATACTGGCGCGACTCTGGAGACCTAACACGCGATGCCTGTGCAAGGCGGCCAGCGCGAACCCGCCAGGATCCTGCGCGGCGCAATGATGGATCTCCCATTTAGTTAATTAATTAGGTCGGCAACGTGATCAATGCTGATGTAGCTGCGACAGTTGTGCTTCATGCGCCAGGATACTCAAAACAGACAATCCGAAGCAATCGCAACGCATTTCACCCCTCTCCAAGAACATGGTCACCTTCCATCCAGACCTATTAGTCTAGACATTTACTGACCGGCCGAGTACATGTAAGGAATCGTTTTCAACAACGAGTGGAGCAATCGCTCTTTGGACCTTTGCACGCGAGGACTCGGAGGAATTGGTGTGGGGGACCGCGCACTACCACAACGCCATGATGATCTTGTTGGAACTAACAACTTGGATCTACTACGCCTGGGGCAGCAGCCACCTCCACAAGTCTTTGATGAATGTTCTGAATTAAGATACCCGAGAACGGCTCTTTTATGTTTGCATTATATCAGTTCATGGACTTGCTGTAATCACCGTTAGTTTAGGTGCTAGTGGCTTAGGCATTTTGTATTGGCTTCGTCGAGAGTTATTCAGCTCTTCCTGGATAGTATTTTGAAACGAGAGGGAATAACGCGGATGTCGATGGCTGTAGCCCCTGCCAAGCCTCACAGCACTCCTCATCACACATTACAGGTATGATTAATAACATGGGGACAGCGCCGCGACTCGCGAGAACCGAAAACTGGAGGCGCGTCTATTTCTAGCTACCCTACATTATGCAACCAACGACCCGAGGATCAAACGATAGGACAGTTCTACCCACTACCTGGACTCCGACATATAAAAGTGTCTTCATGCTGGTGGTATCTGTGAATATCTCTTCATTAGTGTGCGTTTGATGAGATTCGCAAAACAGCTAAGAATGCATTGTCATAGACAGCATTTTGCCTGGCAAAACGCACGTATATTTCAATGACCATAATATCAGCCCCACGGAAGCACAAATTTCGGAGTGGCCGGGAAGCCGCCCACAAAAGCGAGGACATGAAGTGCTTGACGTTCAACGATTGAATACGCAAGGTACATGTACCTGAGTATGTTGAGCTATTGCGCTTGGGCGTGGCCAATCGCCAGACACTGCGCGTGTCGCGTGTTTGCCTGTTAACTGAGTTGTAAACTAATACGTCACTCACCCCCCACGCACGCGGCTCGGATAATGGCTACACGCGAGCCGAATTGGCAGCGAGGCGTTCTAGACCACCAGAAGTGACGATGAAGCGAGCCGCTAATGAAGCTGCTTTCACTGACTGGCTACTTTACCTGCCTTACCCGTCGCAGGGTCACGCTCCTTGGACCTTGCGTGGTCACGTTCGTTACCTCTCAGTTCTTCCTCACCAAAGTGTGGCTCGCCAGAGATCAAACAACGCAGCCGTTGCAGCTGAGACTGTCCTGTTATCCATTTGACCAACCGGTACGGATAGCACAGCAGCCGTTTCTACTCACTTCCTCCATGGGCCTCGTTTGTGACCCGGCATTTGCTTCACGATCTATCCATAAAATTATCCCCACACCTTCCCAGCTGCCTGACCCACGGGCCACGACTACGAATTTTGACACTCGAGCGCGGCTTGGTCATCACCCGCTGGCCCCGTCCTGACATACGCGTTCGAACACCCCGACACTTTGACGCACGATCGATGGCCTGTGGAAAGGCCCGCCACTGAATGCGATTCGACATGGCGACCCCCGTTGGCGAAGAGTCCTGGCTAGCCTATCTCGACGAGGCAGTCCGCAATGCCACCGATCTGGAGAAACGCGTCCATGCCATCGAGCTGTACAAGCGCGCAGTCAGCCTCGAGCCCGGCAGCTTGCGACTATGGCTCGCCTATTGCGACTTCTTCTGGTCTCTCTGGGGCGAGTCTCAGGATTCGAGTTCAGGCTGGTCTGAAGAGGAGCGCATGATGGGTCGCGAGCTTTTCTCCTTTGGCGCTGCCCTAGCCCTGTGGCAGCAAGGCTACGAGTCGATCAAATACCGCGTAAGCGATAGCCATGAGCTTTGGAATCGCTGGATATCCCACGAGATGGGTCTGCTATCCAAGACCAGGACACCCGACGGTATAAAGCGCATTACACATCTCTACCGCAACCGACTCGTCACGCCGCACCTCACGTGGGAGGAGACATCGCAGGCATTTTCCAGCTTCCTCTCGGAATACAATCGCAACGCTTGGGAAGACACCATGAAAGAAGTCACGGGTCAAGCACAGGAAACGAAGCGGCTGATCGCTGACCGGGACCCGTTTGAGATACGCCTGAGGCAGGCGCAGAAGTCGCAGGATGTCGAGCTGGAAAAGTCAATAATGGAGGAATATCTGGAATGGGAAATGTTGCAGAGCAAGCGTAACAACGACCACCCGGACATTGGTATAGATTTATGCTGCGGACTGTTCGACCGTGCTCTAACCGGGGTCTTCGCAACCGACGAAACAATGTGGAATGAGTCTGTCGTATTCCTGTCATCGTCTAAACTGAACTCCCGCGCCGTCAGCAACCTCCTGGATGTTCTCGAACGAGCTGTGAAGCACTGCCCCTGGTCGGGGAAGATGTGGAACAGGTACATTCTTTGCGCAGAAGAAGCCAACCTCAGCTTTACCGAGATCGAGCGTATCAAGCACGCGGCGACCAGCGAAGACCAGCTGTACAAGGCGGGGATGGAGAGCATGATCGAGATGTATGTCGCCTGGTGCGGGTTCTTGAAACGCCGCGCCGTCGATGCTGGCGCGGGCGACGAAGCTGTTGACGTGGCTGATGTCGGTCTTCCGGCGGCTCTGGAAAATGTGGCTGTTGTCGGCAAGCGGTTATACGGCAAAGATTTCCAGGGTGATCCAAAGTTCCGGCTGGAGCGTATCTACATCCAATATCTCACGGAAAGGAAGGGCGCGATAGACGAAGCTCGCGCACAGTGGAATAAGCTGGCCAGTGTCCCGATACACGCCGACAGCCACAACTTCTGGTTCCGCTACTACATGTGGGAGATGCTCATCTTCTCCTCAAAACCAGCCTCAACACGCAGCCCGACTCCTCTATCGAATGCGAATGGGTTGCGGGTCCCCACCCTCGCGACATCTGTCCTCGCGCGCGCGGTGGCGCGGACGAACATTGACTGGCCAGAAAAGGTGCTCGAGGTGTACTTGCAGCACTGCAACGACTACGAACCACCGGCGTCCATGCGGAGAGCCACAGACAGGGCACATAAAGCTGCGAAAGAGATCCGCCGACGTCGGGAGAGAGAGCAACAAGAGAAAGACGAGGCATATGTTGCTTACTACGCACAGCAGCAGCAACAACAACCGCAACAACAGGAGGAGTCCCTTATCCCCGCGGAACCCCCAGCGAGTGAGACGAAACGTAAACGCGATGATATAATCGCCGAGGGCGAAGCTTCTGCAAAGGCCAGCAAACGCCAGAAGAATGAGGATCACCTGACAACTCCACTCACCGCCGGACAGGAGCAGCCGGCTCCGGCCAAAAGAGATCGGGAGCACACGACCGTTTTGGTGGAGGGTCTGCCCGCAGACGTAACTCAAGTCAAGCTTCGCCAGTACTTCAAGCCGTATGGGCACATCAACAACGTTACAGCTCTAGTCCAAGAATCAGACCAATCGACCTCAACAGCGTTGATCGAGTTCAAAACAGCCGAAGAGGCGCAATCAGCTCTTCTCCGAGATGGCAAATATTTCGGGCAGTCGCAGCTACGAGTCACGTCTGGCCACGATCTCACACTATACCTGGCAAATTTCCCACCAGCTGCTGATGAGAACTTCATCCGCGATCTCTTCAAGGATTGTGGCACCATACTTAGTATCCGTTGGCCAAGTCTCAAGGTCAATACCCATCGTCGATTTTGCTACGTTTCCTTTCGGGACCGTGATGCCGCCGCCAAAGCCACGGGCATGGACGGCAGCCTGTTGGAGGACAAGTATCGGCTGGTTGCCAAGTACTCGGATCCTGGCCAGAAGAAGCGCCGTGAAGGTGCATTGGCGGAAGGACGCGAGGTTCACATCCAAAACCTGGACCGTTTCGCTCCCGAGTCCGAGTTGAGACAGGTTTTCGGCAAATATGGCACGGTCTTGCGCGTCAACGTCCCAACGACCCTCGCAGGCAAAAACAAGGGCTTCGCTTTCATCGATTTTGAGACCAAGGAACAGGCCGAAAAAGCAGTGGCAGAGCTCAACAACACCAAGTTTCGCTCCCAGATCTTGCAGGTTGATCTCTCAAAGGACTCAAAGATCAGGTCATCCGCCAAGATTGTGAATGCTGAGCGTCAATCTGCCTCGCCAGCGCCCTCGTCAGCCAAAGATGCCGAGGGTGATCAGGCCATGGGCGATGCCCAACCGGCGAACAAGCCAACCCTGGATGAAATCAAGACCCGGACGATATCGCTGATGGGACTGCCTGACACAGTCAACGATGCCCGCGTCCGCGCTCTTGTTGAGCCCCACGGCGCCATTGTCCAGATGACTCTTCAGCCAGCCCATGGCGGTGCAAAGGTTGAGTTTTCTGATGCTGCTACTGCTGGCAAAGCGGCCCTGCAGCTTGACGGCATGGAATTTGAAGGATTCAAGCTGCGCACGGGCTCTGTGGAGGAGCTTCGTCACGCCAAACCACCGCACAAAGAAGACAAAATCACGTACGGCGGGAACAAGGACACCAAGAGCCAGAAGCCCAAGGACTCATCGGACGCACCAAAGACCATAATGCCTCCACCCGCCGTTGTTCGCAGGCCTGGGGCTCAGAAGCCTGGCCCTAGGCGTGCGATTGGCTTTGCACGCGTGAGGCAGCAGACTGAAGCAGGGTCCAGCGGGGCTACCAACGGAAAACCTGCCCCCAAGAGCAATGCCGACTTCAAGGCCATGTTCCTTGCAAGCAGCGGGGGCAAGGAAACGGAGAAGAAGGAGAAAGGGGAAGAGTCTGCAGGCGCAGAAAACGGCGTTGATGGATGACATATCTGACGGCTTCGTCACACATTTGGCTTGTTTCTAATTTTGCTTTTCTTGATACCTCAATCTCCGCGGCCAAAGGGCTGATGTATTGATTTTCCTTCTCGTATTGGAATGGAGAAGGAAGGACATTGTTGTCTTTGAAGAGGATGGTGAAACTAGGCGGAACAACCATGCTCCGGCTAGACATGTAACATTGATGTCAATCTACTTTTACGAAACATTTCTTAGTCCGCCGCATCTAATGCCCGTGAATGTCAATCGAGATATGTGAGATCCATTCGCAATGCTTGCTGTACGCCACCCATGCATGTGAACCCGTTGAGCCTCATCACCAGCTGACGCCCTATGCCTTGCCACTGATACCCACCGGTCTACTATCCTGCTGCGTGAATTCCTGAGAGAACAGACGCTGCCAAACATCGAGCCACTTCTCTTGCTGCGCTGTGGGCAGCTTGCCTGGTTGCTTGAAGGAGCGAGTGAGCAGCTCGCGAAGGCGCGTTCGGAGAACCTTGACGACGAGCATTGTCTTCCAGTCAGGGAGGACAAAGCGACCCCTATTGCCGTCTAATACGATCACACCCGAAAACAGCTGTCGATGATAGTCAGTATGATTGTCATCCTTATGGCAGGCGAACCACTCACGTCGCATCGTACGTCGCCGCAGAGTAGCGCAATAGCAAACGGTTCTACCGCTGTTGTTTCGTGGGCGTGGTAGACACTATATCTGTCAGAGACGGCTGTTGCTGTTTAGGAGGCTGTTTGAAACTTACGTCTTGGCTTGCATGATGTGGTAGTATGAGAGCCACTTGATGTCAAGCTGATTCTTGTTGACGGAAGACGGATGCAGACTAATTGACTGATTGTTGCCAATGTTGCGCAGGCCCTTGGTGCCAGGTGTGTCGCGGACAAGGAGCTTAGGGTAGAAGCTCCATGCAATGACGGAGGAAGAAATCGTGTCATTGTCGCTGTTGATGTTCACCCTGTGAGGCACCTCAAAGAACTGTTGCTGTCTTCGGCCGCGACCTGGGGAGAACCTCAACTTGTTCAAGGCACGCCTCTCATCCTCAGTCAACGAGAGGAACCCAGAGTCTGCCACTGAAACGAGCAGCTGCCCCTTTAGGTCCTCAATGTTGGCCAGGTTCTGTTGGCTGAGGAAGTTCTTCCGGCAAAATTGGAAATCCTTGCCATAGCCACTATTGGCCTGGCACACTCGCTTCCAAGAAAGGTAGGCATTGTAGACTGTCAGGAGGTCCGAGTCCCCTCGGCGCATGAGCATTTTCGCGTTCTGTGCCTGCGCGCGCTGTCCAAAGGGGGCCGTAAATGGCGACTTGGACGAAAGAATAGCCGCGACCGTGAGCGCCATATCCAAGCACTTGAAAACCGAACCCAGGAGTATAAGTTTGCCCAAGAAAACATCCAACGGTAAGCGTGCAAGTTGGTGACCCAGAGGGGTCAGATCCTCGCCCGCAGTTAAAGCACGCACGTCGACCAAGGCATCAATTGCACGTCGGATGTTCTTCGCTGAGGGAGGATCCAGCGCGTCGCCCAACGTCTCTTCTATACCGCCAATCTTGCAGATCTTGACTCTGATGGCCAAGTCTTGTAAGGACAAGCGCAGCATCTCGGGTGTTTGTTGATCGTTCATCAGAGTATCGTGTCTGTGTTTGGTGAACATGTGGAAGCACAGTCCTTGCTGCACTCGACCAGCACGACCTCGTCTTTGTTTCGCATTGGCCCGCGAGATGAAAGTGTCGATCAGCCGTGATAGTTGGCGCCTCTCATCGTAGCGCATTTCGCGATGTTTGCCAGTGTCAATGACACAGGTCACGTCGGGAATAGTAATACCAGTCTCGGCAATGTTGGTTGCCAAAACGATCTTGCGCACCCCTTGAGGGGGCACCAAGAATGCTGATTCCTGATCCTCTGTAGCAATCGTGGAGTGAAGCGGATAGATAAGCCAGTCCCGCGCGAATCGAGGATCGCCAAGTAGCATGTCGTTCAGGGTGCGGATTTCAGCAATACCCGGCAAGAAGACGAGAATGGCCTTGCTGTAAGGTTGAAGAGCCTCGACGGTTGCGATCTTGGCAATGAGCTGGACGACGAGATCTGGGTCTATCCGATACTCATCCATCTGTGCCAAAGCCTTGCGCGTGTCTAGTGAGTATCGCGACAGCGATTTGTTGCCTTCAGTTTGCGGCTTGTCCCCGTCTCCCTCGGCAATCTCTTCATCCAAGTCGACAAACTTGTCGCCGGGCGGCACGTCGGCTGGCTGGTACCCAGTAAGCTCAATCGCGTCCTCAAGATAGCGAACCTCAACAGGAAAGGTACGCCCTGGAACGTTGAGCACCGGTGCGCCTCCGAGGTAGTTTGAGAACCTCTCGGCATCCACTGTAGCTGACATGAGCACCACTTTCAGGTCCTTTCGCCTCTCCATGAGCCTCTTCAGGACAATGAGTAGGAAGTCGCTGTCGATGGATCGCTCGTGGACCTCATCTAGAACCAGATGTGTTACTTCGTGCAGGTCATTGGAACCCTCAAGCATCCTCATCACGATACCAGTTGTGGCGTATACCAGACGAGTCTCGCGCGATGTGTTCGATTCCAGGCGAATCGAATAACCCACGAGGGACCGGTTCGTGCCCAAGTCGCCACGAGATTCTCCAAGTTCTTCGCTGACACGCTTGGCTAGGGACAAAGCAGAGATACGTCGGGGCTCTGTGCAATACACTTTGCAAGGTTTTCCTTGCGCAAGCTCGTGCTCCAGTAGGAATGCCGGCACCTGGGTGCTCTTACCGCTGAGACGGAGTTAGCCAAGAAATGTAAGGATAAGTAACGAACGTACCATCCCGTTTCACCACAAACGATCACGACTTGGTTCTGGTCAACAGCTTGAAGAACCTGGTTCTTGAAACCCCACATGGGAAGCTGCATACGGCCTTGCTGTATGGTTCGTTAGTATCAACTATGTCATTTCCCGAATGCAAGAGACATACCAGCATCTGTTGGAACTTGGGCGTAGAAGATTTGTCTGCCCAAATCTTCTTGTAAAGGTCAGCGTTCGCATTGGTGGACCTGGCTCGGTCTGTGAGTCCGTTGTCGCTTGAATCTTGCGCAGTCTTGCCGGCTCCACGGCCTCTAAAGGCGCCTTGCAGGATTACACCATCTTCAAGCTCTTGGTCTCGCCTCTCCCTGACCAAGGCTCTTAGTTCCCTGACCACCTCGCGATCTTGGGCCTGCAGGTGATCTCGCTTGGCGTTCACTTGCTCCTGGAACAGATCGCGCCACGCGGGTGGTAGACGCATCCCGACTTTCTCTTCGCGGGTGTTGCCGCTGAAAATGTGAGCCGCCGCAGCCGTGGCAGCATATGCCTCGGACTGCGACGCATCCGGCGTTGCGACTCCCACCATTGTGAAAGTGAACCTGTCTGCATCTGCAGCGACTTCCACGTCGCCTCCAGGCACAACAAGTGGCACCTCTTGGGGCTTCGACCATGAGATATCCACGGCATGGCGGTTGGCGAAAGATGCTTCCGAGACCTTGATGTATGAAATCTTTACCGCACCGTCTCGTGACCTGCATGCCTCCTCTAGCACCCGCTTTGGGCTCAATCCCGTGAGCTTCCCGAAGTCTTTGATGACAACTTTGCTTCCATCAGCAGACGTTACAACCGTTTGTGACTTTCCGGTTGCCTCGTCGACTTCGTTCTGTGGCAGCGAGGCAAACAACCCATCTATACCCTCGTCGTCCTCGTCGTCTTGAGCTAATATTTCTGCCGCGATCCGTTGCGCTTCTTCGTTAACATCACCGTCCTCGGACTCGTCTTTGACCTCGTCTTCAGGCTTGTCTTCAGAGGTTTCCGGAGATTCGTTTTGGGCAGACTTCAGCTGCTGTTTCGCTGCAGAAATCTCTCTCTCCACAGCGACCCTTTGCTTTTTCCATTCTTGCTCAGCCAAGTAGAGGTCGAAAAGGACATCATCTGCGATCCGCTTGAGTCTGGCTTCCGCCTTGGCTATCGCGAGCTCCTTATCATCGTTGTCACTGCTTGAAGTTGTGTGCCCGCGCTCGAGTTCTAGCAATTTCCGCTTCGTGGCAAGATACTCAGGCTGTAAATTGTCGGGCTCAATATCACTATCGCAAGTGACAACAAGTTTCTTGCCAGCCGACGCCTTGGTTTTGGAGCGTCCATTTGGCTTTCCCTTCCCCTGAGCGCCATTGGGTCGGGGAGTGCTTGGCCTAGTGGACGCAGGCGTGTCACTGGGTGTGTCTGAAGGAGGTCAGCTACTGGCATGGAACTCAAGCCGATTGTGGCCTACCTTTTGCAACAGGCTTCGGTCTGCTCTCGTATGCTGGAAGTTCTGCGGCATCGCATTCTCTGGCCAGCCACTCAAGCGCCTCTTCCAAACCCCAAACGAGGTCTTTTCCAGCGACAGAGACATTGGGAGCAATATCTATGATATACTTCACCACCGCTGTGACTCGCGACTGTGGAAACCCGGTAGCTTGCAGAGTTTGCTGCAGAGTCCATAGCCGAACGATCATATCTTCTTCCGAGGGCATTTTACTATTTGCCGAGGCTTCAGGTATTATGCTCGATGCCGCGAATCGGCTCTCAGCCTGGATGATTTCCAGTATGTGACCCATGAGATCTTCAGGCAGCCATTTCGGGCAGTTGACGGAATCTCCATTGCCACGCAAGAGTCGACGATCCGTCTCGAGCCGAGATTGCTGTCGCTGCGCATCGCGTTTGACCTTTTGCGCATGTTTCTCGACCAAGAGTTGCAGCTCAGACTCCTCTAGCTGTCTCTCAAACTCCTCTGGGCTCAAGGACTGTTCCTTGGGGGCATCGGGCTTGGATGCGTCCCCAACGACAGCTGCTGGTGCCGCTGATGATGGTGGGGCACTGTCGTTTTTTGATGGAGGGGCAACATTCTGTTGTTTGGGTTCTTCATTCTCTGGTCGCGGTTTGGACGCGATGGAGGTTGTTGCGAAACCTCGCGCAGGATTGGCAGCGGGCTTCTTCTTCTTCTTGGTACCCGCCATGCTCACACGCGAGGTACAGAGTGTTAAATTAAGGCGTCGGGGCTGGAGCAGGGGACGGAATGAGTTGATGAGCCTTTCTCCAGTTGACTCGATGTGAGAAAGGCACACCGACCCTGGTCTGTCCGTCCGTCTGTCTGACTGTGAGGTAACGGCTGCCCACGTCAAAAATTATAGCGGGGCGCTCGCAGACTCGATTCGACTCGGACGTGGACTAGTGGGGTCACCGCCCGCCGACCTTCTTCCAAGCTGTTAACTTGCAATTCAGGCCAGTGTCTAGTTTTCAAGAGGCCAGCGAGAGCCACAAGATCCCTTCTCAACGTCGACTTTCGCTTCGAGATACCTTTACAAGTGCTGTACATGCCATATCGCCGTTCTCTGGCAACTTGCGCCGCTCAGACGACCGACTCGGAACGCCTGCAACTTTCGTTGGCCCCCCATGAGTCCTCGATCCTCTCGATAATCGCCTTTGCTCGCAATGTCTGACGAAGAGACCACAAGCAGGGCCACTGGGCCCGAAATCGACATCGCCAAGGCTGCTATATCAATTGCCTCTTCATCGACATCCTTGCGCATCGGGCAGCTGCATGCTATCAACGAAGCTTTGGCCAGCCGCAGTAAGTTTCAAGTACTCGTTGAGCTTGGCCGAAGGCTAATCCACCTTGTCCTCCAGGTCTTGAACCCTCCTCGATATCGCAAATAGTCCAGCTTCTGATTGCGACGATCCCCCTCTACACCGACCGAGAGTCGAGATTGGCGGTGCAGACATGTCTTGCAACGCTGGTCAACAACGGCATTGAGCCGAAACTCTTGGGAAGCGTTGCCAAGTACATTCGGAGTGAAGCCCAGAAGCCTGCAATAGCTGTGTCCAACTCATTTGTGCTCGTCGAGTGGTGCAGCCTGCTGATGCAGAATCTTGCTGGTACATCATTGTGGGAGAATGTCGCTAATGACATCCTTATCTGCATCGCTGATTCTTTCGAGCGTTGCGTGCGGCCAAATTCGAAACGAAGCGTCGCAAACTCTGCTACCCTGGTCACTAGGAGAGGCTTCAGGAAACTGTTCAAATCTGAGAGCCACCGGGAGAAGACACTGAACGATGCCTTGTCAATACTGGCAAGGCCGGCCAGCCACCCGATCGCCAAAAACTCGCCTCTGCTCGGTCTCATAGCCGGGGTCTCTGCGCGCATTGGAGAGATGAAGCCTCTACTCGAATCCCACAAACCACAATACTACGAATTCTATACGCGGGAGGTTGTTGGTTCCAAAGTTGCCGTCGAACGACATGTGGCGTCGGGGTTACGGGACTTCTTCACCGAGTTCTCTACCCTTGAAGAGATTGAGAAGCAAGTGGTTCCAACCCTAGAAAAGGGCCTGTTGCGAGCGCCTGAGATCATCCTCACCGGCGTTCTTAGGCCTCTTGTAGCCTCTTTGCCGAAGAGCTATGATCTCTCCAAGATCCTCAAGGAAAGACTATTGAAGCCACTCTTGTCTAGCATCAAGTCAAGCAATGTTCAAGTCCGCACAGGGGCAGTTGGCTCCTTCAAGGATCTCGTTTCACGGTCGCATGATGAAGCCCTTCTGCAGGCCATAGTTGAAGAGGTCCTGAATCCTCTTAAAGGGGGAAAGCTATCAGCTGCTGACCACCGAGTCCTGCACGCAGAGATGTTGGAGGGCATCACCTTACCACAGGCGTCTGCCCTTGTAGTTGCCACTGGCCTTGCTGCTGTGGCTGCGAAGGAGGGCAATGAACCAGCTTTGAGCGCCGAAACATCAGCTCTTGCACGAGCACTGTCACAAATTCTGAACCAAGAAGTAGAGATACCCAAACCGGTTTTCGATACTTTGGCCAAGGGCTTGTCCGACAAGAAGCCGAATTCTCGGAGGCTATGGCTATTGTTGGTTGCCAACATACTTGAGTCAGGGTCAAGCAATGGCTTTACCGCCGGGCAGCTAAAGTTTGCCGAGGCGGTCGTACCTAAGCTCGTCGACAACTTTGAGGATGTGGCAGGTAACCCTGTGGTTGCTGTTCAGAATGGTATCGCCGTTGGCGCATTCATCTTGACCGCTCTTGCGCCGCGTCTGCAGAAAGATTTGTCTGCTGAGGCATCTAAACAGCTACTTGCAAAAGTAACTGTCTCTCAAGAGGGCCTGTCATCTGGGGGGAAACAAGGATTTCTACTCAACCATCGCATCTTCACAAAGCTAGCCGGCGAGACAGACTTGCACTGGTTTTCGTGCGCCCTTTCAAGCATTGCTCTGTTCCTCAGCGAGCAGCAAAACAAAGACCTGCTTTTGGCGTGGGCCGAAGCTGAGATCTTTACAATAGCAGGCCAGGCCGTCCCGTCTCGAACACAGCAAGAAAGCGCGAGAGCCTTGGCCACTACCTACGCCAGTTCACCAGCTGTTGTTGGTACAGCTATCATCGACGGGCTGTGGAGTTGCGCGCTACACCCAGCAACTAAGGACAAAGACCTACGACTGGATCCAGATAGCTTGAATCACGTCTTGAAGTCAATATGCCCCGAGCCCAGCGTGGATGGCCCGGATGCCGTCTCTTCTGAGGTCAACGAGTCGCAAGCTTGCTCCATGCTGGTGATTGCAAGGCCTGAGCTTGTGCCACGCTGCAGTTGGATCGCCTTGTGCTTGCGCATGGGCATAGACCCAGGAAACCTTGTTCAGAAGCACAAGGATCAAGTGATGGCAGAGGTTGAGAAGTGGGCGTCCGATGCGTCCGAGCTGGCTCGAACGGCCGCTTTCAGTGCTGCTGCTGAGCTGGCGTTTGTCGCCCCTGATATCATCGTACCTCGCCTGATCGAGCTCGTCAGCGCTGATCTTGATGCCTCTCAGCTAGCCGGCGTGGGGCCAATGGAAGCCGCCATCTTCCGCACGCCTGAGGGAACTTGCTTTGTGGACGTCCTGGCCAAAAAGTCTCAAAACACTGTGCCAAACAAGAACCAAAAGGACTACGACATACTGAAATGGGAAGAGGAGCTCAGAGGCCAGCTAGAGAAGAAGAAGGGCCAGCAACGAAAGCTAACAGCTGAGGAGACCAGCAAAGTCAATGCTCAACTCAAGAAGGAGGAGGGTATCCGAAACGCGCTTCGAGCTACAGCATCTCGTATCCTGCGTGGCCTGGGAATCATCAAGGCCCTCGCCACTGGCCCGCCTACAGAAGCAAGTTCGTGGGTTGGCGTCTCCACTCGCCTTCTTCTCAGCGTCCTCGATGCAGGGGCTGGTCTCATTGTGGGTGATGTTCCCGCAGACACTTATCTGGCTATAGCAGACAAGACTGCCTCTCGCCTCGGAGCACTACGCCAATCTATTGCCCTAGCAACTCTCCGACTGCGGGAGATTCCTCTGTCCGAGAACTTTATCCAAGAGCCCCTCGAGGACCTGGTCACGCGAGTACTGTATCGTCTGCGCTTCGCCGGCGAACAGAGGCCTTTTGATGCCGTAACCCTGACGTACGCACTGCCACTTCTGTTCGATGTTCTCCATCGAGGTGGCACCGGGGAGGATGCGGACGATCGTGACGTACAGGTCGTCCTGGCCTTTGAAGTCATCTCTTTCCATACCAACGTCTGTGCCGAAGATTCGGTGCCGCGCGGCGACATCTTCACTGCGCTGATATCATCAATGGAACACTATACGCAACATTACAAGATGATCAGGGACTGCTTCACCGATTTGGTTCGCTGTGTCGCGCCTAATATCACACACGACGAGGTGAAGATCCTGGTCAAGGGCACTATTGTCCCGCAAAGCGCAGTTCGCACGACAGTGCTACAGTCGATCAGTGCCGAGGTTGATGTGAGCGATTTTGGCTACTCGGACGAGCTGTGGCTAGCGTGCCATGATGACGAAGAAGAGAACCAAGAACTGGGCCGCGAAATCTGGGCAGAGTGCGATGTGGAGGTCGACGGAGACGTGTCAACCAAGATGCTGCCTTACCTGCAGTCCAAGGACCACCAACTCCGACGTGCTGCTGCGAGGTCCATTGCGGAGGCAACATCTCTGCACCCTGGTACCCTGGACACCCTTCTCTCCAAACTCAAGTCAATGTATCAGGAATTGGCGGAACCCAAGAAACAGGAGCTCGATGAGTTTGGAATGCCCAAGAAAATGGACTTGGCCGATCCTTGGGAGGCTAGGCAGGGAGTTGCTACTGCTTTCAAGGAGCTCGCTCCATTATTGACCGCCACGCAACTCAGCACCCTCTTTGACTTCATGATCAGCAACGGTCCCCTTGGCGATAGGGATGCCAAGGTACGATCTGAGATGCTGGAAGCAGCCATTCGTGCCATTGAGCTCCACGGCAAGTCGTCCGTCGACGAGCTCATGGCCAAGTTCGAATCTACCCTCGAGGGCACAGACAAGGCGAGCCACGAAGGTGATCTCGTGAACGAGGCCGTGATCATCATGTATGGTGCACTCGCCCGACATTTGGCCGCGGGTGACTCCAAGATACCCGTTGTCATCGAACGCCTCCTCGCAACTCTGAGTACCCCCTCAGAGACAGTCCAGTCTGCCATTGCTGATTGCCTGCCTCCACTTGTCAGGGCTTGTTCAGACAAGTCTGGGAAATACTTTGAGCAGATTGTCGACCAACTTCTGAATTCCAAGAAGTACGCAACGCAGCGAGGCGCAGCGTATGGTTTGGCTGGTCTGGTGCAAGGGCGCGGCATCGCATCATTGCGCGAGTACCGGGTCCTCTCTACATTCAAAAGTGCCCTAGAGAACAAGAAAGATGCTCATCAGAGAGAGGCTTCTTTTCTTGCTTTCGAACTGCTGGCGACTATTCTTGGAAGACTCTTCGAGCCTTACGTTATCCAGATTGTGCCCCAACTTCTGGCAGGGTTTGGCGACGCCAATGGTGACGTCCGGGACGCATGTCTGGCTGCTGCCAAGGCTTGCTTCGGGAATCTCAGTTCATATGGTGTGAAGCAGATTATGCCAACGCTCTTGAATGGGTTGGATGAGGACCAGTGGCGTAGCAAACGCGGTGCTTGCGAGCTCCTTGGTGCCATGGCTTACCTGGATCCACAACAGCTTGCCAACAGCCTGCCTGACATTATTCCACCTCTGACTGGTGTGCTGAATGACAGTCACAAGGAGGTCAGATCGGCGGCTAACCGAAGTTTGAAGAGATTTGGCGAAGTGATCAGCAACCCTGAGATCAAAGGTCTTGTTGACATTCTTCTCAAGGCTCTCAGTGATCCTACCAAGTACACTGATGAGGCTCTTGATTCCCTCATCAAGGTTCAGTTTGTGCATTACCTAGACGCGCCCTCCCTCGCTCTAGTTACACGCATTCTTCAACGTGGTCTTGGAGATCGCTCAAACACCAAACGCAAGGCTTCACAAGTCATTGGCAGTCTGGCTCATCTCACTGAGAAGAAGGACATTGTGGCACACTTGCCTGTGCTCGTGGCGGGTCTGAAGCTTGCGGCAGTTGATCCAGTCCCCACTACTCGCGCCACGGCATCAAGGGCTCTTGGATCCCTCATGGAGAAACTGGGCGAGGATGCCTTGCCGGACCTCATTCCTGGCCTTATGCAGACACTGAAGTCCGACACTGGCGCTGGTGACCGACTTGGCTCGGCTCAGGCGCTCAGTGAGGTGCTTGCTGGTTTGGGCACGACAAGGTTAGAGGAGACTCTGCCCACAGTTCTACAGAATGTGGAGTCATCCAAACCTGCTGTTCGCGAAGGCTTCATGTCTTTGTTCATCTTCCTTCCCGTCTGCTTTGGCAACAGCTTCTCGAACTATTTGGGTCGCATTGTGCCTCCCATTCTCGCCGGATTGGCAGATGACGTCGAGTCAATTCGAGAGACTGCCCTACGCGCGGGTCGCCTGCTTGTGAAGAACTTCGCTGTGCGAGCTGTGGACTTGCTGCTTCCCGAGCTCGAGCGCGGTCTTGCGGACGACAGCTACAGAATCCGACTCAGCTCCGTTGAGCTCGTGGGAGACCTGCTGTTCAACCTCACCGGCATCAGAGCTGACGCCGAGCAAGACGAGGATGATGAAGACATCAAGGAAGCCAGCGCGTCCCTCAAGGAGGTTCTTGGAGAAGAAAAGCGCAACAAGATCCTCTCGGCCCTGTATGTCTGCCGCTGTGACACTGCTGGATCCGTCCGCGCTGCTGCTTTGGCTGTCTGGAAGGTGTTGGTACACAGCCCCCGAACGCTCAAGGAGCTGGTGCCAACTCTCACGCAACTCCTCATCCGTCGTCTGGGCAGTTCGAACATGGAGCATCGTGTCATCGCCAGCAACGCACTTGGCGAGCTCATTCGCAAGGCTGGCGATGGCGTTCTCTCAAGCTTGTTGCCAACTTTGGAGAAGGGCCTGCAAACATCAACCGATACAGATGCCAAGCAAGGTATCTGTCTCGCCCTCAAGGAGCTTATTTCATCGGCAACACCCGAATCGTTGGAAGAGCATGAGAAGACGCTTATTTCTGTGGTGCGAACCGCCCTCACAGACTCTGACGATGAAGTCAGGGAGGCAGCTGCAGAGGCTTTCGACTCCCTGCAGAGCATTTTCCAGAAGCGCGCTGTCGACCAAGTCTTGCCTTACCTTCTCACATTGCTGAGATCGGAAGAGCAAGCGGACAATGCTCTATCCGCTCTCTTGACGTTGCTGACGGAGACTACGCGGTCCAACATTATTATTCCCATCCTCATTCCAGATCTGGTCAAACCGCCCATCTCCGCATTCAACGCCAAGGCGATTGCTTCCCTATCCAAGGTCGCCGGCGCCGCCATGAACCGTCGCCTCCCCAATATCATCAATTCCTTGTTGGACAATGAAGTTTCAACTACCGAGGAGAAATTGCGCGATGATCTCGAGAACTCCCTCGACACCGTTATTCAGCACATTGACGAATATGACGGCCTGAACATCATCATGAGCGTCTTGCTCCAGTCTCTCAAGCACGATGATCATCGCAAGAGAGCAGCCACAGCTCGTCATTTTGGCAGCTTCTTCCGATCCGCCAGTGTCGACTACTCTCGATACAATCAGGACATTGTCCGATCTTTGCTCAACTCGTTCGACGACGGTGATCTCGATGTCGTCAAGGCGGCTTGGGCAGCCTTGTCGGAATTCACCAAGAAGCTTCGCAAAGAAGAGATGGAGTCTCTGGTTATTTCAACACGCCAAACGCTTCAGCGCGTTGGAGTCTCTGGCTCTAATCTCAAGGGTTTCGAGCTGCCAAAGGGCATCAATGCCATCCTGCCCATCTTCTTGCAAGGTTTGATGAATGGTACGCCGGAACAAAGAGTACAAGCTGCGCTAGGTATTTCGGATCTTGTGGATCGCACCAGCGAGGCTTCTCTCAAGCCCTTCGTCACGCAGATCACCGGCCCCTTGATTCGTGTCGTTTCGGAGCGCTCCGTAGAGGTCAAGTCTGCCATTTTGTTGACGCTCACCAATCTGTTGGAGAAGATGCCAGCTGCCTTGAAGCCCTTCTTGCCTCAACTTCAGCGCACCTTTGCAAAGTCTCTTGCTGATACGTCGAGCGAGACACTGCGCTCGCGCGCTGCAAGGGCCCTTGGCACCCTGATCAAGTACACCCCTCGTATTGATCCTCTCATTGCCGAGCTTGTTACTGGATGCAAGACCTCGGACTTGGGAGTCAAGACTGCCATGCTCAAGGCCTTGTATGAAGTCATTAGCAAGGCTGGAGCCAACATGGGCGAATCGTCCAGGTCAGCAGTGCTTTCTCTCATCGACCTAGAGACAGATGAGCGCGACGAGACCATGACCATGACAAATGCTAAGCTACTTGGTGCACTTATGAAGAATGTGCCAGAGGATGCTGCGCAGAATCTTCTGCGGAACAGGGTGCTCGCAACGCAACCTACCAATGCTTCAGTCCTCGCCCTGAATGCGGTGCTGGTAGAGTCACCAGACGCGCTCCTGAAGAGCTCCATGGCGGAAGAGTTGCCGGAACTACTGAGCCAAGGAATGGCTCATAAGACAGTAAGTTTGCCTCAACCCAATCCAATCATCTTTGAAAGTATTCTAACGGCCAAGCCCTTCATCGCCAACAACTTCATCCTCGCCACCGGCAAGCTCCTGCTCTCGTCACCGCCGAGCTACGAGCTTTCCAAGGGTTTGTTCAGCACGTTGGCATCGGTTATTGAGCCTGGCAACGCTACAGACTCCCGGCGGCTGGCGCTTGTCGTGACAAGGACTGTCAGCCGGGCGGATACGGACTTGGTACGACCGCACCTGCCTATTCTCGCACCCCCAATCTTTGCGAGTGTCAGGGATCCTGTGATCCCAGTCAAATTGTCCGCTGAAGCTGCTTTCGTGGAGCTTTTCAGCGTCGCTGATGAGGAAAGCCGTGTGTTTGATAAGTACATGGCTGGACCCGGTGCAGAACAACCGCCAAACACGAAGAGGAGCATGGGTGACTACTTCAAACGAGTTGCTCTGAGGCTTGGAACCCAAGCACGGGAGAGGAGAGAGGCCGAGGGTGGCCAAGGTGGTCTTGGCCTCTCCAACGATGAGCAGGAAGACGAAAAGGAGATTTGGAGTGTCGGGAAGGTTGATCTGGGCGAAGATAACTTCGACTAGCTCATATCTCAATGAGTTACTGTGATCATATTCGTACAGAATACACATGTGCACCACATCAAAGTGACATTGCTGTTTTGCGCAGGGCTCAGTGGCTGCCGGACGTCTCGACTGCAGTGACAAGCGCCCAACTCATTATCATCGGGCACACGGATTGAGACAACATGGACACTAGAACTCTGCGACCTCAGCAAGCCATTGACCAGTGCTTGGGATCAATTCGTACAGACCTGGATTTGCAGGGTCCAATGTCCAACACGCGAGGCGTCGCTGGAGTGCATCACGTGACTAGAAAACACCGATGACTCATGATCCCTCGAAGCCCTCCTGTGGTGGGGCGAGGTGCACGTGAAACCCACAAACCCCGATTAGCGATTCTTGTGTGTGCCGCCCGTGAAATTCTTGGTGACTACGACGCAAAAGCCCCCTCCTCAGAACCTCAAACCTTCAAGCACCCAAGGACGGTCGATCACCAACAGGGACAATTCAAGATGTGAGTACAGCCAAACACTATCTATACGCATGACAGCATCTCCTCTTTGGGTTTCTGCATTCTTCACGATGGAATTCGACATGGAATGGATGGGTGCGATGGAACGATCCCGTATTCACCGGCATCAACACGCGAAGCACCGATTGCCTGACCAGGCCCTGGGATCAACAATTGGGAGACATGGGGGCTGACAAGTGATTCTCAGGGTCAACCTCCGAACTCAGAAGCGCCTGGCCTCGTCGGTCATCGGCTGTGGCAAGCGCAAGATCTGGCTCGACCCCAACGAGCAGAACGAGATCTCCAACGCCAACTCCCGCCAGACCATCCGCAAGTTGGTCTCCGATGGCCTGATCATCCGCAAGCCCATCACCCAGCACTCGCGCTCCCGTGCCCGTGAGCTCAACCTCGCCCGCCGCGAAGGCCGCCACCGTGGCTACGGTAAGCGCAAGGGTACTGCCGACGCCCGTATGCCCAGCCAGGTCCTGTGGATGCGCCGTCTCCGTGTCCTCCGCCGTCTTCTCGTCAAGTACCGTGCCTCTGGAAAGATCGACAAGCACCTCTACCACGAGCTCTACCACCTGAGCAAGGGTAACACCTTCAAGCACAAGCGCGCGCTTGTTGAGCACGTATGTGTACCCGGACGATGTCAGGAGATTTTGGGCATGAGTATACTGACAATTCCCAGATTCACCGTGCCAAGGCTGAGAAGGCCCGTGAGCACAAGCTCCAGGAGGAGATGGACGCCAAACGTGCGAAGAACAAGGCCGCTCGCGAGCGCAAGCAGGAGAGGGTTGCGGCGAAGAGGAACGCCTTGATGGCCGAAGAGTAAACCAAAATTACGACAACGACATTTCGGTCTTGAGGAGGCTGCATTCGGAGTCTACGGGTTGGGTCTTTTTTTACCTCCTTCGGGGTTCTACACATACAGTTGGACCGGCGGCGGGTTTTCTGGCATGTAGCATTGAAAATGATATTCACGATGCTTTGAGCCGGACGTCCTTCATGGCAATACACACGACATCCACATTTACGGTGCCAGAACATGTAGCAAACCATGTAGGAGTACAAGATTGACCAAGACCTCGCTCAATGCCCTGAAGTTGATGAGCGTATCTCAAGATTCTCAGGACCATGCGGCGGGTTGTTCGACATCTCGGGACACCGCGTTACTTCAGGCTATGTCACGATTCAATCCCAAGCGGCAAGCTTACGGTATTTATCATTTACTAGCCTAACCGACTTGGTGAACAACGGAAAACAAACAACTAAAAGTTGGATCAGAAACCGTATATGCCTCTTCTAAGGTGGTGAGGTGCGCCAGAGGCACTTCAGCATGCTCCCGCGCGAAGCGGAAATCCAATCTGCGAGCAGAACGTCTCATCACATCCAATTTTAGTTGTGAAGAGGAAAAAAAGAACAAGAAAGAGCTCTCAGCCTCCCATCGCGGTATATACCCTGGTGGGAATTTTAGGTAAGCGGGCGGTGAAGAGCACCGTACGATTGTGAAAACATGCACTGCATGTCCAGCGCCCGGCTTTTGATCCGCACAGCGCGCTTAGACGCTGGCCATCCAAGTCCGCCCGTTGATCGGAAAACAGCCGGGGGATACAGAGCCGTTGCTGCACACTGTGCGGCGCGCAAGTAGCTCTACGCCGAATTAGCACGCTGAGGTACTTCCCCGGATTACTTGTAGGCACCTATGACGCCCGCGCCGCCCGCCACCGTAATGCTCGCCGTCTGCGCGCCAGAGCTCGACGTCAATTCGTCTCGGTCCTGCTCCGACCGAAGCTCCCACGACTTCTGATCAGCCCACCGAACGAATCTTCTTTATTTTCTGTCAAGGTTGAGGAACGGGTAGCTGCTGATAGAAGCATTGTACCCTCAGTCACCAAGGTTTTCATTTCGAACGTCAAACCCCCTCCAGACGAGGACCTTATCGCACCCCACGGCACGTCCGCCTTCTATCATGGCACTACGAACAAGCCTGCGAGGCTCCTCGCTAGCCCTTCGAGGCATTGCCCGACCGACGACACTGAACCGCTTCGCGAGACCATGCGCGGCCACAAGAGCTGCCTCTTCTATCGCCACGGATGGCCAACAGCAACTTCTCTCCGCGCACCTCGAGAAGGCTGACCCAGCAGTCTTCAACATCATTGAGCAGGTTCGTGTCGCCCTGCCCCTGCAGGATACACTGCTCACAATGTTTTACAGGAGAAAAAGCGCCAAAAACACTTTATCAACTTGATTCCCTCTGAAAACTTCACATCACAGGCTGTCCTAGATGCGTTAGGCAGTGTTATGCAAAGTAGGTCAACGTGGCATGGATAGAAGATAACCGACAACTGATCACTTTCCAGACAAATACTCCGAGGGGTACCCTGGGGCGAGATACTACGGTGGTAACGAATTCATCGATCAGGCCGAGACGCTCTGTCAGAACCGCGCCCTCGAGACCTTTGGCCTGGATCCGAAATCATGGGGTGTCAATGTGCAACGTATGTATCTCTCTTGGTGGAGTTGCAGCATCTGACTGACGTTTCATAAGCACTCTCTGGTGCGCCTGCGAACCTCTACGTCTACTCAGCATTGATGAACACCCACGATCGCCTGATGGGGTTGGATCTTCCTCACGGCGGTCACCTGTCACATGGCTACCAGACCCCGACGAAGAAGATCTCTGCCATCTCAAAATACTTTGAGACCGTGCCATATCGCTTGAATGAGGAGACTGGCTACATTGACTACGACAAATTGGAAGAGATGGCCCTTATTTACAGGCCCAAGGTCATTGTGGCTGGCACAAGCGCTTACAGTCGGCTGATCGACTATAAGCGCATGCGCGAGATCTGCGACAAGGTCAATGCGTATATGGTTGCCGATATGGCTCACATTTCCGGTCTGGTTGCCGCCAAGGTACTACCAAGTCCATTTGGCTATGCCGACGTGGTCACCACCACTACACACAAGAGCTTGCGTGGGCCACGTGGAGCCATGATCTTCTTCCGTCGGGGAGTGCGTAGGCAGAACCCCAAGACCAAGGAGGATGAGATGTACAACCTCGAGAACCCAATCAACCAGTCTGTCTTCCCTGGTCACCAAGGAGGCCCCCACAACCACACCATCACGTCTCTTGCTGTGGCCTTGAAGCAGGCTCAGTCTCCTGACTTCCACGCCTACCAAACACAGGTGCTTGCCAACGCGAAGGCTTTCGCGGCACGCCTAAGCGAGCCTAAAGAGAAGGGTGGCCTCGGTTACAGCGTGGTGAGTGGCGGCACGGACAACCACCTCGTCCTCATCGATCTGAAGCCCCACGGCATCGACGGAAGCCGCGTCGAGCGTGTTCTCGAGCTGGTGGGAGTGGCTTCCAACAAGAACACTGTACCCGGGGACAAGTCGGCTCTGGTACCAGGGGGCTTGCGAATGGGAACGCCTGCCATGACCACCCGCGGCTTCAACGAGGCTGACTTTGAGCGCGTTGCTGACGTTGTGGACCGCGCCGTCAGCATCGCCATCCGCATCGACAAGGCTGCCAAGAAGGCTGCCGAAGAGCGTGGCGAGAAGAATGTCAAGAGGGTCAAGCATTTCATGGATCATCTAGGCAACGGCGAGAATGATCCCGAGATCGTGCAGCTGCGAAGTGAGGTTGAGGATTGGGTTGGCACCTACCCCCTTCCATGGGCGGCGGAGAAGTGATCCATCCCTCCCTTAACGAGCATAATGCGCATTGACAACTTTTGATGGAGTTCTGGCGATCTTTCGGTGGTACATACGAGCTTAACTTTCCTTGTACATCCGCGGAGGACTATTTTTGGGTGCGTTTGGCATGACCTGTTTCAACCAAGGTCGAATCTGATAGTGTAGCATCTCTTTTGCAAGCTTTAGACGAACAAATGTCAGCATATGCTGTCACATGGTGCACATCTCCCCATTCCATACGTGATTGGCTTGGGTCGATATTACTTGAGGGACTCCTGAATCCTTGATTGTATAAAGCCACGCTGAACTACTCGTTGTCGTTGTTGGGAGGTGCTGTCTTCTCCAGGGCAATTTTTGTTTGCTCCCGCTCCTTGACCGTTTGGTAGTATTTCTCCAGATGATCAAGTCCTTTCAGAAACTCCCTCCCACTGTGTTTCTTGTGCAACTCATGAATGACGGGCCAGACCACAAAGTCGGGCAGGGAGAGTCTTTTCCCAGCGAGAAAATCACCTTCGGCCGCATATGCATCCCAGGGGCTGAGAAGCGATCCGATCTCACTGGGCGTTTGCGCATCCGCCGACATCCTGCCAACTGCCGACACCAAGTCCAACGCCTCCTCGAGCCTTGTGAAGGCCTTGTCCGGGGTTGTTGTAGAATACGTCTTGTCGAGATACATCATCACTGCCAGACCACCCGAGACTGTGGATTTGGCCTCGTCAACGTCGACAAACTTGACAGGTGGCGCATGCGCTCTATCCACCCGAGAGCTTTCTGAGGAACCGGGGTCGACGCTGCCCTTTGCATACGTGATGTTCAGCTCCGCAAGCATCAGTGCAATGCGCAAGTTGACTTGAGAGTCCGAAGAGGTAAAGAAACGGGGCGAGTTGCTCATATGCAAGACGTCAAACCCATTGCCATACCGTGCGCTCCAGTCAAAAGTGGTGCTGTTGTTTTCGGCGCCAAAGGCTTTGATCATGTCGACAGCTTCAGCGCCACGGCCATTAGCAATGGGCTTCGCTTCGGCACGGGTCTTCCCTGTGGCCCCTTGTCCCCAGATGACCGTCTCGTCCTTGTCGAGAAAAGTGCCTATCTGACGGAACGTCAGCGAGATGCGACGACCAGAATAGGCCAGCTCGGCTTCTGATTTCTCGCGCTCGGCACGCTTGTCCTGCCGGATGGAGTGCATCCATTTCATGTTCGTTTTGAGGCCCATCCGACACAGGGAGTTGTGGGGGAGCTGAGCGCGTTGAGTTTGTCTTGGTGCGCCTTGCTTGGAGGAGTCGGAAGAGGCAGTGTGGTCCTTTTCAGCCCTCTTCGACCTGAAAACCATGGTCCTCTCCGCGCCCAGACTGACATTCGCAATGTATGATCCCGGGACAATGTCAAGAGTCTTGTCGCTATGCTCGGAGATGTGGTCCAAGCCATCACGATAGTACTGGATTAGGGCATGGTTCAGCTTGTGACCGAGGTGCTTCTCCGTTGCCTTTTTGATGGCGAGTACTGTTGGTGAGAATGGCAAAGATGGCGGTGATTGATCCGAGGGGTGGCGATACACTGGTATGCTTCCATCGTCTCCGACCTCTCTTTGAACGGCGACGAGCCTCGGTACTTCGCCGCCTTGATGCGACATGCGCTGCCATTCGACCTCTTCGCGGACCTTGTCGAATATACCAGCCTCAAGGTCCTTTGGCAAGAGGTTCTCAATGATGTCAGTATCGCCTTCGCAGAGGTTCTTCTGCCGACAAGTCGTTTGGTTATCTTCGGCGACAGCACCATCATCTTGTAGGCAGGCATCTATAGCGCGCAATACACCTTTTTGGCTGCCAGAAGTCTGGGTCGACTGAGATGGAGGTATGTCTGGCTTAGTTCCTGCTTGGAGCCCAGTGGTGTCTTCTTGCATCTTTGCCTTTTGTAACATCAACACGTGTTCAAGAGCTGTGAACGTATGCTTTGATACTTACAGGTGACTCGGTCTTATTATGTGCTGTTGACCCAGTGGCATCCGCTGCGTTGCCTTCTGCATCCAATGGCGACCGTGATTTAAGCCGCAAGCCAGTCATGGGGTCGACGATGTCTGGCGAACTGCTGAGACGTGCGGCCTCCTTGGTGGCTTCCGTGGGCTTGGCGAGCTGCTTGGGTCTGGCGAGCTTAGGGTCGATGGTCTCCAGCATCTCCTCATACGATGCGATCTCGCAGCCCGTGAACTCAATGAGGTTCTTGATTGCTTGGTCTTGCCTTGCTTCACTTCTGTACCCGCAACAGTCTTCCACCACAGTGATGGCCATGCCGTGGCCGGCTGCATCCATGGCTGTCGCCAACACACCCACGTTGGCCATGGATCCGCAGATCACGACCTCCATCACCAACTTTGCTCTAAGTAGGTGCAGCAAGCGCGTGCCCTTGAAGGCCGAGTAATGTGATTTCGTCAAGGACATGTCTGTCGTGTCCATGGCTGCCTTGATCTCCGGCGCCCAGTCGCTGGCCGCTGGCGTGTGGAGGCACTTGGGCTCATTCTGACTGAGGAAAGCTTCATCATCTGGTGGACCAGCTGCTTCAACTGCATCTTCAAGGGTGGGAGAGAGCCTGCGCCTCGAGGCCCGCAGCGCTTGGGGTACTGCTGGTCTAGCCTTGGTTTCCGGCGGCGGCGGCTCGTCTGAGACAATGATCGACTCTTCGTCGACAGCACGGGTGGCATCAAACTGCGACTTGACCCAGACCACGTCGCCCCCGGTAGTTTTGGCGTATTGACGAAAGATTGTGGCCAATTTGGCAGCGCGCTCAACGTAGCCTTTGGGCTCGGGGTATGCTAGTGCGCCATCTTTCGCCGTGAAATCAGTTTGGAAATCGACGCCGATGAACGCTTTGCGCGGTGTGAGTTGCGGGAGATCAGCCGAATCAAAAGGAAACATGTTGTTGGATGTGCCGGCCTAATTATTCGCAGATTGCAGACGGAACATGAGTTGCATGACAGTGGGCAGTGGTCTGGTGTCTTGTTGATGCGCCCTTCAAGTACACATGATGGTTCTCAACCAGTTTACACAGAGCTCAAGATTGCGTCGCAGGCTAGATTAGCAACAAGGGTTGAGTTGGGCACCCAGCAGGGTGTCCGCGGTCCAAGCTAGAACTTTGCGGCCGAGCGAGCTTGGTTAGACCACGAGCGGTATGGCCCTTGCGACAGACGTAGATTGCGATGTGACGTTGAATGGACAAGATCCGAGTACGGAGTACGGATAGGTAGGCAGAGCTGATGGCTGATACTGCAGGAAATGAGTTTGCGCGTGGTCCAAGAACATGAACACATGGGTCGGGGTATCAATCCCTGGCGTAGCGATATTTGGGATCGACGTCGCTGCAGCCCGCATCCGTCATCTCGTGGCCTGGTCGCCTGGATTCCAATTACTGGTAGGCAGCCCTCGTGGCCCGTGGGAGCGTCAGCAATCAGACGCATCCTTACCCCACCGCTATCAACATCGACTGGGGTCTAGAAGCAGCCTCACAACATTCAGATGCCAATGCCATCCCAATATGCTAACCCTGTAGTCCGTAGTCGCTCATCTGAATTCCTCTCGAGACAACGCGATCAGGTCATAGTATCAACACAGAATTCAAGATTGTTCGAGTTCTTAGAGGGTACTGGGAGTAGCGATATTTCCTGCTATTGCCATGTTGCAGTAAGCCCGGCCGATTTTGATTGTAACCACACCTACAAAGTCAAGCTTTGAATGAGACAGATACAATATCTATTCCAGAATACTCCACACGCTGGTTCTTCCCAACCAGTTGTGTATCTACGACGAAAATATTTCCATTCAATCGATATATACATTTAGCAATGATCGTTCTACTGAAAACAATCGGGTGTTGAGATTTAGTGATATGCCATCGAGTGACACTCACTGGCAGCTGAGTCATCATTTCAGCATCCTGAGAGGCAGAGACACGCCGACTCTACCCAGCACCAACCATCATCATTCGCGAACACGGCCACAACTTGACCTATAGCGCGCCGAAGCCTGAAGAAAACCAATACGCCATGCGATCTGTATAGCATCCTTGTCGCAAGAACATTCGCCGACTGCACCGGCCCCGACGATTGTCACAATGTCAACCCCAAAGCGCAGCCGTTCAGCGAGCGAGGACGATGGACGTGAACCCAAACGATCGCGCACCAACTCAAGCGTACATCCAGATTTGCGCATCAACCACGCGATATCAGGACAAATCGGCGACGCGACCACGGACGACGACGACGATACTGGCCTCCGTATCTCGACTGCCATCACACCGCATGGGCAGGCGCGCCAAAGCATCCAGCGGACAATAGCCCAGGTGCTTAGCCACGATGGCTTCGACGGCGCCACGCCCGAAGCCATGGAGAGCTTTACGCACATGGTAGAAACATGTACGAGCTTCAATAGGCACGTTGATCAACATAATCACTGACAGGGCATAGATCTTTCGTCGTTGATGAGCGATGCAAAGTGGATCGCGCAGTCCTCACGTCGCAGTGTTCCCGTGCCCACCGACTACGAGAGAATGCTCAGCCGGCACAATATCCCAGTCGCGTCCTTAAAACCTCATCTCAGACCGCCGATACCGGAAGCACAGCGACAACCCGACTATGCTGAGGCCATCACCCTGGACGACGATGCCTGGACAACATTGCCCCTGCTTGGGCCCGAGCTGAGCGGCCAGCCTGACAAGGAATCCATGCTGCATATTCCAGCGACGTTCCCTGCGTTCCCGAGCAAGCACACCTACCGTTTCACACCACAAGAGGACGCCAATGCGCGAGATTCGCAAAGGGTTCGCGAGGATGCGGCAAGAAACGCCCAGCAGGGCGAAGATGCGCTTAGGAGGCTCGTACGCGCGTCAAAGATGCGCAAGCAGAAGGAGGTCAAATCTTTGGTCGAGAAGGACAGCCAAGGCAAAGAAAGATTCCGACTGTGGGAGTTGACCATGAAAAGGTTCATGGGCATGGAGAACCGCGGCGAGAATATTGAGCAGGTCGACATTGCGGACCACAGCATGATCGTCAACAGTGACGCGGTGTTCTCACGCAAGGAGGTGCCCAAGATGGGAAAGAGAGCGACCCTCACCTCGAATGAGACTCAATGAGGAGCAGTACCCGCGAGTGTAAGGGACGACACAGACGGTCAACATACCACGCATAATGAGAAGGCGTTAGCTGATTTAGGGACTGATGAGAGTGCCCGCATCATCGGGCACGTACAATCCCGCAGGATGGGCTGGCGTTTTGTAGCGTTTGCAATTCACTCAACATGATGAAACACATAACACGCTGTCTCAGAGCTTCCGTGCGAGAGGCCAGTTGTGTCCGGCTGGTTGCGAATGTAGCTAACAATGTGATTGAAGTCTGCTTCGCCTAGAGTCTGGACTTACACGTAGCGACATGGACCGCGCAGCGCTAAGCCATAATGGGAACTCGGCCTGGCCAAGGGTGGGGCTGCTGCATGTACCTTTTTGAGGTGGCCCTAAGACTCGCCCACAGAAAAAAATCCCACCAAATTCCCAACACCATCGGCGCTGCGGGCCCCGACCACTGATACTGTAGACACTCGGCCTCAATTTCTGCTTCTTCACTCAGCAACGCCAGATTTCACCCTTTGTGTCTCCATTCCTCAACCACACCTTTCACCATGGCTGAACAGTTGATGCTCAAGGGCACCCTCGAGGGCCACGTAAGTCGACTTTGCGATGTGCAATTGCGCATCGGTGTGGGATGGCCGGCGAGGACATTGGCTAACTGTCTTACTACAGAACGGCTGGGTCACCAGCTTGGCTACCTCCATGGAGAAGTATGTTCGAACCGAGCCGATCTCTCCGACGACGCGAACGCGATGCTAATACACTCGAACCTACAGCCCCAACATGCTGCTCTCCGCCTCGCGCGACAAGAGCCTCATCATCTGGAACTTGACCCGCGACGAGACCCAGTACGGTTACCCTAAGCGCTCGCTCAAGGGTCACTCGCACATTGTCTCGGACTGTGTACGTCACTGACTGCCCGGGAAACCGGGAGGAAGTAGAGCATTACTGATATGTTCTGGGTGACAGGTTATCTCGTCTGACGGTGCCTACGCTCTGTCTGCCTCGTGGGACAAGACTCTGCGCCTCTGGGAGCTCGCCACCGGCACCACCACCCGCCGCTTCGTCGGCCACAACAACGACGTCCTGTCCGTCTCCTTCTCGGCCGACAACCGCCAGATCGTCTCCGGCTCGCGCGACCGCACCATCAAGCTGTGGAACACCCTGGGTGACTGCAAGTACACCATCTCCGACAAGGGCCACACCGAGTGGGTTTCCTGCGTCCGCTTCAGCCCCAACCCCCAGAACCCCGTCATTGTCTCCTCTGGCTGGGACAAGCTGGTCAAGGTATGTCTGCGTCCGGGGAACTTCCTCTCTCTTCCCCCCCCAACAGGCCCTACATGATGTATTGCAACATTATAGTATTTGCTACTTCAGAGCTCTTTGCAGCCATGAGACAAAACATTCACCAATTGCCCTGATTCAATACCCCACACCCCAGTCGTCCTGACGAGAACCGATGCGTTGGCAAAAAGACATTTGGGTAGCTCAGTTTGCTGACCATCCTCAGGTTTGGGAGCTCTCCACCTGCAAGCTCCAGACCGACCACATCGGCCACACCGGCTACATCAACACCGTCACCATCTCCCCCGATGGCTCTCTCTGCGCCTCCGGTGGCAAGGACGGAACCACCATGCTCTGGGACCTGAACGAGTCCAAGCACCTGTACTCCCTGAACGCTGGTGACGAGATCCACGCCCTGGTCTTCTCCCCCAACCGCTACTGGCTCTGCGCCGCCACCGCCTCGAGCATCATCATCTTCGACCTCGAGAAGAAGAGCAAGGTCGACGAGCTCAAGCCCGAGTCCACCGCTGTCGGCAAGAAGGCCCGCGAGCCCGAGTGTGTCTCCCTCGCCTGGTCCGCTGACGGCCAGACCCTGTTCGCTGGCTACACCGACAACCTCATCCGCGCCTGGGGTGTCATGTCCCGCGCGTAAAGTGCCGGTTAGGTGAAGAAGAGATGAACTAAAAAAACATCACGACACGATGCTGGGACCGCTCGGTTTTGTGAGCGGTGGATCATGGTGAGGCGTCCAACGGTTGGCTTGCTCATTTGATCTGTTATGAGTCACGGACATGGGAGATGACATATACTCCAATGAAGGCGTGAACATTGGCTGGCTAGGGGAAGATCTGGTAGACAATGGGAACTTTGTTTTGCCAGCTTCAATGACAATTTAAAAAAATCCAAATCTCAAACCTCTATCTGTGAATCGCAGTGACTGGAGCCCATGTGTTATAGAAGAACGAGGTTCCTCATAAGCGAAACAACAACAGCGCTTGGAGAGACAGACGTCTGATTCACATGAGTTGCTCCAACACTTAATAGTGCTCACTGTAAATGGATTACGCATCAGGAGTGAAGCGCGATCTATATTGGAAAAACGGTATATGTATTGTGTATTTTTAATATAGACAAAGGTAAGCTAGGCATCATTCGTCACTGGTCGTCGAGTGTCCATCCGCCGTAACCACACAGCCTTAGATGGCAGGGTTGGCGTTCTCAATGAGCATCTCGAAGTAAGCCTGGTTCCAGGTGCCAGCCTCAGGGGAAGGCTTGAAGGCGTCAGGGCGACCGCAGAACGAGTCGTAGCGCACAGCACTGGAGTCGCTGGTACCATCCGATTCGCCTCCGGGCTTGACCCAGACAAAGGCATCGGCCCATTGCGAGTTAACGTCGGAAGTTGGACGAGCACCAAAGCCAGCGTCGACAACGTTGCACCAGTCGCCCCATTCGAGACGGCCACCGGATTGGCCGTTGCGGCCAGTGTCGACAATGGCATTGCCGGGCATGCCGTTCTGCTCGAGCAGAGGGCTGAAAAGCTCAAGGTACTTCTTCTCGTTCTCAGCCTTGTTCCATTGACCGTCGGGGTCGTTGGCGAACTCCCCGGGAACCATGTCCCTGCACCGTGTCAGACAATGTACAAATTAGCTTTAAGCGAGTTGACGTACCATTGGTTCCAGCCAGAGACGTTGATGGCAATGCCGCGAACCTGCGAGGGGCTGCCAGCTGCCTTGTAGACGTTGGCGAGCTCCTGGGCGCCAGGCTGCAAGTTGTCGGGCCAGCCGAGCCAGCCACCGTGGCCGGCATCGACGTACATGACGACGTTGGGCAGGTTGAGCTTCTCAAAGGCGTAGGCGACACCCTCGCGGTAACCCGCGGCCGAGTCCTGGCAGGTTTGGAGGTCCATGTTGGTGACCAGGTTCGGGAGCGAGTCAGGCTCAATGACCAGGGCGAAGGCCTGGTTGGGGTACTTCTTGAGG
Source organism: Emericellopsis atlantica (assembly GCF_019669845.1). Lineage (NCBI taxonomy): Eukaryota > Fungi > Ascomycota > Sordariomycetes > Hypocreales > Bionectriaceae > Emericellopsis > Emericellopsis atlantica. Next base: position 188,936 of record NW_025764727.1, on the reverse strand, counting down.
AGCGTCGCAAGGGCTGTTCGCTCAGTTAGAAAGATTGGACCGAGTGGAGAGCAGCAGACGTACCGTCAATGTACTCAGACTTGTAACGGTCGATGGCGCCGACGGGCAGCTCGCCGTTAGATGCCTTGGCCGCACAGTCACGGCCGGGCAAGTCGTAGACCACAAGGCCGAAGATCTCATCGCAAGGCACATCCTGCAGGGCCGGCTCGATGCGGTCAATGTTGGCAATGGTATCACTGGACAACCTGTTAGCACGCTTCGGCTTTGGAGGGTCGAGAAGGCCACCACTTACGCCCACAGGAATGTTCCAATGTCAGCCACACGAAGCGCTGCTTCAGCTGCCGCACCCGACATCTGCGCAGCAGCAGCCTCTACCTCGGAGCGGTAGTAGCTGTTGGCGTGGAGCTTGTAATTGTCCCAGACGTTGGTCGAGGCATCAAGCTTGACAGCGGCGTCACAGCCTCCAGGTGACTGGCGACGGGTGATCGTGCCTTGAGGCGCTCCGATGGCGCCCGCCGCGAAGGCAACGAGGGTTGCGGAGGTGATTCTGACCATTTTGAGGATTGTCTTGGGTCGTGCTGAAGTTGAGGTTGAACAGGTTGTTGGTCATCTGGATGAGGTGGGCGAGCCGTCGTGTCCTTTTATACCATATTGTAGCCAAGCTACTGTAGAACATTATTACCCTCAATGCTTTGCGAACAACCACGTTTGATTGCAAAGTCGCCTTCCAATAATCAGGGACAAGGCCCGGCCATGCGAAACGGGGAGATATTCAACCAGCCGGGCAGCGTGCCCCCGAGGTGGATCACCGGCACGAGACCGGCAATGAGGCGACGATGCAGAGCCCAAACCCATTCAGGATGAGGAAGCCGATGGTACCTGAATGCGGCAGCCCTGCAGGTGCGCCTTGCTAGACTGACAGTAGCGGCAGTCAAGTCCCGTGTCCCATTTGGGATATCAGAACAACTACCTCAAACAACCTCCACCGTGCCAGATGCCGACAAGATCGGCGACGCGTATCCATTCGGAGCTATTGTTGATGGACATGCGTCGAGATGGTGTAGAGTCGTAGTCCAGGGTTGTGGACGACTCTGCCTCTGGTTCATTCGGTTCGTCAAGGCCAGAATATCTACCTCGGGAGGTATTTCGTGATGAAACATCGACAAGGCCCATGCCCTCCGCTGCCGTGCTTCGTCAAACAAGTCCCTGTGATTGATTAACTCAAGAGCCGAAGCATCTGGGGCCCCGTCATTTGCCATACTCACCCCTGTTGCTTCCCCGCATCCTCGTGACGGTCTTTTGTTTTCACCCTGAGAGGCTGAGGTTGTATTAGCACTGCTCCGCACGTTCGGAGGCAGGCCCGCCGCACCGCTGTCTGACGTTATACGTAGGTCGTGTTACTTTAGAATTTGCCATCGGAAATTACCAAGGCCGCAACACTCATCACATGGTAGGGGCCATTGTTTCAGAGACATGAAGAACGTGGTCTATTGTCGTTCTATGTTTTGTGCGCGATCACCGCGCATTTACCCGGCTCTAGATCTAAGTAATGTTCAGTGTCTGCCCACTAAGCCTCGCGGAGGCTCGGGATTTGTTCCTGCAACTTACACAGGGTTGCTGTGTTATGACGTTGACATCCCCAGAAGAACGTCTGTGGCCTGAAAGAGGACATGGCGTGCTCGGCCAGTCATTCATGGCCACCCTCTTACATGAACGGAGGCAGCGAGAATGGGTATCCGCCGTTCTTGATACGAAAGATGCTCAGCAATGCACTTTGCAAGAGGAAAATGGTTCCGCCACAGGCAACGGCGGCTACTTGCTGGTAACGTGGGTTGGAAATGGTAGGCACCTTCGTGACCAGCACAGTGAAAGTGATCGCGAGAATGCCATCTGTGAAGTTCGAATCAGCGCCAGCAGACCAGCACAGGGTCGAGATACTTACAGAGTCCACCAACGACCTGAGTCTCGAGCCCATGTTGGTTTTGGAAGCTCCCGGCGAAATAGCTCACACCTCCTTTCCCATTGCCCGTCACATAGGGAACGTTGCGGATCTGGCAGAACATGTAACCGCTCGTGAACAGAAGGACGAAGAACATGGAGCCCGTAGCCCACAGTGCCCGGTTCTGAATGACGGGTAGAATGTATGGAGAAGCTGTCGCAACAAGTGTAATGCCGCCGAGGATGATAGTGATGGCTGATGCCCATCGTTGCCAGTTGATTGGCCTCTTAACGGGAGGGTGAGGGCGATCAGTGAGGTGCCTAGACAGCCAGCCGTGAACCTGCTCGGCGGTTGGTGGCCTGGTGACCAGCTGGTTAGCAAGAATGACCTAGAAAACCATCGACGAGCTTAACCAACCCAGTTGTGAAATCGTATCGGATCGGGTCTTTCGAGGCCACCGCGTGGGGGCCCTCGGTCGGCTGGAACAGCAGCAGTACGGGTGCGGTCTGGAGGCCGAGCTAGAACAGCAATTAGCATCTCCATGATTAATACGCCAGAGATTGCGAGCATACCGAGACAAAGACATCACGGCCATCCACAAAGTCAAGAGTACCAAAGAGCAAACGAGACTCGGCCTTCTTGTCCCCCTTCACCCACCCCTTGCCCAGCAGGTCATATTCGGGCTGGAAATCGCGGCAGAGTTGGCAGCCAAAGCGGTTCTCGAGAGCTGTCAGCAACACCACAACGCTGTAGTCGCGAGGCGTAGACGTCAAGCTTTTGTACGAAGTCTCAGAGAGCTTCAATGGCGACGAGCTTAACGCCTTGGTGTGGTATTCCGAGAAGCGTTCGGTCGGGGACTTTTTCGCGGCGAGGGCGCCTGCGATGAGCAGGGTCGCCGAAAGGAGAGACTTGAAGAACCTCATGGTCGGCTATTGCGCACAATCGTCAAGTATCTGACTAGAGTGAGTGCGCTGTCCAGCAACGTGGTTCGACGTTGTATTAACCGTAGGTGACCCCGGATTCGCGTGCCAGTTAGCTGTCATCATCGACTGCTGAGTCAGCTTGCGGAGCCTGCACTGGCCATTTAGGGTAACCATGTTTACCTCGACGCGCGCGTTGCCTTCTGTCACACGTCTCAGCAACGCACTGACGGCAATAAGGTTCTCATTTTAACATGAGATTCTCCTTCAGGAAGCTTCAATCCCTCTGAATTGCTGCTGCCCCGAAAATAACAGAAGGACCTTGCTCGCGGCACTACAAATATGTCGCGTGATCGTAGCGAGGTAGGTCATCTTTATGCTCCTCTCAGCGCGTGCAATCTGACTGACGAGCGTGTAAAGAAACGCTTATTGTCAATACATGAACTCGAGATCAAGAGACAACATGTTCTGCATGGGATTGAGTCGATTCATCGCGATGAGGAGGCGCGACTGATGAAATTGAAACTGCTATCTTTCCAGGATGAGAACGCGCGCCTGGAAGAAGCGGCCGGCAACAAAGGGACCGAAAGCCAAGAACTTGCCAATTCGCTTGCCGCGCTACGTCAAGAGTTTCACGAGGCGCATCGCGCAGCGCGAGGACGGGAATCCAAATTTATGAAGCAAAGCAGCGAAATCGCGGCTCTCAAGGTTTGTCTCGTAACACTTGGGAGATACTGGCTATACTGACATGGAAAGATTGAGCTAGAATCTCTAAGAGGCTCAGTACAAGATTCTGGACATATTCTCCAAGAAAAGTTTACCCTCACCCGTGAACTCGATCGCCTACGTCCTGAAATAGAGCATCTGCGCTCACAGTTATCCAGCCATCAATCGGTTATTGCTGAGAAACATGCCCTCCAGCGACAGGTTGATACTCTCGAAGTGGAACTCGACAACCAAAAGCGTTCTAAGCAGAAGCTGCAGGACAAAGAGCAGAAGCAAGCACTCGATGAGCTAAGGTCGCAGCTCGCCGACGCAGAGAGGATGATTGCTGCAGAGAAGCGCGAGAGCGAGAAAGTTGCCAAGGCACACGAAAAGACCACCGCAGAAGTGAACAGCAACATGGAACGCCTCGAGGAGCGGGCAGTCGCAATGAAGGACAAGATCAAGACCCTGCAACAGGACCTTAAGAAAGTCAGGGGGGAACTTGATCAAGAGCGCGCTGCGCACGAGGCCACGCGCCAAGCCATGCAAAAGCTGAAGAAGCCGGCACAACAAGCAGTGCCAGCGGCTAAGAAACGAAGAGTCGAGGAAAAGAGCTTTGCCGACATCACAATCGAAACGCCTGGCAACGAGAGTCAGCACGAAAGACACGGCGTCAAGAAACGAGGAATCATTCATGCGCCAATGGGCGAAAAATCCCACTTCTCGATCACACCCTTCTTAAACCGCAAGAAACCCATCGAGGAAGAACTCGAACTCGAACACGACGATGCTACAGCAAGTATGGCGCCAGGCGGTCTAGCGGCGGATTCAGAGGCTGAGGACATGGCGAATAACTCCGCGGAGGAGCGGCCAGCCAAGACGAAGCCCCTCAAGGCCCGAGGAAAGGCCCGAGGCAAACCGCTGGCAGATAATTCCAGGTCAAGGGCCGAGACGGCAGACATCGACACTGAACCGCTGGCGACGGATGATCAGGAAATGGCACAACCTGATCCTGTGCCTCAAGTACGTCCAAAAGCCGGACAACCAGCAAGGCCCAAAACCAAACTCGTCCAAGCGGACGCCCCTCGACTTGGGCAACCCACGGCAAAGCGAGCTCCCCCAGCTGAGGTAGATGTCAAGAGGAGAAAACGTAAGCTGGGAGGAAACAGCACTCTCTTTGATGAGGAGGAGGGGGCCGATGAGCCCCCAGCGCCCTCTTTGGTAAAACCAAATCTTGCTGGAAAGCGCAAGAAGACGCAGCTGGGCGGCGTTGCCAATGCTTTCGCCGGGACGACTTTCTCGCCTCTTAAACGCGACAGGCGTGGGGTGGGAGCAAGCTTTCTAGCTTAAGTTAGTGCAGTCATGGACCGCATGTCATAGGCAAAGCTTGATGTTGCTAGATCATCTCAAGCACTTCTCTATTAACTTAGCCTCAGTCGCAGATGGATGCAACCCACAATATCTCCATGCGTGGTAAATTTATCTTCAGCGATTCAGTTTCACTATAGCTAGCATTTTATTGCAGAAGGATAGCCTCCAAAATAATGTGTTCTTCGGAACATGAAATGATGTGATGGAAAATTGACAGTCGCCGTACGTACGCTATGCGAGTCCGACGTTTTCCCATGCTGGGTAATTACATCGTCAGCGTCCGAGCGCAAGCTCTCTCAACTAGGTTTAAACAAATAAAATTTCACGTCGACTCAAGTGCACATTGTCTGTGCCTTGAAATGGACTGCTCTCGCATACAACTTGTTCAATACGGACGCGTGCAAAAATAACAGCAACGGGGCTGTCAAGCAACGCGTGTGCCAGCGCCATGGCCTTGGCGCAGAGCTTCACTGGAGTGAGCTTCTATCTGCGCGGCCTTTCGAGACTCAATGGTGCCTTGCACAGAGCTCAGCCGCATGTTCAATGGCAGCCTGTGAGATGTGCTTCGTCGACATCACGATGGAAACAGCGTCAGGGGCGCGATGCCTACGCCAAGGACGCCAAAGTTCAGGGCTTGAAGAGTCGCGCCGCCTTCAAGTTGCTTGAAGTGAGTGCATCTGATTTTGCAGGCGTATTTGATGCCGTTGACACTTTCAGATGGACGAAAAACACAGGATTTTCAAAAAGAACCAGACTGTGATCGACTTGGTGAGTTGTTCTTGGCATATGTCCGATTGATCTGCAGCTCATGTGCTCGAAGGGCTATGCGCCAGGCAGCTGGTCCCAGGTAAGGATCGCGCTCGTCCCCTTTCTTGTTCAAGATGCATGTGCTCAAATGCAGCGCAGGTTGCGTTGGAGCGCACGAAACCACATGGCAAGGTCATAGGCATTGACCTGATCCCTGCGCAAGCGCCTCGTGGTGTGATCACATTCCAAGGCGACTTCCTGTCACCAATGGTGCAGAAGCTCGTCAAAACCTTGATTACAGAAACAGATCGACGCAAGCCAAAGGAGCAACCGCCCGCGAGCACCGACGACGAAACCATCGGGGACGAAACCGCCAAGATCGCAATTGAGCGGCCAAGCTATATTGACCTGGAACGGCATGCCAGCCTGGGCACCGGAGATCTACCACAGGAAACAGGATCAAGCAAAGGACGGCTTGTAGATGTTTGTTCACGAACTGGAGCGTGTCGACAGCCTTGCTAATGCTTGCTGCAGGTTGTCCTCAGTGATATGTCAGCACCCTGGGACCAAACCTCCGGGTTCAATATGAACACAATGAGTAATCCCTATCATAGGCTTATGAACACGAGCGGCGTCGCTTTCAGAGATCACGCGGGAAGCATGGTCAGTGGCTATATCATATCCTTCGGAGACAATCGCTAACTCAACTCATAGGATTTATGTAACACCGCTCTTGAATTTGCCAGTGACACTTTGAGACCGGGTGGCCACTTTGTCTGCAAATTCTATGCCGGATCCGAAGATAAGGCGCTCGAGCAAAGACTCAAAAAGCTCTTCAGCAGGGTCTACAGGGAGAAACCAGAGTCGTCAAGAAGCGTGCGCGCCCATTTCGTCATGGCATTGAGTGTTCGGCTAACGACAGCAGGAAAGCAAGGAGGCATATCTCATTGGAATCAAGCGCAAAGGGGATGTAACATTAGAGCAAAGGGTGTAATTGTACAAAAAGGCCAGGGAATATTTCACGGAGCATTATATGGAACATCTTCAGTGAGGCGTGCGTGAAAAAGTTTGAATTTTGATATCCGCATGACGCCAATTCCATGCATGACCCGTTTGTCCATAAAGCAATCGTCGGTATCATGACCCCATCGACTAGCATGGATTTCCTGATCAACCCCTTGAACACCTTTCGCAGGTCGCTTAGACCTTGAAACCGCGCGACCTTCTGCGACCACGGGCACGCTCGAACTTGCGGCCCTTGGACTGGACGTAAGGCTTCTGTAGAATTTGTGAGTAACCATGCTAACATCACGGGCCGGACAGAGGTACGAACCTTGTGGCTGTGGGGACCGAAGCCGAAGTGGCGGACGGCCTCACGGGCGTTCTTGGGACCACGGAGGATCAGGGTGTTGGCACCAGTGGGGGCACGGAGGGCCAGCTGGTCGAGGGTGATGGCCTCACCACCGGCGGCCAGGATGCGGGCACGGGCGGTGGCGGTGAAGCGCAGAGCAGCCACGGTGACCTTGGGGAACTTGAGGAGACGGTTGTCGTCGGTGATGGTGCCCACAACAACAACGGTGCGCTTCTCGTCCTCGGCAATGTTGGAAACGATGCGGGACAGAGAGACCGGGGGACGGTTGATCTTGGACATAAACAGGCGGCGCAGGACGACCTTGTTGAAGGCAGAGTCGGTACGGCCTATTACGAGGATCGTGTGGTTAGCATTGGTGTCGGCGTCCCTTGTCGAATCGTGGTCGACTTACGAGCCAGGAAGCGGTAGAGCTTCACGAGGAGCTTGAGGTAGACATTGTCGCTCTTGGGTGCCTTGCGGTGCGTACCCTTGACGTGGTGGCGGTCGAGATCGATACCTGTTCAGTGAAACCATCGTCAGCCTTTGGTTCAGTGGTATGCTCAAATTGGGCAGCTCAAGTCACGCAAACTGAATTGCGGACGGCGCTCCATTCGCAGGAAAAAAGAAGAGCCTCTCTCGAGAACTCGACTTTCCCACTCGCACACGGGCGGCTGAGAGGAGTGTTTTCACGTACCCATTGCGGCGGTTGGTCGCTGGCTTTGGCGATGGGTTGCTGGTGGTTAGTGAAGACGAGTGCGCGGACGAGTTCAAAGGGAAATTTCGAAAGTCTGCTGCCCTCCACCAAACTCTCGCAGCTGGACCCACCGGGCTGGTAGTGGGGCTGAAAATCAAAACGGTGTGCCCTGACTTAGGGCACAATAATGACTAAGCGAACAATAAGACACGTCTCGGACCGACCGTGAAGCTGCAGTGGATTGTTGGCCTGGCATTGGTATAAGGTACATGTGTTAGTCCCTGCAATTGGTATACCGTCCTCAAAGTGGTAGACAATCTGTCACAGTCGACCATTGCCTTGTTGATACAACTTTCCTGGCAATGCCTGCTTTGATTTGAACCCCAGAATTATCTATGTAATTGTCTCAGCCGTAGTCAGGCGAGCACAATGTATGCACCACGAAGAAACGCCCAAGTCTGAAATCTGTATGGAACATGTGAGAACCCCTATGAGATACGCCGTGATGCATTCTCTCTGCGCTTTCCCCAAGTCTTTACTATAAGGAGCCCGAATCCGCCACTGGTTTTAGGTCGAGCAGGAAATCGCGGGTCATCTCGAAGCTCAGCCAGCTTGAGGCCATACTCGGTGCCACTTTCAGGAGATTGGGCACGATGCCCTTGTAGAGGCCCTTGATGCCTTCCTGGGCCACAATGACCTTGATCGCGTCCGCGACGCCTTTGTATTGGTAGCCCATGCCGGACATGGTGTTGATCTGGAAACGCCGTCGCAGTACGTCGCTAGTTGTCACATTAGTCATTTGCAACCCTCAACAACACATTTTCAGGTTCATGCTTACAAGGGATATGTGCAGGTTTGCGCCACGGCACCTGAGATCGCACCCGCGAGCAGCTTTCGCATAGCACCTGGGTTCTCTTCTCCCTCATACGTCAGGTGCTTGCGGATCGATTCGTACACCATGAAATTCAAGCCAACCTAGCCCGCATTAGTGTCTGAAATCGATCAAGGGAAAATACGCAGACATACATAAGGTGCTACACCTGCGACTGTGGGTATGATGCCACGGTACAGAGCAGACACGCCGCCTTCCGTCTTGTACATCCTCACCAGAGTAGCCCACATGCCTGGCAGCTTTTGCGGCTTCTCGCCTAGCTCTGAGAAACTGGCAGACTGGATGGACAGACGCGTCCGAACAATGTCGAGGGGATAGGTGAAGAAGACGGACGTCACACCAGCGGCGCCACCGCATACGAGTCGGGTCAGCGGCGCCAGGTCCGCGCCAGGTGATGATTCAAAGATGTTCTGAGACGCAGTCAGTAAGAGTTCATTGGCAGCGACCGGTTCCGAATGCTCACCCTCTTGTAAAAGTTGTAGCTGCTGAATTGCACAGCAGAGTACGGGACGATGCGGATGCAATTGGTGCCGTTGCCGGCCATGAAGCCCCTCCAGCCCTCCTCCTTCCACATCTTCGCCAATGCCTGTCCCACGGACAGTTTGTAGGCCTCTCGCCCAGTACTCTGAATCTGCATCAGGATCTTGAGTCGTTCCAGGGGCGACACGACGGTTCGGGAGACGGCACCAGCCATGCCACCAGCCCAGAACGCCGCGACGACCGGTTGTGATATTGATTCTTGAAATCTTATAGTGAACGGAGGGGTGCCGGGCGCCGGTGCCTTCGTCGTAACGGGGTTTGGCTGTGTCAACGTGTTAGCCTCGTGCTCTTCGATGTCGGGGTAGTACCCATTCTGCTCACCGTCGACATGCTGCCTCTTCAAGCGCTGCCCAGTGGACAGTCTGCACGGTATGGGTCTGCCAGAAGTGTGGTATTGCGTGGAAGCCAAATGGTAATTCAGGCTCTTTCCCCCAAAGAAGCCAACAATGCCGATGAGCACGCAGAATTCGCTGCAGGGCCGAACTCCAGGTGGTGAAAGCTCTAGTCAATCAGAGCCGGGACAGAATAATCGTTCGCGCCGTTACTCTGGCCTCAACGTGCTGGCACGACGTCGTGGTCGCGGGGTCTATTCGTAGCTTCGTGGTTGTGGTCCTTCACGAAGATCGGCGACGAATGCCGACAGGGGGGTGCTGGTGATGCGAGTATAAGTCCGTACCGCAACAGTGTAGGGCGAATGTCGTCTTTATCATGCTTGTCGTGCCGTGAGCACGCGACACAGCATACAGTTTGTCGAAGCGGTCCGTGACAGTGTCTCTGGGCGCGTCTCGTGTCGTTGTCTCGGGCAGGTGACGACCGGGGAGTTTCTTGTTTCTTGTCGGGGATTCGTCGGAGGGGATCGTCGGGACACCTTGCGTGAAGTGAACAAATTCGACTGCGAGCTACACAGAGTCAAACAAACGTGACATAAAGGTCGGTCTATGCGAATGCAAAGAATTTAAGCTGGAGCTTCGAACAGGCTGTGATCCCCAACCGTTTCCCGAAGCGAGCGAAAGCGTATTTGGATGTTGACCCGGCGGCCAATGGCCCGGTCCTTCGGCTTCAACGCGCCGGCGCATCCCGACAGCAACCCCATATTTCCCCGTGGTGAACAGTGATTATGTTCAAGGTACTGTCGCGCAGTCGAGTCCTGGGCTGTCGGTCATTTGATCGAGTGACGCGAGAATTCAGTCTGATTTCACACTATCTGTCTGTTGTACAACTAGTAGCCTAACCGTTGCATGGGAACATTGTAATTTCGACCAACTTATCATTACTTCGCGTTCCTTTTTTGGGGACCATATCAAAAGGCACTGTTGACCTACGCATTGTAACCCGGAAGCACCTACTCCAGAGGATAATTGGCGGAAACATAAAAGAAAATCAAGTACAGAGGAAGACATCCGTGCGCAAAGCTCGGTGAAACATATATCGAGTGGCATCTCAAGCTGTCAAACACGAAGCTTTCTACTCGGCCACGTCGAGGTCGTCGTGAGCCGGGGCTGGACTATCAGCAGCTATTGGACGGATATTAGCAGGAGCTCCGACTTTGATAGCGCGTATACTCACGCTTGCGGTCACCGCCGTTAGCGCCGTTCTCGCGACGATCACGGTCATCTCTGTCGTCCTTCATGTCGCGGTCGCGGTCGCGATCACTTTAGAAATATTAGCATTTTGGAGGCGCAAGTAGGATTAGGCCGGCACATACCGAGGAGCAGGGCTTCGGGAACGGTCACGGTCCCGACGGTCATCTCGGTCGTAATCGCGGTCGCGATCGCGACGATCTTCCTTGCGAGGAGGAGGGGAGTAGTCCCGAGTGCTGCGGCGAGGCGAAGGAGAACGGCCACGACGAGGCGAGCGGCCACCGGTGCTACCACCACCGCGGCGATCACGGTCACGGCCAGACTCAAAGCGCCAAGAGGCAGAGGGGGGTGTACGAGCCCACTGTGAACAGTTAGTCTGTCGATCATTCAGGCGAGGCCTTCGGCAACAAACCTCAATCTTCAAGATGTCGTCGCGACCAATGCGCTTGTTGTGCATCTCATAGTATGCATCATCAGCGTCTCGGCGGTCTTCGTACTCGACGAAAGCGAAGCTATAAGCCTTGTCAGCATTGGCAATGACCAACCTCAGCGGAGACACTTACAGACGGCTGGACGCAGACCGTGGTGCAGGGATGTCACAACGGACAAGGCGGCCATACCTGCGAGCAAGGACGTCAGTACAGGTCGCAAATCTCAGTCCACGTAAACTGCTGTAGTAAGTGGCACACTGCCGCATCTTGTAGCAAGCACGAACCCCACGAAGATGTACGATTCCAAGTTGCCGGTCGAGACAGAACACGACAGCTCGTGACGCGCAGCTCGCAATGCGCCCACCTAACGTAGCGATCGGAGGTACGAATGCAAAACGAATCGTCGAGCACACCGAAACGGCGATCGATCGCGGGCGTAGCGGAGGAGGAGGACGACGGCGGCAACGGGGAGGACGATGGGAACGACAAAGAGGTGTGGCGATGAGCGATTGATCAAGGACGCCTCGACGGCGCCACTTTCTCGAAAGGCAGGGCTGGAAGGAACCGAGAGGTACGACGACGTGGACGAGGGCGGACGTGTGCGTGTGCGTGGATGGCGTGGACGTGGACGTAGTTGACATACCGTTCGAACTCGTAGGCCAGGTCGCGAGCGCGGGTGCCCTGGCTGAAGCCAGTGACGTACAGCGTCTGACCACCTCGCGACATGGTGAATTGAAAGAAAGGGGCAGTAGATGGGGTTTCAAGATTAAAAGGTAGCTCAGTTCTCGGTGAGGCAGCGCGCGTCAACCTGAGGGCTGGTGGTGATAGATGTGTCGTCGCAAAGCGTGAGTTGCAGTTGTTAAAGTTGAGGTACAGGTCATTCCCGACTGCGTCAGTGCTTGCTGGCTGCGGAAGGCTGAAAGAATCTTTGCCTGGGATTCATGCTGACGTAACGAAAAAGTCTCCATTTTGGGCTTAGTGCGGCTACCCAGAGATATTTGCGAGGCTGGTCAGTGGTAGCTGGGATTGATGCGCAAAGACTCATTTGAAAGAGAATATTTGATTTCAGAGGAGTAGCATATTTACAGTCCCAATTGTCTCGCGAAAAGAAAACCATACAGCCTCGGTTTCCCGACCGCCATTCTGCAAGGCAAATTGGGAGCCTACATCTTCTCGTGCGTTGCCATGAGCGAACCTGCGTGGAATGTCAGTAGCTGCGCGCAAAATGAATGGAAATAGTACTCACCGATAAATGTCGTAATCAAGCGACTGCGGACCTGGCAAATGTCTTCCGGAACGAGCCAGATGGTAGCCCCAAGCTTACGGGCGATACTGATGCTAAGCTTCGCGTTCATGTACGCATCGTCATCCGTGTGCCCGGGGGTGACGAGATCATAATCGACGTAGCTGCTCTTCATGCCGTTCAGGACGTCCAGAAGGAAAACACCTGAGCCGACTGCGGGATCCTTGAAAGACCGAATAGCCGAGTTGCGTCCACCCTTCTTGACCATGTCATTCGCCCATCGCACCATCTCCGCGTCGGTGATCTCCCTCTTTCCGAGCTTCTGCGCCAACGACGACAGAGTCAGGGTAATGTCCTTTCGCATGAGCTGCCAGACCAGACCCAAAGTAAGCATCTTCTGACCATCGGTGATATCAGCGCCCTGGATGCCAACCAGCGAAAACCCATTTTGCTTGCCCAGCTCTATGGCGTAGTTTGTGTTCTCCACAGCCTTGAATCTTGACATCTCGCCGCCGTGGGCGGGCTTCTTGTTCACGTGTCGCCAGTTGACCGAGCCCTTGATCACCTTGTCGTAGGCTTGCATCAAGATAGTTCCGTCGCGAAGATCGTCGAAGAAGGAAACGACAGCGGGCTGAACGTCGAGACTGTTGAGCCACAAGGTGAATACTCGTGCTTCCCGCTCACCCTCAGCGTCAAAGTCCTCAACCTCAAGCTTCTCCTCCTCGGTAATCGGGTCAAGCGCCGGATGATTGTTGAACAAGTTGGCAACGAACGCAAGGTTCAGCTTGGGGTTACCCGCGACGAGCGACTTGGGGGTCAAGAACTTGCGGCAGCCAAGCTTGTCAGCCTCCTGCAGAACCTCCTCGGCCCTTTGGTGTAAATCTTGGGTCTGTAGTGGAGCACGAGTCACGCCATACTCAGGACCAATCTGTGCCAACAAAACTGCGTAGTTCTCGCCATCCTTGACGTCACTTGAGAAATTGTTCACCCTTCGTGACCAGTTCGCCGCCTTGAGGTGATAGTTGAACCAGCGCAGCAGAATCTGCTCTGGGGGCAGACGGAGAAACTGCTCCAAGGTCTCATCCTCGTCGAGAAGACGATATAGCTCGGGATGCAGCTTGATATCAATCTTGCCCAACAAACCACGGCGGATAATTTGCCAAATCAATCCCAGGATGAGATGCTCTCTCACTTCGATAATGTCTCCGGCACCAATGTTGACAACAGAGCAGCCGATACCCTTGGCAGACTCAATAACAATGTTGTTGTTCTCCGTCATGTGGAAGGCATTGAGGGATTTGATCTTCCTGCCCGCCATGTTCAGCACACGCTCATCGATTGTGTCAGGTACACTGTCGTTGATGAGCTTCGCCAGTACGAGGCCGTCCTTGCAGTCATCGAACATCTCGAAGGTGTCTGTAGGGAAAGGGAGTCGAGAGCCAAGGTCGGGGTCGCCGGCGAGGACCGCGTTGATGTGCCGCGTGAACTCGGTACGCTCATCCTCGTTGATCGTGTGGGTGATATTAGCATTGGATCCTTGCACCTGAATCTTCCCGCTGACGCTGCCTTTTGAAGCGTGACCACCGCCCGTGCGCTGAGAAACGACACCACCGCTGGCGGGGGTGGGAGCAGCAGCAGCTTTCGGGCCAGACGCATTGTCGCGCAATTTGGCGACAAGCTGCAAAACATTAGCAATGCAACCCTGTGCCAGGCTTAAAGACCGTACTGACCCCAACGTAATCTTCAAGCTCTACGCGTCGGGAGGAGTCGAGCTCTACTTCTTTCAAAGCTTGACGGACGACATCGTAAGGTTGGTTTTCGCTCTGCTGCGTGGCCTTGATCGCGGTAGCTTCGTCCAAGTACCCCTTGTCGTCGACGTCCAAACGTTGGAAGGCATCGGAAAGACCAAAGATCTCATTCTGCGGGAGCTGTGGAAACTTCCTGTTGAATCGCCAAGTCAGTCACCAGGCTCATTGGAGGGTTTCGCGCGCAATGACGAGCGCAATGCGTACTTTTGAAGCTTCAGGACGTTCATGGCTGCGACGAGTCGCGTTATGTGCGCAATCAAGGGGAATACTCTTGTCGAACGATGTGCAGCTAGGGCGTGGCAGAAGCAACGGGGGAAAGATTGCTAGGAGTTCTAGTGAGGGGAGGTTGAAGGTCAGGATAATGTCGAGAATTGGAGCGAGGCGCAAGTACGTCGGTTGACTCGGGCTAATTACGTCGTCGTCCCTCTCGTCAGAGCCTCTGGTCAGCAGCTTCGGGAGCAGTCAATTCTTTAGCGGGGGCGGGGCGCTCTGCTTGCCTGCTGAAGTTGCGGCAGGTACCTTTGTTAGTGTGAGCAAGCTGGCCTCGCTTTCCGGCGCATGAGCAGGGTGCCTGGCAATCAGGAAGGACGGAGTGGTACTTCTTGCTCTATGCGATGACGCTTTGGAGGGGCGCAGTGCTGCATGGGCTCGAGCCCGATTGGGATCAGGAAATTCTCCCATTCACTGTTAACGTTGCAGGCTTCCATTTCGAACCCTGTTATATTTGGGAGGTCAGGCTATTGGAAAATTTGATTACGCGTCTGCCAATGCTTGGATCGCGTGCTTTGTTCATTGTATAAGCACTACCAATCATACCAAGTGCACTGACGACTACATCGCCTCAGAAACGTAAGTCTCTTTACGCTAATTAGGCCCCAACTGCCTTCACACATGCTTTAGCCCAGGCTGCCCAGCCCAGACTCTACACAGCAAGGAGATCGCAGCAGTACACTGACAATGGGGTTTTCCTTTAGGACAAAATGGCTGTTTGTAAGGCTTGCGAAGATCCTCTGGTGTTCCAAACTGCTGAAGAGGACGATGATAACGAGCAAACCGTCCCGGACGATCTTGAACTGCAATGCGGCTGTCATTTCCACTGGTGAGATTACAGTGAACCAATTCCGAACCAAAATCGCTGAGACAGATGACAGGCAATGTTTGCTCGATGAATCTGCATCCGTAGCAGTCTCACTACAATGTCCAAGCTGTGGGGCCAATCTGCCCTCGAATAACGCAGGCGCCTCGTCAACAAATCCGTTCTTGCCATCACCAGGGGCATCGGTCTTTGCGAGATACACCAATGAGGGTGGCTTGCAACCCAACTTGGATATCCTCCCTGCCATCACGGAAGAGGCGCATCTGCTTAACCAACCCGAAGCGAGGCCTGCCAGGGCGTTCCAGGTCATGTGCGCTGAGGGTGACGTTGAGGGCATGGTTGAGCTACTCGCTGCACTTGACTCGGATGAGGACGAAACTGCAAGTGCTACGTCTGTCCTTCAATATCAAGATCCTCTCGCGGGACAGAAGAGCAACCTTCACATCGCGGTGGAAAACGCCCAAGTCGACGTTGCCCTGCTGCTCTTGTGGCTCTCCTCCACAGCACCTCCTGAAGCGTTCCCGGACATTGCCCGTCAAACGGCTGAAAGGTTTGGACTGAGCCGACTGACTGCGCAGACTGGCGACATTCGGCTGTTGCAGGACAGCAACGGCCTTACGGCAGAACAGTACGCGCAACGGACGACTGGGCCTCTCGCCCCTTTGCTCGAGTCAGGATTGCTGAGTCCAGGAGCGTGAAGCTCGAGCTCAACTGCCACCGACCCTGAACCACAGCATGGGCAACCGGAGTTTGCTCCAAAACGAGGTACATGTCAGGTCTTGTAGCAAAGAAGCCAATTGAAGCAAGTGCACTGCCCGCTGTGAACTAGGGGCACTCAGGTGTTGAGCTCCAGTCGGCAGAAGTCTAGCCGCGCCATTCGGGTAGTCTGTAGTCCAGGCGACGCAGTGCTCTTTGCGAAAAGTCTGTGCTCTATGGATAAATGATAGTATATGGTTGCCTATATCCAAGTAGATACCTCTCATCTCAAAATGCCCCTTTCTATCATTTTGTTTTTGTCGATTGGCTTGTTTCCGTCTTCCCAAGACCAGAACGGCTAGATAGCAATTGAGATAAAATGAAATGGTTCACATCGACATCCGACCAGTAACCCATATGAGAGGCTATGGTGTTGATGGGGTTGAAATCGAGAACACTCCTATGTCATTGTGATTAGCTTATTCATGCGACAAATCTGCGCAAACGGTTACTCACTCCTGGATGCTGTAGTCTACCCGACCATTCCTGTTAAGAGCTCTCACTTTGGCTTCTTCGGCACGCATCTTCTTTGCTTTGCGCGTGCCGTCAGGGCCGCCAAGCCCGCCATCACCATCGTCCTTCGATGCAGTCTCGGGTCCACGTTTCTGAAATTGCGAGTACAGCGTCTCGAGCTCATCGTCGATCAACGTCGCGTCGTTGCCTCCAGCAATGCCCTTGCCGCTTGATGTGGCTGAGTCCGCCAGTTGTTTCTTGCGTTCATCTGTTCGCTCTCCAATCCTCGATTCGTCTGCAAGAGCCTTGCTGGCGGCATCCGTCGTCTTGGAAGACGCAGACTGCCTCGCAGCTGATTGGGTGTGGTCTGTCATCTGGGCCACCTCTTCGCTGGTGAGGCCAAGGCTCCGGTTGAGCATGTTGCTAGCAATGCCGGCACTGAGACTTGACCAGAGGCCGCTGACACTCTGGCCTACCTTTGCGCCAATACCAGTCAAGCCCTCGTTCGCCGCATCAAAGATGCCCTTCTTCGTATAGGGCAGACCTTGTGGTTTTAAAGAACGCATGGCCGGCGAAATGAGAGGCTCGAGCCTGTAGCTAATGGGATCTGAAGGATGAAAAATGTTGAAGAGTTGCCGAGCTTTTGGCGATGAAACCTGCGTTGACTGCAACGTTTGATGTGGGATGCCTTCGGCAGTGTTTCCCATGGATCGAGTGGCTAGATCAACCTCCTCAAGCTCCCGCTGCAACACATCATCAGACGCATGTGGTTTGGGAGCTTGACGAGCAGCTATTGTTCTGTGGATCATTTAGTCAGACTCAGATCGGAGCAAACCAGGGAGAGACGCCTTACCTGCCCTCCAACATCTCAAACAGCCCGATGGGCGATCCTAGACAGTAGAAATCATCTACCTCAAACTCCATAGCGAGGCGCCGCTCTTTGGCTGTCAAATGGGTCATGTCTGATTGTTGTTTCCCAGGCCAGAAGCGCAAGGGGTTGGTTTTTGCATGATCGGCCTTGGGATCTTTCTGCCGGCAGAGCAAGTCGAATAGGATAGCCGACCCCAAAGAGTGCCCCATCAGGTGAACTTTGCCTTTGAAGCCGGGATTCCTGTCGCAGTAGAGCCTGTAGATGCGATTGCATTCTTGTAAGACAATGGAAGCAATTTGCTCTCTGTACGAGCTCTGGTAGAGTAAAACATCCAAAGCTAGGTCGGAGATGAGAGACCGAGCAAATGCGACACCTTCTATGGTGATGTCCTCAAGGGAAGGATAGTTGTCTTCCAAATCATCAACATCGCCCAGATCGTGCTCTTCTTTCCTCTCTCGCTGCCTTGGGAAGTCCAGCAAGTGTCTCCAGCAAACAGGAAGGACTTGGACACGACAGTTTCCAAGCTCTGCATTGAGCTCTGAGTTAAGTGCTTTCAAGTCAGCTGAGCTGGCATATGTCGACTTTAAAGTCTTCCTTAGTACGTTGACATCTTGCACAAAATTAATGCTTTCCATGCTTGAAGTTGTTAGATTTCGCAATTGAAAGAGTGTGAGTTACGCACCGTAGACCTAGTTGCTGACCAATGCCATGGGTGACGAGGATCAAGTGGTCAACATCTCGCTTCTGGCTCTCTCCTGCTTGGGTGTGGTAATCTCGCATCTCCTGCTCTTGACGTTCTTGCATTTGCTCCTCGGTCTCGATGGGATTGCCACCCTCCATTAGGGATGACAGTTGCCTCTGCAGCCGGGCCCCGCGGCCCTCCATGGCTGTTGGTTTCGTTGGCTCCGAATCAGCCTCCTGATTTTGAACCACAGCTTTTGTCGAAGGTGGTGCGGAACGACGGTTCAGGAGCTTCTGCTGTCGTTGATCCAGCCCCGGTACATCCTCAGCGGTGGCGGAAACGGGGGCCTTGGACTTGTCCTTTTCTTGAAGCTCGCTTTCCTTGGGCTTAGAAGGCTCTGTGTAGCCACGAACCAGCTTGATGCCGCTCATGTACCCTCCCCCTGAGAACCGTTCGTACACTGAGGATGTGACCCAGGACAACATGGTGTCGGTCGAGAGCCAAGCCGTACTGCCGTCCTGATAAGTAACAAAGCTATTCATGTGAGAGCCGAATAGGCGGTAAGATTGCGGCTGATTCCCAGCAGTCTGTCCCACAGTTTCTGGAGGGTTGGGCGTCGCGTCCTTGCCAGCAGCAGCTTTGATGTTATCCCGAGACTGCTTTGGTGTGACTGACTTGGCCACTGATTGGCTTCTGGAACGTGCTGTAGCTGGTCAGCAACTGCTCTGGGAACGAACATTCTACGGCGAAACGAACCTGGACTTCTCCATGGCTTTGTTTTCAAATAACCCTAGCGCAGGTTAGCTAGGTTGAACAATTCCTGCATAATCACAAGTAGGTTGTTGGACTGACCTCCTCAAGCTGTGCTGCGAGGTTCTCTTCGCATGGCCGCAGACTGGTCCCTTCCTGGAAGAACCAGGTACCCCTCCTCACTATGCTAGATGTTAACGACGTTCAACTTGTCTTCCAGGCGGGGCAACAATGTACCTTCGTAAACCGGACCTAGCCAATAGACAGGTGATAGCTCGCGCTGGTCAATGACCACATCGAACAAGAAATCCTCATTCACTGGCACAGACTGCGAAATCTCCCTAGGTGGCGCCTTGGTCGGGCTTTCAGTGGCCTCGAGCAGCTGCTGATATCTCGACTCAATCGCTTTGGAATCAGATGTCGAGAAGGCGGAGAACTTTTTCGGTTTCTGTACGGGCTTTTCACTTGTCGCAGGCTTCTGCCGCTCTTTCACAGAGACGCCTTTGCGTTTGGGTACCTGGTTGGTAGGTAAGTAAGCATGCTATCCAGTGTTGGCAAGGACAGCTGTAGATACCTACATCAATAGCATGATACCACTGAACTTTGAGTGGAGGACAGTCTGCAGGATATGTGCGAAAGCTTTGCCCGTACAGATGGGTAATGCTGTGATCACCAGGGCCCTCAGTTGCTGGTTCTGAAGTCTGTTTCTTGTCTGCTTTCTTGCTTGCCTCCGGAGCCGGCGATGAGTCTCGCTTCCCGCCCCATGGATTTATTGACTCGACCGCAGTTGTCAAATAGGACTTTTCCGCTTTCTGGTCCCCTAACTGAGATGCCATTCTTGGTCTTAGGCGAGCCTGCCATCCGCCCGAGATGCGATACCTGGCCGCATGCAAGTGGACGCGGCTGAGAGTCAAGCGAATGGCCCGCGGCTGTTGGCTCACTATGAAGGATGCCAACTTGAAGTCTTTGACGCTCAGCGTGTGAGGGGGCAGGCAGGTGTCTCGCGAAAACCCGCAGGTAGGTCTCTATAGGACGGAATAACCGCAAATGAAGGACAGTGTTGCGCACGTGTCAAGCTGTTATTGGTGACTTGATCTAATACAAGTTTACATAAAAAAGTTCGCTTTAGAGGTAAGCTGGCGATATCAAATTCAAGGTTCCGAAAAAACCACGTCGACGGATATTCTAACGCGGAAGCATGTGACGCGGTATCTGCTGTCCGCGCATGACATCAGGTGCGCCTGCAGGTCGGTCACTGCAAGGTACGGATACGGGAAGGTATAGCTGCCAGTCTAGCTTACCCTATGGATGCTCGCAATCTTGTCGACAACGGACTGGACCGGAAGAATCTCGCAAACGGTGTATCTTTCATAACTCTCCACGGCCCGTACCCAAGCTAAATTCTTGACGGTGTGATTTGAAACTGGTTGCCCCTATAAAATGAGCGATGAATCGTTCCGAATCTACCAGCAACCGTGAAGTTCGGTGGTACAGACTGGCCGTCGTATATGCTCATGTAGACTATGACGCAATGCACATGGTAAACACCCGCGGCAAAAGGATTCCAGGTGGTACTACGTCTCAGCAATATCACTAATCTTTAATGCGTATGTACGGAGGTACACATTTTACTATACTTGCTGAAGTCTTCCTATTACCTAGTGCAACGCAGCGCAGCGAATAGTATGGTGGGGCACGAGATGGACCTTGGGGTCGCAGACTGCCCCGCCTGTTTTCCACTGGCACCGTCCAACCTGATCTTGGAGTCTTGGTATCTCGCGAAATTTTGAGAGGAACTCTAAACTCGGGACTTTGCTCCGCGAGCACCATCCACGACGCCAACCACCAAGTCGCCGCAATACGATTTCGAACCACCGCGACTCCGTTTGGCCATGTTGTTTACTGCTCAAAATCAGAGACTTGAAGTTGGCCGCCGCTTATGATCTGACGCGATCTATCGACCCGTCTTCAACCGTCGTGAAACTGCCGCTGCAGCAACAGTTCGCAGATCGAGCCAGCGCGCCCTAGCCATACCCCAGAGGCTTTCGGATTGACGCGACTTCGTGCCGAGCGCAAGATCACACAATGGCGACCGTTGTCGACACCATCGTCAAGCAGCAGCTTGTCGACAAGCTGCCCAAGCATTTCAAGGGCATCAAATTCGGAATCCAGTGAGTCACGCCGCCGACACATCATCGTGGAAACACGTAGACTAACAGAGGTGAAGGTCCAATCAAGACATTGCCAATCAGGCTGTTTTGGAAGTCTCCGACCGATTGCTCTATGACATTGAGAATAACCGTGCACCATACCGTCACGGGCCACTCGACCCGCGCCTCGGCACTTCAAGCAAACAGGGAAAATGCTCAACCTGTCTGGAACCGCTGAACAACTGCACTGGCCATTTTGGTCATGTGAGATTGCCTCTTCCGGCCTTCCACGTCGGTTACCTGCGTTTTATCATGTCGATTTTGCAGGAGATCTGTAAGGACTGTGGCCGAGTCCTGCTTGAAGAACCTGACAGGCGGGCTTTCTTGAAAGAGCTCCGACGGCCGTATCTGGACAACCTGCGGCGCACCCAGATCTGCAAACGCATCAACGAGCAGTGCCGAAAAGTTAAGACCTGCCCCTACTGCGGGTCGGTGAACGGGCAGATCCGCAAGGTCGGCGTGTTGAAGCTTACCCACGACAAATTTGTGGCATACAACAAGTCAACCTCCGCAAAGAAGGTCCCGCCCGCAAGTAAGATCAAGTTCGACAATTCGTTCCGAGATGCTCGCCAAGGCAACCCTGAAATAGACAAACATCTCCGCAAGGCCATGGAGGATTTGAACCCGCTGCGCGTTCTCAATCTCTTCAAGATGATCAGTCCAACTGACTGTGAGCTTTTGGGTCTGGACCCTGCCGAGGGCCGCCCAGAGATGTTCATCTGGCAGTTCCTACCTGCACCGCCGATCTGTATCCGGCCATCCGTGGCCCAGGATAACGCAAGCAACGAAGACGACCTGACCACAAAGCTGGCTGATATCGTGTGGGTCAGCGGCATGATCCGCTCTGCTTTGCAAAAGGGCTCTCCGGTGCAGACCATTATGGAACAGTGGGAATACCTCCAGACGCAAATTGCGCTGTATGTCAACAGTGACGTACCAGGTCTCCAACAGCCCGGGTTTGGCAAGACTACACGAGGGTTTTGTCAGAGGTTGAAGGGAAAGCAGGGTCGTTTCCGTGGTAATCTTTCCGGCAAACGAGTGGATTTCTCAGGCCGCACCGTCATCTCCCCTGATCCGAACCTCGGTATCGACCAGGTAGCCGTGCCCCAACTGGTTGCGAAGAATTTGACCTATCCTGAACGCGTGAACCGTCACAACCTGGAGAAGTTGAGGCAGTGCGTCAGGAATGGCCCGAATGTGTGGCCCGGTGCGCAACAAGTGCTTAAAGGAGGCAACGCAGATCACAAATGGTCCCTGAAGTTTGGTGATCGAGACAGCATGGCCAAAGCCCTGACGGCCGGGGACGTTGTCGAGCGGCATCTGGAAGATGGTGACGTGGTGCTATTCAATCGTCAACCCTCACTTCACAAGCTGAGTATTATGAGCCATTTGGTCAAGGTGCGCCCATGGAGAACATTCCGCCTCAACGAGTGTGTTTGCAGTCCATACAATGCCGATTTCGATGGAGACGAGATGAACCTGCACGTTCCGCAGACGGAAGAAGCGCGCGCGGAGGCTATCAACCTCATGGGAGTCAAGAACAACCTTGCGACCCCCAAGAATGGCGAGCCGATCATTGCAGCGACACAAGATTTCATTACAGCGGCCTTTTTGCTCAGCAGCAAAGACCGCTTCTTCGATCGCAAGACCTTTACGTACATCTGCACTCACATGCTTGACGGAAAAACGCACTTGGACCTACCACCTCCAGCAATCATTGCGCCGCAAGCGCTCTGGACTGGAAAACAGATTTTTAATATTCTCATCCGGCCCAACAAGGAGTCTCCCGTCATGATCAACTTTGATGCCAAATGTCGTGCCTACAAAGCACGCCCTGGTGTACACCCGGATATGGATCCCAATGATGGATGGCTGGTGGTGCGAAACTCCGAAGTCATGTGTGGCCGCATGGACAAGTCAACTGTCGGTGAAGGCAAAAAGGACTCCGTCTTTTATGTCATGATGCGAGACTTCGGACCTGAGGCTGCCGCTCAGGCCATGAACAGACTGGCAAAACTGTGCGCGAGAACACTTACGAACCGCGGCTTCTCCATTGGCGTTGGCGATGTTTTCCCTACGGCGAGTCTCAATGTCGAGAAAGAAAAGCTTGTTGAGGTGGCCTACAGGCAGTGCGACGATCTGATCGAGCGCTTTAAGAAAAACGAGCTCGAGAAAGCTCCGGGATGTAATATGGAACAGACACTCGAGAACGCTATCTCTGGTATTCTCAGCAAAGTTCGGCAGCAGGCCGGTTCGTACTGCGTCGATAACCTGAGTCGCAACAATGCGCCCCTCATCATGGCCAAGTCTGGATCCAAGGGTTCCGACATCAACGTCGCTCAGATGGTCGCGGTCGTAGGACAGCAGATTATTGGCGGCTCTCGTGTCGCGGATGGTTTCCAAGATCGAACCCTACCTCATTTCCACAAAAATGCGCGTCAGCCTCCTTCCAAAGGTTTCGTCAAGAACAGTTTCTACACTGGGCTCTTTCCCACCGAGTTTCTGTTCCACGCCATTTCTGGTCGTGAAGGTTTGGTCGATACCGCCGTCAAAACCGCCGAGACAGGCTACATGTCTCGTCGCTTGATGAAATCCTTGGAGGATCTCTCAACGCAGTATGACGATACCGTTCGCACTTCTGGAGGTGGCATCGTTCAGTTCCAATTCGGAGCCGACAAGCTGGACCCCGTCGATATGGAAGGGAGTGCAGAACCTGTGCATTTCAAACGTACATGGACACACGCTGAGGCCGTCACCTGGGACAACACTGAGCGGTCGTTGAGCCCTACTGAAATCAGGGAGTTCTGTGACTCCATGTTGGCGAACGAACGCAAACGTTTCCCCAGACGCGGCCTACTTCGCAACGAGGATCTACCATACGAAGACTCCAGTGACTACGCAGTTGACGAGCACGAGAGTGCCAGAAACTTCTTGCGAGACATTGAGAATCACGTTGAGGCCATGGCAACAAAACTGGAAAAGGTCAGAAAATTGGCTGGCATTGAGGGCGACGAAACGGACAATCCCGTTGCTTTGGCTCACTGCGAGAGGACGGCAAAGGTGTCAAGAACCACTTTGAGGCTCTTCATCCGTCTTTGCCTCGAGAAATATAAGAAGGCACACGTCGAACCTGGACATGCAGTTGGTGCTGTTGGCGCTCAGTCCATCGGTGAACCTGGTACCCAGATGACCTTGAAGACGTTCCATTTTGCTGGTGTCGCCGGCATGAGTATCACGCAGGGTGTACCTCGTATCAAGGAAATTATCAACGCATCGAAGACCATCAGTACACCTGTCATCACCTGTCCGCTGGAGAACGATAGTGAAATCGCCGCGGCCAGGGTCGTCAAGGGCCGCATCGAGAAGACATATGTCGAAGACGTTATCAAGTACGTGGAGGACGAGTGGCGCACCGAAGAAGGCAACGTCGTCTTGCGTATCGACAATGCGGCGTTGGCAGAAATGCAGCTGGGCATTGGCGTCCACGACATCGCCGAGGCAATCTGCAAGCAACGCAAGTTGAAGGTCCAGAGGAGCGACTTGAGTATTCTATACGACCCCGACGATGGCAGCCGTATCAGCATCCGCGTCCGGGACGCCAGTACCATGGCGCCAAAACGCGTCACCAAAACCAAGTCGGCTGCTGATGAGGGGGACATGCTCCTCAGAGCCAACTTTTTGCGACGCGCGCTGCCCTCGGTTCCCATCTCTGGATACCCCGAGGCCACGCGTGCCATTATCCAGACCTCGGAGAAGGGCACAAACACCGTGCTCGTAGAAGGCTATGGTCTCCGTCAATGTATGACCACGGAGGGTGTGATTGGCGTGAAAACAAAATCCAACAATGTTATGGAGTGTCGCGAAATCCTTGGCATCGAGGCCGCACGTTCGACCATTGCTTTTGAAATCGGAGAGGTCATGGGAGACATGAACATTGATCCTCGACACATGCAGCTTCTGGCCGATGTCATGACATACAAAGGCGAGGTGCTTGGCATCACACGTTTCGGCCTGTCAAAGATGAGAGACAGTGTTCTGCAACTGGCTTCCTTCGAGAAGACGCCCGACCATTTGTTCGAGGCTGCGGCTGGCATGAAGACTGACCAGATTGAGGGAGTGAGCGAATGTATCATCATGGGGCAGACGATGAAGGTTGGCACCGGTGCGTTTCAAGTTGTCCGTCGCCTGGGCATCCAGCCCAGTCGTTTGTCACGGAAGCCCACGGTCTTTGAGGATTCCTGGGCGTCCGAGGCGGCCGCCAAGAAGCAGAGCCGACTACGAGCGTGAACATGGCACAAAGGGATGGAGTTTAGGCATGCTGTATTTTGGCTTGGTGTTCCTGTAGCGGCACCTGGCATGGCATATCCGTTAGAAACGAATTGTGCAATTCATATACCCAGGATTTTCGACTCACTCCGTTACCTGTCGCGAAAGAGCATATGATTACTCGGTATATATTACCACATCACGTATAGAAGGTATACACCATTCCCTACATATGCTTACTATGCGCGCCCCATATTCTAGAGTACGAAGATCCTATGCTCTAGAGTATGGGCTGTGCAGAGGGCATTCAGGGCATCTCAGATACTGGCGGGCGAGGGGCACGCAAAAAGGGCGCGCGTTGGTAGTAGCTGATTGTCAAGGGCCAATCGCCGACAGTTACATAAAAAAGGTCTGAATCGAACTAAATCTCACAGTCGCCGTCAACAAGCCTGGCACTTCGTCTCTCGACCGTTTGGCTATAACGGGCTGGATGCTGCTCTTGGCCTCACTTCTTGCCGCAGATACCCGTCCTAGTCTAACTTAGGTGTCCCTTTCCGCAATTAGGAAGGTGCTGCGTATGTAATGTATGCAAGCAAGTCCTTGTAATCGGAAAATTCGGCGTTGGCAAAGGTAAACTCGCGACCTCCGGGGAAAACGTAAGCTCGAATGGCGTTGGCGAGATCTTGGGGGCTGTTGCTGAGGTGAGTGTTGGTCACCTCGTTGGCGTAGGCGCGGATCTCGTCGACGGCGTCGTTGAGGCCCTGACCACCCCAGAACTCATCCCAGCCGCTAAAGTTGAGGTTCTCGCCCTTGTCATCGGGCACGCCCTCATGGATAGTGGCGGTGAGCCGGCCGTCGGCGACGCCAATATCGTAGGTGTCGACAATGGTCCGGTCAACGACCCAGCCGCTCTCCTTGACGTTGTAGGCGCCCTCGAGACTGAGGTAGATGCGAGCCGTCTGCGTCGCGACGATGCTGTTGCGCTCAAATTGCAGCGTCATGCTGTATTCGGGTTTCAGTTCGACTTTAAAGGTGTGGATACCTCGCTTCATCGTGTCCTTCTCGCTGTCTTGGTAGGAAAACTCAACGACGGGGGTGCTGCCCTTTTCGGTTTTGATTTCGACGTTGGGGTTGTTTCGGGGGGTAAGGCTCCATTGCAGTTCCGCGCCGAGTAGTCCGTCGGGACGCAGGTCGGCGTAGGGACGCAGGGAGTTACTCTGGACGTACGGCAACAGCTCGTCCTTGAAGTAGTTGGCGAGGGTGTGGCCGTTGATGGCGACGACGCCGGAGTATTCGTCGGCCTGGAACTTCTCGAGCCAGTTCCACTCGAACCTGTTGTTTTTGACGTCCTGGGTCTCGCGGTCGCCCGTGACGCAGAGGTAGTTGAGGGTGGTGAGCTTGGACAGGTCCGGGTCGATGGCGCCATCGCCGCCGAGGAAGGGGTTCACGCCAATCTTCATGCCCGTCAGGGGGAAAGTGGCCTCGGGGGCTTTACCGTCATCCTCGATGACGGCGGCGCCGAGCATGGGCACACCTTGGCCCTCGATGGTCTCAAAGTACGCGCCGAGGAAGTAGGCGTTGAGCTTGCCCTGAATGTCGGGACTGAGGTCGGCGTTGATGGTGGGCACCGAAGTCAGGACGGGGCTCTGAAAGTTGTAGAGCAGCTGGGCGATGCTGTAGGGGCGGCCGTCGAGGTTCTGGATGGCGTCCTGCATCTCCTGGGGTAGGGACTCGAACGAGGAGCCGTTCTTGATGGTATCCATGCTGATGTCGACCTTGGTATGGAAGAGCCACGGGTCGTCGAGCGGCTGGCTCTCGCGGCGCATGCCCTTTTTGCCGCGACTGAAGTCGGCGGCCCAGGCCAGCTCAAAGTCGGAGCAGCGGATGATGTAGTCGACGCCGGTGGCGGCCGTGTTGAGGCTGACCACGTCGGGGATGGAGGTGGCGTCCTCGAGAGTCGCGTCGTCGGGCAACTTGATGCCGGCCTGGGCACGGAAGGCGGCTCCAAAGCTGTACCGCGGATGGTTGTGGTAGAGAATGTCCCACTCGGGCGTGTCCGTGGTGAGGTCTGCCACGTCGAAGGGGTCCGTGTTGTTGAATTCGATCATCAATTGATCCCATTCCATGATAGTCTCATCCCCGTCGTTGTCCCAGTCCAGTACCCAGGCCATCTGGACAGTTGGCTGTTCCATTGAGCGCAGGTAGTCGATCATGGCTGCATTGATGGCATTCTCGGTGGTAGCCACAACCCAGTCTTGGCCATACTGGGCCTGGTTGAGGAAAGAATTGGCCAGAGCCATTTTGGCTAGCGAAGGAGTCGAGGAATGAGTAAGAGAAGATATATTGGCACCGAGCAAAAGGTTGAAGCCGAAGGAGTGGGTTGAAGATGTGGTTGAAAAGCGGGAGAATAGGATGTCCAAGGCGAGAGAGCAGCTGCCCTTATACTAGACGTCTGGTACCAGTGACCACACGATCGAGTTTCCTGAACATCACACTTCTGTTCATCAACAAGAACTTTCCATGGCGAGGGCCTCCCTATGTCGAAATAGAGACACTAGTACGGAGTAGTACATAATGTTCGAGGGTCATGGGCGAAGACGGGCTATGCTGATGGCAGGCATGGCAGAGCACGACGCCAAGAAGCTGAGCGGTCATTCCGAAGCGCACTGCGGGCTCTGACTGGATCGACTGGATCAACCAATATTGATCTGACTGCAGGCATCTATAATCTGACCACATCTGACTGGGGCCACGATGAAGATATAAATCATGTAGTATAGCTTATATACGCGTACATAGTATAACTTCTATACGCGTACTCCGTACCTAAGGTGAATTGGGCTAGCGCGTGGCTGAAATCATGTGATACTGCAGGGACCCGACCCGACCCGCCCCGCCCCCGACCCCGACCCGACCGTCAGCAGCCTCAGGCAGCAGGCTTCAGCCCTAGCTGAATACCTAGGTTTGTACACTTCATTCGCATCCACCAGACCTCAGCATCACATATCACATTCCCAAGTTCCTAACACGCTTCTCCAACCAATCTAGATGGTCTATTGTTTTCCATTGCCTATCACGAACATGGCTTGAGGCCTTGGCAGTTGCAAGGAGACGCCTGAATGCGGCCGCGCCATGTCGATGCCCTTGTGGCTTGCGGCAGTCAGCTGAGAGCCTGAGGCGCGCATGAAGCTGGACAACTTCTCACTGCCTCGATGACCGGGTTCGCCGTCGCAGAAACACCTTCACAAAGGAAGACATGGACATGGAGACGCACAATCCCAGTCCCACCACCACCATCACCATGTTGTTCTACGAGTTGAGGAGGGACTGGAAGAAATGGCCACGATCATAAATATCAAGCGGTATGCCAGCATGCCTACAAGTACAACAGCCAGATCAACCAACAAGTCCATTATTCATCAACTCATTCTCTATTCCCTGCTCGTCATTCCCTGAACCATGAAGTTCTCAACCTCTTCAGAGCTGATGCTCAACCAGAAGCATGCCGAGGTCATGTCTCCCGACAAGGCCTTTGAGGTCCTGCAGACGCAGTCGGGACAGTCTCTCTTCTTCTCCATCGGCACCGACGACGTCTTCTACGTGACGAGGGAGGTCGGAAACTCCGTCACGGGCTGGGAAAAAGTCGACCTCTCCTCGCGCCTTTCCTCATCGCATGGCGGCAAGACGGTGGCGGCCAAGCGCTTTGACATCAGTCAGAACTCGGCTACCATGGCCATCGATCTCATCCTGGCCATCACCGTGGACGGCGAGGACTTCCTCCATGTTTCCACCGGCAACCCCGCCGACCTTGTCGACTGGAGCGACGGCGTCGAGTGGACGGCGATGCCCTGGGATGGAGGCAATGCGCCCTCGCCCTTGACCATCACCAATGTCTACCATCTGAACATCGCAACGTCCTCGGGTCCGGTGCTGACCTGCTTCGTCGAGGTCCTCCGCAATCCCGGCCATGGTCTCGAGTTGATAGACCGCTACTACCTCGACTTTGACGGCCTCCCCCGCTGGCACAAGCATGCCCTTGCCATTGATTTCTCGGCCAGCAGTGTCGTCACGGCACTCGGCCAGAGACCAGGCGATTTTGTCTCGTGCATCTACTCGTTTGGCTCCGTCAACGGCGTCGAGCAGATGATTGCCTGTCCACGCATCAACGCCTTCCGACCCGGCACGGCCCCGAGCCCGGCGCGGCTTAGCATCCCGGACGGGACGACCTACATCGCCAGCTGCAGCGACGGATCATCCAGCGGCAACACGAATCTGTTCGTTGCGGCCCCTGGCGGTCTGTACATGTTTGCGCCCAACAACCAGAAGGACTTCGCGGACCCGGTGCTGGTGCTGCCGTCTCCTGTCACCGACGGTGTCCCTCTCTTCGCCGGCGTGACTCGCATGGCCGCTCGTGTTGATCCCGCCAAGTCTCGCACCGTCCTCTGGTGCCGCAATGCGCAGGGGAACCTCTTCTACGTCTCGTGTCCCACTGGCCAGGAGGCAACACAGTCGGCATGGTCTACGCCTGTGCCTCTGTACCGAGGCGTCGAGGACTTTGCTTTCTACCTCAACGTCAACCACGCGTACACTGTTCTTTTCGCGCAGATATCCGGTCAACAGATTGTCCAGCTGACGCAAGATCCCACCACTTCAGTGTGGTCGTCGCGAACTATCAATCTGCCCCCCACGAGCGTCGATAAGGTTGTTGAATTCCAAAGCTTCACGACGCAGTTGACGCTGGAAAAGGAGGCGAGCGACGATGAAAACGTCCTCGTGGGCGACACCGATGTCTACTTCACATCCACAAGCCCGGTCTCGATATACATCAACAATGAGTATTACGTGCTGAGCCCCAGCGTGCCAATCCCTACCAGGCCCGACGCGTCAGGTGCCTTCACCATCATCCAGGCGACCGACTCGCTCGCGGCGGTGCAGTACCAGGCCAGACTTACGCCGTCAGGCGCTCCCCTCGAAATCAATCCGCTAGCAAAGGCGTTTGCAAAGCTTGAAGGCATCACGTCTGGGGACGACCTTGCCGACATTCAGATTCCGACCGGCACCAACTGGTCTTCCACAAAGCCATTGCTACCGTCCGACGCGAACAACTCGGAAACCCGCGACGCGCTCGCCCAAGCAGTCTCTAATCTGCTGGAAGCCAAATCCACCCTTCCATCGGATGGTTCGGTGCAAGATCCTCAATCGACAAAGCTGGCGCCCGCCGCTCGATCTTTGGCCACTCCGCGCGTCAGGACGTGGGGTCTCTCCTTCAACAAGGATGGCCTCAAGTACGTCGAGGGCGATGAGGCATCCAAGTCTCTTTCGGCCAAGGTCAGCACGTCTGGCGATGGTCTTGTCCGGCGCGCGGCCGTCAGGAACCCCATCACTCTGCTGTGGGGCGACTTTCAGGAATTCGTCAGGGACCTGCTTGACGGACTCGAAGACATGTTTCTCGACTTTGTTGATGGTGCGTGGAAGTTTGTCTGCGAGATTGGTGGGCAGATCTACGAGGCCGTCCTAGACTGCGTGAATGCCGTCGTTGGTGCTCTCGAGTTCATTTTCGACAAGGTCAAGGTCTTCTTCGAGGATCTGATTGCCTGGCTTGGCTTCCTATTCAATTGGGACGACATTATCAGAACACAACGCGTCATGAAGAACCTGTTCAAGCGCTACGGTGAGAATATGGTCGACTCTCTCGACACGGCGCAGGATTCCATCTCTGAGATGTTTGAGAGCTGGGAGGACAAGATTGCCCAGTGGGCCGGGCTGCCAGATCCCGACAACAGCCAGGCCCTGGGCAGCTTTCAGAGCCAAAAGAGCAGTGTCGGTGGTGCCAGCGATCCGCAGTGCAGCTGGGGATCTCATCACGTCAAGAACGGCGCCTCTGCGTCCGTCAGCTCGGTCTCGAACTTGGGCGACAGCTCGGGCTTCGGTGCTCTCCTCGACGGGCTCAAGAACATGGTCGAGAGCCAGGCGGACGAGGTCATTGGCACTGTCGAGCAGATCAAGACGGACGTCATCGACCAGATCCAGACCCTCACGCCCATTGAGATTGTGAAGCGTCTCGTCGGCATCTCGGCCAATTTGATGTTGGGGGTAGCCAAAAACGTGGTCGTGTCCGTGATCGAGATTCTCAAGTCCATCATGCAGGGTGTGATGAATCTCCTAGATGCGACCATTGAGATCCCTATCATCTCCAAGATCTACAAGCTGGTCACCGGCAGCAACCTCTCGATGCTCGACCTGGTGTGCCTAGTCGCCGCCATCCCCTCGACCATCATCTACAAGGCCATCGCCAACAAGACGCCCTTCCCAGAGGGCTCAGCCACCTCGTCGCTGATGAAAGCCTCCAGCATCGGCAGCATCCGGTCGCAGCTCGCCGCCTCGCCCGACGTGATGGAGCGGGTTGTGGTCACCTTCAACATCGCGGCCCTTGTCGGGTCGGGCGTCTACGTGGTGCTCGACCAGGTGCAGGCCGCCAACGCCATCCCCGTCATCGGCGCCCTCTCCGCGTCGAGCTTCCTCGTCTTCGTGGCCCCGGCCATCGCGGCCGCCTTTGCGATGCCCGACACGCCGACCATCCGCTTCAACAACGCCATGACGGCCATCGCCGTGTCCAAGTCGTTTGTCGACAACGTCAGCCCGCTCCGGAGCAATCCCCTGTGGACCGAGGCCGTGGGCCCCGGCAGCGAGACCATGATCAACCTGCTCTGGACGGTGCCGGCCATCACGACCATTGCCGACGTGGACGGTCCCCACGCGAGCGACTTTGTCGCGCTCGGCGCGGCGCTGGCGGCCGGCCTGGGCGGCTCTCTGGCCTTTTTTGATATGAAGATCCTGGCGGTTTCGGGGCCTGTCAAGCTCGTTGCGGAGCTGGTGGCGGCGGGTTTGAACATTTCGTACGGCGCATTGAGCCTGGTGTATGGCTCCCTTTTGGTGCTTGATCTATAGTGAGAGATGGAGAGGGTGGGAAGAGGGTTTTGCAGTTAACGTGGAGTTGACAATGTCGACGCTTTGTCCAGATTGGCGCTATTACAGACAACGAGGGTACATGGGATTTCCGGGTCAGATACATATCAAATTTAAAATACTTTGTACACCCGGTAAGCTGCTAAGGCAAAGGACCTAAGGGCTGAATATCCAGCCCATACTAGATACGTGCTGTTAAACTCTCCTAGGTGAACCGTCTAGACCCCCTTGGGACTGCGATGGTGTACCGGGTAGGTGGATGCGGGGCAGGATCAGGGTGCCACAAACTGCGGGTCGGGACTGGGGACTAGCCAAAACTGGCACCCAAGACGGATGTCATCAGTCGATCACCGTCAATGACTACATGTATTAATTAGTAGTAACCATTTGATTGAATAGTTTACCCAATCTGCAAGAAACTCACTCAAAATGTGTGGTAGATATGCTCTCAACTTGGTACGTACCGTGATCATACCCTGTATGAGCTATGAAAGGAGAGACAAGTAGGCTGACATTGTGCCAGTCACCATCGCAGGTACGGCGGATGCTCGTAGAGCAGGACATGCCGGTAGCGGAAGCGCCTAACGATGAGGGAAACGATACTCCTCGGAGGACTTTCAACTTCGCACCGGGCTACCATGGCCTTGTGTACAGAGCCGACACTTCCGATAGAGGCGCTGGCTCTCACCATCACAGCGACACCGCGCGCACAGCTGGGGCCGAACCACCAAGTGAGCCTGAGAAGACGGAAGCTACCTACAAGCTCCAGTCGATGAAATGGGGCCTGATACCGTTCTGGACAAAACGCAGCCCCGACTACGGCACGATTATGAAAGCCATCAACTGCCGTGATGACTCCCTCAGTACGCCCGGCGGCATGTGGTCCAGCATGAAGGCTCGGAAACGATGCATTGTCATTGCCGAGGGGTTCTTCGAGTGGCTGAAGACGGGTCCTAAGAACAAGTTGCCGCACTATATCAAGCGGCGGGATGGGCAGCTCATGTGCTTTGCGGGCTTATGGGATTGTGTAGAGTACGAGGGTATAGTTCCCGTGCAGACCCTCGTCACTTCAGTGCTAATCTGGACGAACAGACACCCATGAGAAGACGTACACGTATACCATCATCACCACGGACGCGAACAAGCAAATGCGATTCATTCACGACCGCATGCCTGTCATCCTTGACCCTGGTTCGGACGACTTGAGAACATGGCTTGATCCCGAGAAGAACGAGTGGAGCAAGGACTTGCAGTCGCTCCTGAAGCCTTACAGCGGTGATCTGGAGATATATCCCGTCAACAAAGATGTAGGAAAGGTTGGCAACAACTCCCCGAGCTTTGTCATTCCCCTTGATTCAAAGGAGAACAAGTCAAACATTGCCAACTTTTTTGGCAATGCAGCCAAGAAAGCTGAGGGCCAACCAACGTCAGCAACCTTAGAACCCAAGGGTGTGGCAACTGAGAAGCAGAAGCAGGAGCAGGCAGCAGAACATGGTGCTGTGAAAAGGAAAGCTTCTGAAGACGAGTTACAGACGACGCCAGCTCAAAAGACCTTGCGGTCAAGCCGTGATGACTTGACGACCTCCAAGACGATCAGTGCGACCAAGAACAACTCCAGGAGTCCCCATAAAGTCAAGCCACAGAAAGGCACTCAGAAAATCACGCAGTTTTTCGGAAACAGCGCCTGAGGCAGAATTGTAGGCTGCTTTCCGCAGTCAGGGAAAGGTACCGTGGTCCTCTGAGCGGCTAAGGGGAAGCTTCAGCACGGCATCAACACTCGGGACCAGTTCCCGACTATTGTACCGGCCCAGTCTGGGTGTAACGCGAGGAGCGAAAACCAACGTCATGGCATCAAAGTCGTAACGGGCCGACGGCATAATGATACGGCTACATGGCCGCACGCATTTCCTTGGAGTGCCGCTTAATGATGCTTCATGAGCCTTCATGGGCCTCATGATCATGAGACCCAAGCCAGGACAGGCAACGAATGAGTCCAGTCCCAGGGGACGTTTTGCCCATCACATTATTCTACCACTGCATACACCGCTGGTTGGTATTCCACGGACATGCATCAGCCGCGTTTTAGCAACTCTGCAGAGAAGACCAGTAAAGACTCCGACTGGATAATCTGTCCTTCAAGAACGGCAAGCAAAGAGATGGCTCTCTCTGACAGGAGGTCTCGAGACAGTCAAGTGGAAGATTGTGGAGGATGCTCTCCACTGATGGGGCAATTGCCAAAACTACGTTTTGGCCTGGCAATGGTCGACGGGAGACATGTTGAGAAGGGCTGGACTGGGTGTAGCTCGCAGCAACCACAATCCTTTCGATTGTCTCGTTCTATGACAGAGGTATGCATAATCTCCGCCACTATGTCATCTGTACCACCTTGATCGTCCCATTGCTCGCGAAAGTCATTCGATCCACAGCGATAATGCGATGGTCTGCGACGTCGTCCCCGATGATACGCCTATGGTACACAACGTAATACTGACCATCATCGTCCTTGAAGACAGAATTGTGCCCAGGACCATCTGCCACATCATCCTTCCGGAGTACCAAGCCCGCGCGATTGAATGGCCCGAAAAGCGATTTGGACATGGCGTAGGCGACACGATAATCAGGCGTCCCGTATCCACCTTCCGACCACATAAAGTAGTAGAGGCCATCGCGCTTGAGCATGAACGCGCCTTCGGTATAGCCGTGGTCTGGAGTGATGTCCCTAGGCTCTGCGAAATCATCACTCAACTCCAAGCTCGCCATATCGGCGCTCAGCGGTGCGATGAAGGCACGCGTGCCACCCCATACCAGGTAGTATGTACCGTCGTCGTCGACGAAGACCTGTGGATCCATGGGGTTGCCTTCGTTGATTCTCTTGCCAACAATGGGCTCGTTGATCAGGTCAATGAACGGCCCGCCAGGGGTCGAAGCCACAGCCACACCTATACCAGCATTGTCTTCGTTGGCGACTGGGTTGTTGGCCGTGTAGTAGAAGTAGTATTGGCCATCTCTCTCGACCACGCAAGGTGCCCAAAATGAAGACTCGGCCCATTCGGAACCATTCGCAGAAAAGACCTGGGTGTGCTTCGTCCATGAGTTGAGGTCCTGACTTGAGAATGCATCGAAGTATGTCTGTTCGTCGAAAGAGATGGAGAGCGTGGCGTATATCCAGTACGTATCGCCGAACTTGATGCCGTCGGGATCGGCATACCAGCCATCAGAAATAGGATTCGACCCAAGTGACGGATCATGGGCTAGTTTGCTGTCGTACTCCAGTGGTCGGTTAGGTACTTGTGGTGTGTGAAGCGTCGAGACCATTTGAACGGCGGAAACGTGTAGGAAAAGAAAGAGTACGCCCAGTAAGGCGGAAGACAACAAGCAAGGTGTCTTCATCTTGAGAGCGATGAGAAAGGATGACGAGTGACAGGTCAGTGCACAAGATGTGCTCCATATGATACTTATGCTCTTGTGCCGATACAAGTCACCATAGCTGAGCGACGACCCAAGTCGGTAGGCCAAGGTCCTTTAAACAGCGGGCCGACCCAGTCCAGTCTCGGAGCAAAGTACTGCTCTCCCGTGAGTAGCTTCTTTCTTGGGGCACAAGTGGCTGACGCTACTCGCGTGGAAGCTCGGCTAGCTCTGAGACGATGCCTTAGCCTTTTCTCGATTCATCCGTAAGCCAAACAGGTTTCTCGTGCGATCCCACCCATTCGCTTCCTTGTCAACGACAGTCCTCACTAGATTGAGTGATTACTGGCGTGCTGTACTACATACGCCATGCTGGCCTCTGGATACCCCGCGCTCAAATGTGACGTTGGATGAGCAGGTTGGCTTGGGGTTTTGCGCGGGGCGTCGATCCTCCAGGTTCGCACCAAGTCAAATTAGAGTCAACCGCCGGCCGGTCTTGCTGTGCGGTGGGAAGTTGCATGATTCCATGAGGTGGCGAAAGGGTTTGTTTGAAATTCCTCTCAACGCATAAACATCTCGTCAGATCTCGTAGTCATGGACCGTTTGATAGGCCCAGGTGATCCATGTCCTGATCTAGGACTTGAATAGTCGCTCACAGGCGACACGACGTCGGCCAGGCTGGGGGACGCAGATATCTGCCCATCGACAGATCCGTCGCCCAACCCTGCCATGCCTGGAGTGGTGGGTTGCCAGACTCTGCTTGTACCAGGCGCGTACCGCTGGGCCACCTCTGCTGGTGAAATCAAATCTCCCGCAATGTTGACGAGACGCTCGCCTTGATACCACCATTGATCTTCAAAGCCATTGTCCACGGTCATCATTGCTGTGGCCAGTGACTGCATCTCTTTGGTGCGCCCCCGTACCCGATCATCCACATGTTTCGCCGGACTCGAAGAAGGAACAGCTGTGGCCGGGTTCTGTGTGTCGTTCAAGTCGGGGGACTGTTCGCTGCTGCCATCATCTGAGCGACCCATGGGGAAAGGCGAGGGCGACCAGGGCATATCATCGTGACCAAGACGGTACTGCGCCGGTGTAGATGGTAAGGGTTTCGAAGTCGATGCAATGGCAGTTCCTTGAGGCAGAGCTGTAGCCATCATTGGCTCAGGCTCAGCATCCCACGAGCCTGCACTCATAGGAGGCGGCGCAGACCGGTTACGTCCGTGGGGAGACTCGGTAGGTGAACGAGGTCGCGAAGGTCGCTGCTGTTCCTGCTCGATTCCCGACTGCAGCCATGGCTGGGTGTGGTATTGGATTGCTGGCTGCGCTGCTTGCGCGTGTGTTTGCCATGTTGGATGCGGCCATTGGGCATGGGATCCGGCAGGCTGCTGGTGTTGCCACTGTTGCTGCTGCGTATAGGGCTGCCCGTTGTGATCGTATGAGGTTTGTTGTATTAAGTACGGACGCTGCGGTTGCATGCCATGCACTGGATAGTTGGCGTTCTGAGGGCCCCAGTGTCGGGTGACATTGTTCGCGCGTTCCCGCGCGCTCTTGGACATCAGGGTCAATTGATGGTTCGACTGGCCCTGATGCTTTCTGGGTCGCCAAGAGACGCCCATTTCCAAGTGAAAATACATGGCTGGTCGGTCTGCCATGTTGGTTGATGGTCCGCTGTCTGTCGGACAAGCCGTGGATGTCCGCCTCGTCGACGTTGGCGCTGCAACTTTGTTGCGGTGAGGTTGTTTGCTACGGATCGCGACGGGGTTGAGCCGAGTTGTGTGAAAGCTAGTGGCGGGAACAGATAGCCCTCGCGGGAGAACGTATCAGCAATTCGCTTGTTGAATGTCCTCTATTACTGCAAGCAAGCGAGCTGCGGCTGTGAATCTGATCGTTTGAGGTCGTCACAGTCGTTTCGAGGTGGGGGGTTTGTGGGCGTTGCTGAGCATTCGCCACGCTGCGCCAGCTGAAACTAATGTGGAAGGTGTTGTATCTTGTTCGTTGGTCACCTTGTAGTCAAGTTGGTAGGATGGCCCCTTGCATGGGAACACCAAATGGGCTGGAGAACTATATCTACGCTGACAATGTGAATCACTGATCTTTTTGTTCAAGGACAGGTCGCATTGACTGGGGCATGACAAGCGAGGCTGACCGTAATCACGCTAGCTCCCACGATCCAGCAATCCTCCAGGGGTGCGTGCCTACGGATACTCCAGTGCGCTGGGGTCGCTCGGAGGTTTGCTTCGGTCATTTGTAACATCAAACTTTACCGCTGAGTGAGAATCGGACGGCATGTTTGATTGACTGATGCGAGGCCGGGACCTTCACACCGAGGCAGTCTCACAGTCTCAGAGCCCAAGTCGTCGGCCTATGGCTACTTCGTGGTAGGCAAATGATTCACTACTACGGAGTACTTGGTAGAAACAACATCGAAACAGTCATAAACTTAAGATCACCACTCTCCGTATTCCTTGATCACATCATGCATGGACTGGGTCGGGTAGGATGTTTCGGCCCCTGTCATTGCATCTGTTGCAGGGGTGTTCAACTGACAGGCCAAGCCTCCTTCAACGCTTCAAGTGCCATATTTAGATCCAAGGACCTTGAAAAACGAACTTCAGCCACTTTTTGAGCCAAAAGCTATGACCCTGAGTCTGTGGGCCAGATTGTGAGAACCCGAGAGGACGTCGGGTCTCATCCTACACGGTGAGGTCAAGCGTCGGTTCCGCCGATAGGTACAGGTATTTCATTCATTAATACGAAATGCAATCTCTGGTCATGACGCAGAGTATTTAATTAGTATGGCTATTCACCACAGCGAGCCAAGTCAAATGGCCGTTCTGGTCTATACGTACACCCACCCACCTGTCCCCAAAGATGGTCTTACTCGCTGAGCTCGTCGCCGAAATCATCCCATTGTCCGGGCATGTGCATATATCGGCTCGAATCATGCGTACTCCGTGGGCTATGCGGCGGTGGACTAAGCTGGGCAGCTATCCGCAGCATGAGCGTGATAAGGTATGTAGGTGGTGCGATGAGGGCACTAAACGTCTTGGTGAAGATCGTCTTGGGTAGATCCAGTCCTACAGAAGGCTTCGTAGGGTTGCTAGGATCAGCAGAGGGAGACCGGCATATATTCTTCGTTTCTTCCGACAAATCCTGGTCCTCGCCCCAGACATTGTCTTGTGTGGGCATGAAGCAGGCCTCTCCAGGAGTCGCAAAAGATGCTTGTGAAGAGCTACTTGATCGCCGGCGCCGGTCAGCTCTCTCGATGTGTGTTCCTTCGCTCCTCGGGGAGCTGCCGCACTGTCGGGCAAGCATCTCGCAGCCTTCTCGCGACAAAATCGGATGGCTTGTATCTCTGCCTCGACCGAGAATGTCGAACTCGCGTATCAACCCCGCAATAGGGTTTTTGTCGTGCAAGGCAGGGGGCTCCTCGGTTTCGTGTGAGTCTACTGCATCGCTGTGAGATGTGTCGGAACTGAGCGTAGTGCGAGGTGTCGCGGTGCCACCAACGCTTTCGTCAGGCTGGTCCCGCTCACTCCTAGCTACCGTAGTTGGTGTTCCCGGAAATTCAGATCTCGCTTCCCTTGCGAAAACGTCCAATGATACTGTACGATGGCCTTGCTCGGATGGTCTGCGAGCGTACCGCAACGCCAGGTCCGCGTCAGGGGGCGTCCAGTCAGGGTTCCCACCCAAAGCTGCGCCGGCCGTGACCGGCCGATAATCGTTGCCGTTTCGCTTCGGTGTCCATGGTATCTTCTTGACAGGCTCATCCGGTTCTTCGGGAAGCTCGATCGTAAAGCTTCTTTGAAAGGGGCAAGGCGTCTTCTCAAACTGCAAAATCTTGCTCAAAGTTTCTCGGAATGTTTTCGCTCGTTGAAGGTCGATTTCGGTGGTGGACGGTAGTTCAATCCTCCAAAAAGTCGGCCGGCGAATTTGAAGTGCGAAAGTGCAGTCGTGCTCGTCGATTGCCCAACACTGGCTCTTGGGAAGTATCGGTTGCAGCGCGGCACCACAGCTGATGAATGCGACCGAACCAGGCGCCTTGTAAATGCGACATGAGCCTAGACGCATAGTTAGCAATGTTTTCGTTTCTCCTGTATGAAATACAAAGCGCAACGCACCAACAGCAATAGTTCTCTGCAGCCGCGAGGTCGAAGCTAGTGTTCCAGCTTGTTCGCGGGCTATTGTTGGGCTTGGGGGTAGCGCATCGACAGCTGCTACGAACGACACGATGCGCACATCAGGATGTACGCAGAGTGTCTCAATCAATGCCGCATCGCTGGTGGAGCTCTCCAAGGTCCGCACAGGCGCACTCACGATGCGGCGCGGCGCCATCGATGGTTGGAGTGATGGCGAAGTGGGATGGTTCAGTTTTGCATCGAGCGCGGGCGTCTTTTGCTATCTGAGAGCATGGTTGCCCGGTTCACTATCGTGGCGCGACGGACGCGGCTCTGTAGAACCATTGCGCAGGCCTACGCACAAACATTGATTTGCGTCGACATGGGACGCAAACGTCTTCGTGGGCGCGATGAATCTGGCGGCCGGACGCTAGTGCTGAGAGGGCTTGGTCGAATGTCTCTCGACTTGCAATCGTAAGGTAAGTACATTGCGAGTCTCGAGGGCTTGATCATTACCAGAAAGCCCGTGTTGACGTCATTGCAGTACGTACCACCATCAGCACTTCACCATTTCCACAAGTGCTGCCTTGCTCTGAACACCAGATTCACTCTTTCGCTCTAGCAAAGACCATTTTAACACCATTTTCATATGATCGGCATATCCTGGACCTTTGGATAGTACATAATCTGGCACATACTTCTCCTGCTTGAACTTCCTCCAAGGAGGTTGCTACGCAATGGCCACGCAAAGCCATGAACCACAAGATGTCAAGGCCGAATTGAAAAAGGTCATTGACGGAAACGTTGACAAAGAGAAGCTCAAGGCCAAGTTTGATCTCTCCAACTTCGAGCCCAATGCCGTTCTGCGAGGTATGCAGCTCACCCTGGTAGGGGCACATCGAGCTCTCCAGAACCCCGCGCTCTTCACATCGGATCACTATCGCCAAGCTGCCATAGCAGTTGCGGTCGGTATCGCAATTAGACTCCTTGTCTCCCTACCTGTTAGTTTCGACGCCTTGTCCCAATGTGTTGCAGCAAGTAGGCTAATGATGTTGACACGGTAGGTCCTTGGCGTTCGGCTCGTGTTATGGACTATATCACTGTTCTATTCCCTTGACCGTGTGCAATGGGACGACTCCGTAATCAACGGTCTTCACTTCATTGAGGAGTACGTCCTGCAGGTACCCTTCTTTCTAATGACGCTGATGCGCTATGTGGACCCAACCTTGGACAATCTGTAAGTCTTGTGTACCCAAACTTCGTCGCTGTTCTTTCATCTCGCTAATCACACAACAGGTTCATGCGCTCGCTGGAATGGGTAGACATCACATACGTGCAGAAGCACAAGTCCGAGAATCCCGATACTCTCAGAGATATGTATTATCCCAACCTCAAGTCCTACGAGGCTGCCAAGAAGCAGCGTGAACCCTCTCAGGGTGCGAAGAAACCGCTCATGGCATTCCTCATGCGCTTCGTTCGAAAGGGCGGTATATCCTTGGCGGTTTTCAGTCTGTCCTACGTGCCGTACATTGGTAGATTCGTTCTACCTGCGGCAAGTTTCTACACCTTCAATAAGGCTGTCGGCGCCGGTCCTGCAACAGTTATATTTGGCACCGGTGTTTTCCTGCCTCGCAGATATCTGGTCGTCTTTCTGCAGACATACTTCTCCTCGCGAAGTCTCATGCGGGAGCTTCTCGAGCCGTACTTTGCCCGCGTACACTTTGACAAAGCACAGAAGAAGCGCTGGTTCAGGAGCCGGGAAGGTGTTCTCTTCGGGTTCGGTCTTGGCTTCTACTGGCTCGTAAAGGTGCCTCTTGTGGGAGTCCTCATCTATGGGATCGCCGAAGCGTCGACGGCGTACCTTATCACCAAGATTACCGAGCCGCCGCCACCTGTGAGTGAAGCACAGAAGTTTGTTGAAGCTGAGCAAGAGTGGAAGAACAAGCACGAGTTCTTGAACTTATCGCTCACGAATCTTGACCTCGTGCGAACGGAGAAGACGGCAAGCGAATAATGGGCTTAAAACGACCGGGCTTCGGCTTATCACGACGTGTTGCGGAGGCTTCCACGGGGGCGGATAGACGATCTTGTTTGGGTTTGTTTTGTACTATAAGGCATATCATTTATTCCTGGGCTCGTAAATTCTAACCCTCAAAAGTCTGGAATCACTGAATAAGACTTGTGTCCTGTATCAGCTGTGTGCTGCGATCGAGCCTTGTCTCCTTGTCCCATAAACGTGCAGCCTGGCGCATCACATTGTCGGAGTGTGTTGTCCTCGACCGTATCTGTCACTTCGCTTAACTCGATATGCCCCGTCTTCTGTGCATGCTGCTGCCCAGCCGCCTGCCCGCTACCGATCCAGTCGCAACCGGGCACATCGCACCGGAGAATGAGCCCTTCTGTGTCCGTATAGTAGTGGGCATTGTGGAGTTTGTTCACAAGGTCGTGTGTCTTTGATAGGATCTCGTTATCATCAGTGGGCCAACGCGTGCAGTCCATCTCTGGCGGCAGGTCTGTCTGTTCGTATGGTGGTTCAGACAGCGCAAATGCTACTCGATCATAGTGAATGCCAGAGTACACCAGTATACATCGGTCTCTTTTGTTCTCTCCGAACTTGATCAAATTTTGCGCCTGAATATGCCAATTAGCACCTGCTCGTGGGCACACGATAGTTGAGTACTTGCCTGGACATCAAAGGTGCAAATCTCGATATCAAATATTGACGAGAGAATACTGAGCTCGATACCACCGCCCCAACGATCAGGGTCTTGTATACTACGACTGTATTGAGCTGGAGAGCTTCCCAACACAGCCTCGGTATACTCCCCGGGGTGTTCAGCGATGAAATCGGCCATCATCCTCCTCAACCTGGGCGCTGGGATCTGTGTGGGCAATGCGCCACCAAAGGCTGTGAATAGGCAACTATTGTCGCTAGGCATGATCCGCAGTACTAAGAGATCAATGTCAGTCACAATCGGTACGCTGATCTCTTAGCTGCATTTCAACTCACATACGGTGCCTTCTCTCTCAGGCCAAGGTACCGTCACGTCCTCTGGTGATTGTGCAGTGCGGCCAGATGCCTTTTCCTGACGACTGCTCGGGTGCTTTCCTTCAGTAGCCGGCCTAACGGGAGATATTGATCGGGGCTCCCGAGGCACAATGGTCAACGTCTCGCCGTTCAGGCCCATGGATTTGGCAAGTGTATCGCTGGCACTGATATCCAAATTTTGCATGGCCATCGGCGGCCCAAATTTCACAGTGAAGTATTCGATGCCCGTCTTAGCTTTGAGCTCTTCGAGAACCGCCTTTACTGTGGCATCGTCTGGAAGGGTAATGATGCCAGTCCCTGCTGGGCCTTTGTACCTGGCTTTCATATCGAGGGGTGCACGATGCGATAAGGTGTGAAATGCACTGGTTTTGGAGCGTGAAAAATCGCAAGGCTGGCGATCCCAACAATGTGTGTTCCAGGTTCTTGGCTTCCTGAGAAATAGGTTTGCTCTGATCTCTGAAGTTGCCGCAAGTCGTTTGCAGGCAAGGTAGACAGCGGGGGTGACGAACACGATTGCTCAGGAGAGATTGAAGGTGGCGGCTATAAGCCTCGAGCCACCTGGCCCTTTCTCAATCACCTAATGGAACATCTGACATCATACTGAATTGAGGAAAGCGGATATCTGAATTAGCAATCCATATTGCAATGTCCCAACCAATAGAGGAATTTGAGCACCTGAGGGACTCCGTCACGGATGTGCAGGGTAGGCGAAGCATCGCGCGCGTCAAGACGTCGACCAGGGAGGAAATTAGTCAGCAGCGTTAGCTGTGCAAATGTGGATGCTGTGCAGCCGCGCGCGGCGCAACATCACCTTGGCGAAGCGCGATACGACCTGAAGCGCCGACTTCGAATTCAAAGACCCAGGACCAAGAGATCACTGTACGAATCGCACAATCGTCTGAGCTCTGCCGAATATATCATATCGTTGCTTAGCCCCATCCCCAGCGTATGAACACATACCATGGCCGCAAGGCGATCTGTCGCGTCCGATGCGCGCGATGCGGAAACGACCGAGCGCACCGCAAAGGAAGACATTGAGATGAAGGACGAGGGCGACACACATCTCGATGAAAACGACAACGATGTTGACATGTCGGAGGGTGGGTTGGAAGGCGACGGGCCGCGCGACATGCTCCAGCTCATCGCAGAAACATCAACCTACCTCTGCGAGGTAGAGGAGGAGTAAGGGCATTGGCCTCATCTCCATCTGATCTGGTCTGGCTAACACTCCCTAGTGGCGAAGAGCTCGCAGCAGGATTCCAGCGCATACCCAATCGACGGGTCCTTCCCGACTACTTCGAGGTTATTGCAGAACCAGTCGCTTTCAGCACCGTTCGGGTAAGCTACCAGGAGGTCGGCAACTCAGCGTGCTCTCCATGCTCACATATGGTTCTCAGGGGAAAGTGCTGAAGAAGCAATACACGTCGTTTTCGGAATTCGTGAAAGACGTGGCCCAAATATGCCACAATGCCCAAGTTTACAATAGGCCTTCAGCTCCCATATTCGGCGCAGCGGTGCGACTTCGCGAAGTATTCAAGGCAAAACTGGCAGATCTAGCGAAGAAGGGAGTTATTACCGCAGACGAGGCCGTGCTGCCAGATCTTGGTGAGCTGCCGCCAGTTGAAGATTCGCCACAATATGAGAGCGGCGCCGAGGTGGACTACGCCGGCCAGGACGATGAAGACGACGAGGATGAGGACGAAGATGACGAGGACGAAGACGACGATGATAGCGACGATGAAGGTCGTGGCAGACGAGGACGACGTGGACGTCGAAGTGCTGCGGCCCGTGATGACGATTTCGAAGACGACAGCCACAAGAAACGAGGGCGGCCTCCCA
Organism: Emericellopsis atlantica; assembly: GCF_019669845.1. Classification (NCBI taxonomy): domain Eukaryota; kingdom Fungi; phylum Ascomycota; class Sordariomycetes; order Hypocreales; family Bionectriaceae; genus Emericellopsis; species Emericellopsis atlantica. Next base: position 144,254 of record NW_025764727.1, on the reverse strand, counting down.
GTGTTCTGACACCGGTAGAGGGACGGATCTCGACAATACTCAAAGAGCTGCGTAAATCAAAGGCTGAAGATGGTAGTCTGCTTGTCCAGCCGTTTGAGAGGCTTCCAGACAGGGCAGTGCTACCTGACTACTACCAGACCATCACAAATCCGATTGCGCTGGATCAAATCAAGAAGAATATGAAGAGGAAGAAGTACCAGAACGTCGACCAAGCTCTCGCGGACTTGGATCTCATGTTCAACAACGCCAAAGTATATAACGAAGACGACAGCCCTTTGTACCGCGCTGCTGTCGAACTTCAGAAGCAAGCACACGAATTGGCCACGCAAGAGAAAGCCAGGCCTGACGAAGACTTCAGGGATGAAGATGGCAGACTCCCTCTGGCAGGTATCGAACACAAGGGCGATGTTTACAGAGTCGGTGATTGGGTCCATATTCGCAATGCTAACGACTTGGGCAAACCAATCGTCGCCCAGATCTACAGGACATGGCAAGCACGCGATGGACACAAATGGATTAATGCATGCTGGTACTACCGGCCCGAACAGACTGTTCATCGTTACGACAAACACTTCCTCGACCACGAGGTCTTCAAGACCAGTCAATATCGCGACCATCAGATTGAGGATGTTGTTGAGCGTTGCTTTGTTATGTTCGTCACCCGGTTCAATCGAGGCCGACCGAGGGGCTTTCCAATGGACAAAGCAGTCTACGTCTGCGAGTCGCGGTACAACGAAGAAAAAGCAACCTTCCACAAGATCAAGACATGGGCAAGCTGTGTCCCAGACGAGGTGCGGGAGAAGGACTACGAGATGGACATGTTTCCGCTCCCGCACAAGCGGCTTGTCAAACAGCCTAGTCCGATCAAGCATCTTCTGCGTGAGGATGCCAAAGAAGCAGATTCCATTCCCAGACCGACCTGGGGCAGTGCAAACGCACCACCGATTGTTGGCGCAGTTCACCGTAGACCTAGAGAGTCAGGCGTAAGTCATCCCGTCTTCTGTTGCTTGCCGCGTGTGAAACTGACCTCGGCGTTTCACAGGATTCACCGCCGCCTGAGCCTGTCCCCCAAGCACAGCAGGTGACAGCCCCTTCGATGGCCACAGATGCGTACAGACGCGGCTCTATGACACAGGGCCGGTCGGATTCTCAGTCGCGCCACCTACCGCCAGCCATGATGGCGCCTGGTCCGTCACCGTCGCCAAGCCGGTTTCAGTCAACTATGCCAGTTCAATACCCAACAGCAACTCCTATGGCTAGTGGTGCTGTCGGACCGCAACATTCTGTTCAGCACCAACAACCACACCAGCCCAACTACCCCCAACAGGCCGCAATGCGCCCAATCCAGTTTCAGCAGCACGCCTGGTCGCCGAGCCCGAGTGCAGCTATTCCCCACTCACCAGCGCCCCAGCAGATGCACACCCAGCCTTCGTACAATACCATGGCTGCTGGCTATTCCCACGGGCCGCAGACCAATACGAGAGCTGTCCATCCCCAGTCACACGGGAGTTTACCTCATATTGGCAACGCATACAACCCTCCGCGGCCTCCAGAGGTCTACACGCTTCCCGACGCTACGAATGAGGCGTTCTCGGCCGAGATCCGACAACAATTCAAGCGCGACGAAGCCGGTCGTATCCTCTTCTTCTCTGCGCCTCCACTCGTTCGCGCATCGGGTGCTTTATCGCCGAGCGCTGCCAACCTTGGCCACAGCGCCAAATATCTGTTAGGGCGTAGCGCATGGCTTGCAGAACGCGAGAAGAAGCGCAAGCTTCGTGATCAAGCGTCAGAGGAGAGAGCAAGCAAGAGGTCGAGCCCTGATGCAGGAATGGCAAGTGAAGAAGACGAACTCACTTTGCAGGCCTCCAAGGCTGTACTCAATTGGCTCGGGGGCTTTGAACAAGCGACAGCACAGTGGCGAAAGGCCGCAGGGTTGGATGACACGCAGAAGACAGCCGCCGTCTAGATTTCTTCACGGCATGGATCGTATTGGCGTTGATGGCGTGGCTAGCACAGTCGTATTTGGGCGCATGGGTTGTTGGCTGGTTGGTTCACTGGGAGAGGACTGGGCTATGACAGTCAATTTCGCAGAAAGTATTGTATCAGAAACCGAAGGCGTATTATTTTGTGACAATAGAACACGATTTTTCTCACATGGGATTAGACGAACTGCGCTTCCACCGATTGACCTGTAAGGAGGTTTTTCAAGTTTAACCGTGTTGACCACATGATCGACTCTGTGAACCCCTTTTCTCGCATCTCACCACCTTGGCCGTGGTTTTGAATATCGCTATCGCCGGACAGCAATCCTTTGCTCTTGTGATGGAACATGGTAGTCGGGTTGATGCTGATGCACTTCATTACATAGTGCTGCTCCTGTCCTCTGGCAAGATCGAACACGGCGTCTCGACACAGCTGGGCTAGAGAGTTATCAAAAGCCATGCTCAACCCTTCGATGCTTAAAGCATGCAGCAGCCTTCGCGCCCCTCTCTGAGACACCGCATATGCAAAGGAGCAGATGGGTGCGGCTGTGCGATGGACTATGCGAGTCCCTGGGGGGTACTTTGCCCAGTCTACTAGTGTCGACACGTGCTGGTACGGCGGGACCGTATCGTCGTTTTCGATGTTGAACTTTGAGGAGATCCGTGCCTTTGCTTCCTCATTCAGTCCACTGATTTCTTCGAGATTTTCCGGGAACGGTTCGCCGCAGTGTCCAAGCCAGAGCAGATCCCAGTCGTCTCCATAAGGGGATGAAGAACTCGTCGGATTCTGACCCAGGACATGACGAGCTCCGAGTGCAGCGGCCTGAAGCTGGCTTTTGATGTGCACATCCCAGTCAACATCATCTTCCATTATTAAAGCCGAGCCGACGCCGGCTTCTACTACGCTGAAACTTGTCAAAAAAACACGAGGCTGGAGGATGACTTTGCACATTAACTCACAAACGGATAGCATTCATGTGACTTCTCCAACTCCCCAGGAAGTTGTCGCCGACCTTGGTGGCATCGATACCGTATGGAACTGCTTTTGATGGTAGATCTGCTGGTTTCACGCCATCAATCCACTCAATGTGGAAGCCGCTCAGCTCCGACATCAGCACCAAAGCGTCTCGTTTGTCGCTTCGCTCCGGCAGTCCCAGCGCGAGAACCTTCTCAAACCCCAAGGTAGCATTGAAGACCTGGCCAACATCGTTCGAAGCTCCTGTGGAGGCTTTCTGTGACCACGGCCAAACATGGCTGGTGTCCGCTGAGAACTCGGGAAGCACACTTGGCATGTGGTGCCATGGTTTGTAGGTGAGCTTGGGCCACAGAATAACTGTTGCAGTGCATACGATGAGTATGATCACCAGGACGCATAGCCTTACAGGCCTCAAGCGCATTCTCGCCATGATATGATACATGCGGTTCCGTCGGCCATGTTTGCTGTTATCTCGCTAGAAACCCCCTCAATGGAACAGATGGGCTGGAGTTAAGGTTCGTGTAGTCCTTGAGTCCTCTGACAAATCGCTGCGAACACTAACAACTGCTTTGCCAGGTTCAACTTCGCGCTTGGAAAGCTTGAGGATCCGTAGCTGCAAGCTTCACATGTCGATCAGCGAGATTCGCGAGGACTTCAAGGCCAACGCCGCTGCTTTCGTGCCGTCATCTTTGAAAGCGATTATGGGGATCTGGCTGGTTGCAACTCCCGCATCACTGCTTCGTACACTGCCCACTGAGCAGCGTTGACGACGAAGGCCCGCGCACAGCAAACGCCAAATCCTCGAAAGAAGACCTTCCAGCCATGGTGACGGTAGGCCTCAACAGTCAGCTGCCAGGCACCCCGAGGTTTCTTCTGCTCCGCCCCTTGGTTGCCGAGCAGAGGAGTAGTTTCCAAGTCCTGTATTTGCACACGAGTTTTGATAACATCCAGTGGAAACACGCTCGCCCAAGTAGCCATGCCCGCAATGCCGCCCGAGAGGAGAACTTTGGGTGCATCAGAGAGGGCGCTGGAGGTTGGTCCGTCTTGTGCAGCAGGCCACATGCTTGACATGAGCTGATATGTCCAGAAGTAGAAACCATAGCCAATGCTATCCCGGAGCGCCGTCACGGTTCCGCCCGTGTATAGACCTTTCACGCCCTTTTCTTTCACCACGGATTTTGCAATGTCGAAACTCGACAGGGACGTGGGGGCGGCTTGGGCTCTGCACTTTACGAACTCTGTCGGCGCGCTGACAACCCACGTAGCTAGCCCGCCAATGGCGCCAGCAACCCATGTGGCGGATAGGCTGTTTTTGGTTCCCATGTAATCATTGATGGCAGCTTCCGACCGATTGTAAGAAACAAAAAGTAGAGCATTCAGCGCACCATAGCCCAGTAGAGGGCCAGCAGTCCCTGTGGTGAATGAAGAAGTTCCGTGTTGGAGGGGTAATCTGGCCGTTGCATCGTTGGCTTGCAAACGTACTTTGATGATGTCCAATGGATTGCCTATCAGAATACTGAGAGCACCGCTAAGGTAGCCAGCCCAAAAGTCAGCTGACATTGGCCCGGAGATTCTGGGTGAAGCGATTGAGTACAAGTAGCGACTGAGACGTGCACATTTATCGTCTGTCAACTCATGGCGTGCGGTACGTGCATGCGGAGTACAACTGGACGCGGGGCGCACTTGCCAAGGCCGGCTCATACACTGTCACGTGCTTGCGCGTGGGTCGGAGCGCGTCCGTCGCGCCTTCTCCCAATGTCAACAGACACGACGCGAAGTGATGAGTGATGCTGCCTGGAGAAGTGGCGAATCGATGCATCCTTTCACCTCCTCACACCCGTAAAGGTTCCATCAGTCTCTTGACAGTTGCAGTACTTGAGCACAGTACTTTTGATGCAATATGTCCGCAAAGTAGGTGATCTTCATGCTGAATGCCACTTCATGATCCAGCTAACGGCGAGACCCAGAGCTCCAGCACCTGCCACTCCACTCAAAAGGCCAGGCGTCAATACTGGACCACCGAAGCCGGCATCTGCTCCCCCGACCAAGCTATGGAAGCCCTTCAAGTGTCCTGGTGTTGCAGGTCATACGCCCGCCAGCGACCGACCGTCGAGGAAACGCCGCAAGGTCGACTATGGGGGCGCCGACGACTCTCAAGACGCAGACAAACCATACTCGAACGATGATCGATTAGCCCTAGCCACTCGAGATGTCAATCGCTATCCAGTATTCCAAGCCAAGGAGAAGAGCGTGGTCTTTCGGAAAGCGTTTTCAATACCTTTGAAGAACAAAGACACGTCGTCATACAACCCCTACCGTCCGCCACCAACACTTGGCCTTCGGCAAGGCGCTGTGTTCTCTCCTCGGGCCTTGCACGACCCTACTGATGACTTGGCAATCGTATTGTATGATCCAACGATACACGACAAACCGAAAGAAGATCCCGAGCAGTCGAAACCCAAAGACGAGGATCCGGCTTCCAGTACCATCGATGCGCCTCTAGTGCACAAGAGTCTGGCAGAAATTCTCGGCATAAAAAAGAAAGTGGAGGGCGAGCATCCTCGTGTGCCCGTCGTCTTGGATCCCAAGCTTACCAAGACCCTGCGGCCGCATCAAGTAGCAGGCGTACAGTTCATGTACGACTGCGTCACAGGCAAGGTGGACGAAAAGGCCAATGGGTGCATCATGGCCGACGAAATGGGCTTGGGCAAAACGCTACAGTGCATCGCGCTCCTTTGGACGTTGCTGAAACAGTCCCCCGATGCCGGCAAATCGACTATCCAGAAGGCAATTGTCGTCTGTCCGGCCAGTCTGGTCAAGAATTGGGCCAATGAATTGGTCAAGTGGCTTGGTGCTAATGCCATCACGCCATTTGCTATTGATGGCAAAGCCTCGAAGGAGGAGTTGACGCGCCAGCTGAGACAGTGGGCGATTGCCACTGGGCGCGCTGTCACTCGCCCTGTTATCATTGTATCATACGAAACCCTGCGACTGAATGTCGAAGAGCTCAAGCACACTAAGATTGGTTTGCTGTTCTGCGACGAGGGCCATCGTTTGAAGAATGCTGACAGCAATACATTCGCTGGTCTCAACAGCCTGAACGTCACGCGGCGTGTCATTTTGACAGGAACGCCGATTCAAAACGACTTGACCGAGTACTTCTCCTTGATCAGCTTCGCCAATCCTAACTTGTTGGGCTCGCGCCTGGAGTTTCGTAAACGTTTTGAACTTCCGATTCTACGCGGGCGCGACGCAGATGCATCAGAAGCCGATCGCAAAAGGGGAGACGAATGCACCACAGAGCTTTTGGGCATCGTGAACAAGTTCCTCATCCGCCGCACAAACGACATTCTGTCCAAGTATTTGCCGGTCAAGTATGAGCATGTGGTTTTCTGCAACCTGGCACCATTCCAGCTGGACTTGTACAACTACTTCATCACCAGTCCCGAGATCCAGGCTTTACTCCGTGGCAAGGGAAGTCAGCCACTGAAAGCCATCAACATTCTCAAGAAGCTCTGTAACCATCCAGACTTGTTGAACGTCAGTGAAGATTTACCTGGCTCGGAAAAATGCTTCCCAGACGACTACGTTCCGAGGGAAGCTCGCGGGCGCGATCGCGACGTCAAGCTCTGGTATTCGGGCAAGATGCAGGTATTGGACCGCATGCTGGCCAGAATCCGCCAAGACACAAACGACAAGATTGTGCTTATCAGCAACTATACATCCACTCTGGATCTTTTCGAAAGGCTCTGTCGCTCTCGCCAGTACGGCAGTCTCCGATTGGATGGTACGATGAATGTGAACAAGCGACAGAAACTGGTCGACCGCTTCAACGACCCAGAGGGCGACGAGTTTGTCTTTCTACTCAGTAGCAAGGCCGGTGGCTGTGGTATCAATCTCATTGGCGCCAATCGGCTGATTCTCTTCGACCCGGACTGGAATCCCGCTGCCGATCAGCAGGCTCTGGCTCGTGTTTGGCGTGATGGACAGAAGAAGGACTGTTTTGTGTACCGTTTCATTGCGACCGGCACGATTGAGGAGAAGATCTTCCAGCGCCAGTCGCACAAACAGAGTCTCTCGTCGTGCTTGGTAGACTCGGCCGAGGATGTTGAGCGGCACTTTTCCCTGGATAGCCTCCGGGAGCTTTTCCAGTATCAGCCAAACACCAAGAGCGACACACACGATACGTTCAAATGCAAAAGATGCAAGCCAGATGGCAGGCAGTTCATCAAAGCACCAGCCATGCTGTACGGCGATACGAGCACATGGAATCATTGTGTCAACGAAGGGTTGAAGACAATACAGGACATGCTCCTCCGCCAGGAGTGCGGAGAGGATGTCATCTCGGCCGTTTTCCAGTACATCTCACATTGATTTTGGGCGGAGCCATGTATAGCGTATGATAGACTCAGACTTGCAGCAAATTCAAGAATCAATTCCTGGCTAACTGAAGCTGATGTTCATGCCTGATGCTGATGTTGGTTGGTGTACAGTAACGAAACTGTGTTATGCCGCGTTATGCTACTATTCGCACTGTACGCTAATCGACTTTTCGCTGCCAGTCCTCAAGGGGTATAATCTGGCCTAGCATCAGATTTGCATCAAAACTCACGCTCAGCCTCACACTCACACACGCACAATGGCTCGCAATAACACAGACACAACCGCGCGCAGCTCGGATCCGGCGTTCGAAGCATACTACCTAGAGCGCTCGACGCAGGAACTGTCCGAAGACCTGGACAAAGTGCGCAACACCAACGACTTTCGAGCCGAGTCTATCCAGTTCTTGGTGCATGCCCTACAGCAAGGGGCTTCACAATTCTCCCCCCAGGATCAAGCAAGGGTCATGTCTGCGCTTGAAAAGGGCAAGAAGTCTTGAGGTGGCACGCAATCGGACACGACTCCACGAGACGACCAGAGACGATCCGCTTGGTGCACCATTATGTGTGGCCTGACGCTTCACTGATTGAGACTCGGACATGCCAGCGCCATGTGCCATCATACGCTGAGATCTCGTCCGGCTTCCACCGCCCCAGTCGGACGAGAGGGTGATGGTACAGGGATGGATGGGGTGCGCCTTTTCAAAGGGGACACGAATTGGACATCATCACCGACTACATGGCAGGTCTCCATGAACGATGCATGGTCCAAAAAAGCCATAGATTTATCGCCATCCTCCGTATCAAATGCCGCCTGCGTACAGGCGCGTGGTATCAATCATAAAGTCATACATACTTCGCAAACCATCCATCCTCGAGTCATTACCACTCGCCCTTTCGCAAACATCGCCCTGCGTTTTACCCTTCTCCTATAATCGCACAATTCGCCTCTGCACCTGTGCACGTCGGTTCTGTCTAGGCGGACTGCCTGTGCGACAGCGATACGACCTTTTGGTGCATCTCCCTCCGCCATGCCCAGCCCTTGATGGCCAGGACAGTGATCTCCCAGGCCATGAGGACGCCCACCAGGCCCATGGTGACGTTGTACATGAACATGGCGTCGAGCTCGTAGTGGATCATGCCATCCACAGTATCTGGGCTCTGGGAAAAGGGTCAGCACTGCTTTGCACAAAGAAAAAAGGGGCAGAGAGGTAGCGAAGACGTACACTGGCCATGAAGATTATGCCACCTGCAATCAGACAGAACGAAGCCAATAGCTCCGTGGGCGGTCGCGATGGCAGGACAGACCGCGGCGGCTTGATGTACATGACGACATACGTCAAACCGCGCGCGATCGACGCTCCCGAGAGCAGATTGCCCCATTGCTTGTGGATCATGGTCGAGATCATGGAGGACTGGTGGTGCGAGCCCATCATCATGCCGACTAGCAGGATCACCAGTGCCGGGATGGGATTCAGCGAAAGGCTATAGGTGCGCGGCGGCTGCAGCTCCTCCCTCTCGTGGGACTCGGTCCTATCTCTGTTGTCGCTGGAGATGGAGGCATTGAGCAGGTCGCGCACCCGGGTGGACTCGATCAACATGCCGCACTAGCCGGGTCTGTCAGTATCAAGGTTCTTCATGAGGTCCCTCGGAGATTTTCGCGAGAGAGCAAGAAAGAGGTTTCAACTTACAAGTCCTCCACCGATGAACAACACAGTGATGGAGATGTGCTCTAGATCCTGGGCCCGCCATTTACCGTTCCTGTGGCCCAGGTGCTCCAGGAAGATATTGGTCGATCCGTAGAAGAAGATCAACGCACTCTCCACAAACTCGGCCGTGGGACGCCACTTCTGGCCAGGACGTCTAGGGCGGATGTTCCAGGCCCAGCCCAGCTCCGCGAAGCTGCCGGCCCAACGGCCGAGGTTGAAGAGACCCAGCCAGAAGAACACGCCGCCCTTGATCCAGTGGGCCAGACCGGCAAAGATGCCTTGCCCTTCCTGTTGGTGTGCGGGTCAGCTCTGTTGGGCTCGTGGTGATGAGAGAGAGACTGCGAGATTCACTTACAAAAAAGCGGCCATATGTGACGATGCCCGTGGTGAAGGCAATGAAACCAAAGGGCAGGGTAATTCGATCCACCGTCCGATAACCCATGTCCAAGACCTTCCATAGACTGGTAGGCAAAGCTTTTGCCAGCTTCCGCACAACAGAGATGGTCGAACTTGCTCCCGCCTCCTCGTGTGAGGCGTAGGGCTCATCGTCGTCTTCATACATCTTTCCGTATCCGGAGCCATGGTTCTCGCCCCCGATAAAGTAGTCCTCCTCGCCAATGTGAGTGGACACAGAGTCGCTCCGCATAGACTCAGTATGCGAGGCGGGACTTGCCGTGCTGTCACTGGACGACCTATCGTCGTAGGGCCCCTGGTGCTCCTGGAAGTGGCTCTGTGCCGCCAGGGGGTCTGGGATAAGCGCGTGGGCTTCATGCTCGCCGTTGAGAGGCCCATTGACCTTTGGCTTCCCGCGTCCACTGAGTCGTTTCACCAGGCTCACAGATACGTGCGCTATTGACACCCAGGTGATGATCCAGCCAATGCTGTGGTGAGCATTGTGGGGATACAGGTCGGGTGTCTGCGCGTTGTAGACGAGGCCCAATACGACACCGACAATGTTGGTGGCCAGGAAGGTCAGCTGAACGCCAAATGTGAGGCGCGAGTTAACAAGCGAGAGCATGACCGCTGAGAGAGAGGATGCTGTTAGCAGGTGGCTATGATGCGTGGGTTGGTTGTTTCGATGTGTCTTACCTACGGGAAGGACCAGAACCCAAGACACGGTCATGAAGGCAATGTGGGCGAACATGAGCGCCGCATGTTCGCCATGAGCAAAGTATGTTGGCAGGTACTCTGTTTCTGGCATTTTGTCCTCGTCGCCCATGCCCATGCCCATATCCGTGTCCATGTTCATCTCGGAGGCCCCATGTCCGCCAGGAGCATCGCCATGACCTCCATCATCACCATGCGCTGCCACGCCGATGGCGAGGATCAGGGCGCACAGCAGGACAGCTGATGGCGAGGGTGGTTGAATTATATTTGCCCGCCGCATGGAGATCCTCTTCTGTCCGATGATATGCTCACAAGGCTGGAGAAGCAAGACAGAGGTTGGCGAGGGAGCAACTGATGTGGATGAGAATGCCTTTCCGTCACGTCTTGAGGTTGGTGATGCAAGAGGACTAGCAGATGGCTTGGGTGTGTCTCGACTTGTGAATTAGGTTCACCAGGGGTCAATGACAGTTGGAGCTTGAGTGATACAAGGCTGACGCATGTGTCTCTGGCCAGCAAGCGAGCCAGCCACTCGGTTCATATAAGCCAGGCGGCCGGGATGGTTGGATGGGAGCGGAGATTTCCTAGCAGTGAATCAAGCCCGGTCTGGAGCCAAGCCAATTCGATGCTCCGTACGTACACGTACCTATCGCGATGTGGAATGGTGATGTGACTCCAGTCAGCGATGCCACCCGCGACTACGTACGTACGCACGCACGCACTTGCATCGGCCCGCTCTGTGGACTGGAGCCCATTTGGTCATGCACAAGTGTTTTATTAGTGCCTACCGTATTGCCGTTCTCGGTACGCTGTACAGGCGGCCTTTGGCGCTACTTGACCATCTGCCGCCCAGGGCGGGAGGAACAAAGAGCACTTACATGACCCAACTGTAATCTAGACCAGGTACTACTACATGGCCTTGCGTCGATGTGACGGCAGGACGACCCGTCATGGGCAAAGTGTTGTGATTCAGTAACATGTGGACACAGCTTGTACATGTGAATTATTAATGCGAGGCTGCAGGTGCTCACATGATGGCCGGCGCCCAGTGGGCATCTTGGCGACTTTGCCTGGGAAAGTATCCGTACTGGTAGTAAATTCACTGCTCGCACAGGTCCACGCGATAGTATCGATCAACTGACCGACTGGTGACCCAAGCACCCACCCATCCATCCATGCTCCCGAGGCATCCGGGCAGGGCGCGCGGGCGCCGTCCGTCCGCCAGTCATCACAGTCAGCGAAGCCAGTGGGTATGACGGGTCCGGCGCGGGCGGGATTTGCGGCGGAGGACTGACTGGCTGGATCCAGTCTGCTTTGTGATCTCTGATCTCTGATGGAATCCGTCAGTCACGAGCTGCCCCCATGTGTGGGAGGAAGTCTGATCAGGCCCTGCTGTTCCGATCTCGGGCTGTGCTGTGTTCTATTACTTTTTTTGTTTTCTTTTCCTGGCCTCAGTCAACGGGCAAAGCACGTAACAGCCCTCTTCATTGCCGTCCAATAGCGCGACCCACACAAACAACAATTGCATGTCGAAATGCGATGACGTTGAACTTGAGGCTAGGTATCCAGTACCGCTGTCCATTCTGCACGCAGACAAACATCCTGGCCGTGTCTCGACAGGCGGTCAGGTCAGCCCATCCATCGATGCCCGAATGGACGCAATCCCCCTCCACCATCTTTGCCGATGGACTTTGAACGCTCGTTCTCGACCCCAATCACGCACGACCCAGGTTAATCCCGAAGCGTCCGCCTTGTCACAATGCCGGCGTCGGGTCTTCGGGGTGGAGCACCTGTCCGGCCCCGCTGAAGTAGCGAAGTAAGTAAGTAAGCAAGTGAGTGAGAAAGAAAGGCGGCGACACGACTCGATCCAAGAGTCTATCGCAACGTCGTCATCGTTCCTCGCTTCTCCCGTTCTGGCAGCTTGCGCTGTGCTCGTACCTAGCAACAGCCTGGTAGCAAGCAAGCCCTCATCTCTGGGGACGGATGCCATGCATGTGTGTACTCTCTAAATGTGTTGTGGCACGGCATACGCGTAATGTCAGCCAATTGCCGTGCTCTGCTCTGCAATATGCCACTAATACATGCTGCGTCTGCCATCATTGAAAGATGCACCGTACATCCATGATACTTGCGTCACCAGATCCGCCCTCCCGCTATGCACACCTACGCAAGTACTTGTACAAGCACAGGGCGTGGCACGCGGGAGGCTGCTCGCTAGCTTCATTTGCGTGTCATCAATGCATGCTGCGCGGGCGATCAGACTTCCCGTGGTTGATTTGCTTTCTCCGAGTGGTGATCGAGATGATTTATAAACTCCGGTCCCACAACCGTAAGCATCCCATCCCCCGTCTGAGTCACAACGAGAATGTTCCGGCGCGGTATCTGAAGAGAAACCCAAGATCCGAGAAGCGCGACACTCATGTTTGTCAAAGACTGTGAGAACGCGCCAACCGCCAGGTGTCGCCTGCGTCGTGCGCGACACGCCCCTCATCCCGAAGCTTGCCCAGTATCTGGACGATACCGCCCGCAGCCGCAGGGTGAAGCTCCTCTGGGACCTCACTGTAGATGATCCTGACAATCTCCATCACCGTCCAGGGCTTGTCGCCGTTTCCGTTGGTCGAGCGCAGGGTCTTGAGCACCTGCTCCTCTCGCTGTCGACGGTGTCCAATGTACTCTGCGATCTTGGCTGGGCCGTCCTCCAGCACAGGCCCGTGCCCAGGATACGCCCGACTCGTGAAGAGCGACTTCATCTTGCCCAGGCTCTGCAGGTAGGCAGTCAGGTCCTCGAAAACAGCTGTCCCGTGGCCGAGGACATTGTCGGCCGTGAACATGGCATCTTCCTCGGCTAGCACAAAGGTCATGTGGTCGTCCGTGTGGCCAGGCGTATAATGCGCAGTCAACGTTGCGCCTTGTGTGCGAAACACCTGCCCGTCAGATATGGGCGATTGGTCCTGCGCTGGCTTGTGCTTGAAGATCTGGGTGGAGGGAGAGAGCTCCAGGAGATCCTTGATCCCGCCGACATGATCATGGTGCCAGTGCGATATCAGAGCACTCTCAATCGATGCATTCTCCTGCTCCAGGGTGCTCCGGAGGGAATCGAGCCACGCAGGACGCCCTTCTCCCGTATCGATGAGGATTCGTCGGGGTCCTGTGCCCACGAGATAGGTATTGGTCCCCTGGAGCGTGAACTTGCCCGGATTGCCACCGAGGATGCGAATGCACGCTGAGCTCAAGCGCTCGACCGCTGGCAGCTTTGCGAGCTGCGCCGCCATGCCGGTGTGATGATGTTAATAGCTGGTGCAAAGACGTCGATCTGAGAGGGCACCTTTCCAGACTTTCAATACAACATGAACCCCGCGTTCAGTGGAAGTGGTTGATGCTCAGGCTGCGATGGCGGGATTAGAGGGGTTCACGACTCCCATTGCCTCGGCTGCCGCCAAGACCCGCGACTGCAATTGTCGTGATAGCCGTTGTGGAACAAGTCACATACATGCGTGGCCCGAACTAGAGGAGCTAGTTCAATCTGATGAATTGAAGCATGAATTGATACCGGTCCTTACCTGGTGCCTTAGAGGGTACCGATGGGACCACGAGTCATGATCAAGGGCTCCGGAACTTACTTATACGTCGCAAACTCGCGGGTGCGCTAGCCAAGCTCGCGATAAGGCTTATCGGTGGGTGGCATGGAAATTGGTTCCAGCACCATCATCATCGTCGCGCGCTTCCACTACTACGTACTGATTTTACCATCGTCAGACAGCGTATACATCTCATAGACCGCTCTGGCCTGAACAACGCTAGAAACGATTGCCCTTTCTACATCGTACACCGTTTGCCGCTGCCATAGCCGACGACTTCGGCTGAGAAACACCCGTCTCGTCTGTCCCTCGCCCTCGCCCGATCTCGCTCCTCAGCCGTCCGCCTTCGCCTACAAGCGGCACTGCGTGTTTCGCTACACAGAAGTTCAGTCGCCTCGACAATTTCCGCCAGCAGAGGTCGCTCGAGGCTTCAACTTTCAAGGTAAAGGGTGGGGATGTCTTCAAATTCAAGGTCGCTTGCTCACCATCTCCAGTCAACTAGCTTCCTACCGCTGCCTGCGCACCGAGAACCGACCGCTGGCTTTATCTCCTTCTACCACTGTTACAGCGACAAGAATAACGACAAACACAGTCGGGATCTGCGAGATCCCCCGAATCGACACGTCTGGCTCAGGCTGCGACCGCGAGTCGCCGCCCACCATCTCCAGCCATGGCTGCTCGACCAGCAACTCCTGCCTCGCCTAAGAACGTGAAGGTCAAGGAGCCTGCGCCTGGGTCTCCCCTGTTTGGCTGTGGTATGCTAAGCTTGGAACGATACAATACACTCGGGAGCTAGAAAACTGACAGCTCGTCCAGAACATGTTCAGCGTCTCTTCAACCAGGGACAGGAGATCATGAACCACTCCATCGGCCACTACAAAATGATCCTACGGGGCATCTTTGACAGCACGCCCGTCGTCCCACAAACCTTTACAAACTCACAAGGCCAACCTACCACCTGCTTGACGTCCACCAACCTATGTCTGCAGTGCCCAACGAACTTGACAGATGAAGAACGATTAAAACATGGCAATAAGACATCACATCGCTTTTGTCAGTCACGGGACCCCGCGTATACATGTTGCCTTGGCGAGACTGACCCAATACAGATATTGACTCTCGCAGTGGCTCGCTGTACTGCCAAGTCTGCGACGATATAGTATGGGACCCTACGCTCGAAGAGCTTCGCGTGCGGAAAATTGGCACAGGCTCTTTCTCTGGTGCGTTCCCTCCCTGACAGCCTATCACGTAGCCGTACTGACAACCCGGCGCGCAGGACGCAAGAGGAAACACGACGAGCTATTCCCCGACGCCATGAAGGAGGATCCCCGATACATTGCGACGAATACCACATTGGCCTCGTGCCGGGCCAACGGCCTGCGCGGGATCTACAACGCCGGCGCCACCTGCTACCAGAACGTCGTCCTGCAGAGCTTCCTGCATAATCCCCTGCTGCGCAACTTCTACCTTAGTGACGGGCACCAGAGCAGCGAATGCGGCGTGTCCTACTGCCTCAGCTGCGCGATAGACGACATGTTCCAGGACTTTTACGCCCTCGAGAACACCAACGGCTACACAGCCGCCAACATCTTGTCCGGCTTCTGGATCTCCGAGAACAAGGCTTTTGAGAACCTCGTCACCACCCGCGAGCAGGACGCCCACGAATTCTTCCAGTTCCTCGCCGAGGAGCTGCACGAGAGGAATGGGGACGGGAAGAAACCAGAGAGCGGCAGCGAGCACACCTGTAACTGTGTCATGCACCAGACCTTTTACGGCAAGATGCAGACGGACACGACCTGCCAGAACTGCTCGGGCACCACGCACGCTGTGCAGTCCTTTCTCGACCTTAGTCTCGGTCTCGAATCGCTCGTGCAGAAGCGCAAAAAGGCTGTCAAGGAAAAAGGCGGCAATGCCCCGCCCCTGACCCTCATCGACTGCCTGGATGAGGAGTACATCAAGTCAGACAAGTGCGACTATCGGTGCCACAAGTGTGACTCGATACAACAGGCGCGGAGGCTCACGAGCATCAAGCGCCTGCCCAACGTCCTCTCGATACAATTCAAGGTATGACTGACTCGTTCTTCTGAGCTGACAGTAGCAACAACGTGCTGACGATGATACTGCCGCAGCGGTTCGAATACAAGCAGGGGCGACATGATCGCGCCGCCTCCAAAATTGACGACCCAGTCAGCTTCCCCCTCCAGCTCAACATGCTGCCCTATACACATCGCGTGCGCGCCAAGGAAGGCCGCGAGGGCAGGGAGCTGGAGCGATCCTGCACATACGACCTGCTGAGCGTCGTGGTCCACGTAGGCGAGATTGAGACGGGCCATTATGTCTCCTACTGCCGTGTTGGCGATCAGGTACGAGTGACAAAGAGACACGAACGACACCGGACAATTTTACTAATATGTTCTTAGTGGTTTCGCTTCAATGATCATAATGTGCGGCTGGCTACAGTGTCCGAGGTCCTGGGGGCGAAAGCGTATCTGCTCTTCTACATCATTCGCTCCCTCGCCTAGCAGATGGCGCGGGACTGACAATGGACGCCATGTCTCGACGCACATGCGTCGACGCATTGGCGTGACTTACACACACAAATATAGCATAAGCAAGCAAGGAAGATAAACGGGATTGCATAGCCAACGGGTCAACAGCAATAACATATCCAATTCACTTTTATCGGCGATTGTGTGATGAGTGAACAAATGAAGAAGCTGTACATTGTCAGAGCACCTTTGCTCAGTAAATCTATCAGACCTGTTGCAACCCCGGGGCTGCCATCCTCGCCGCACCATCTACTACTATTGGGCCTCGGCTCTTCATTTACAACTCATCCAGAACGTGGATATACTTCTTGTCCTCCTTCTTCTCCTTCTCTGTCGCCGGCGGCAGGTCGTAGTAGCTCTGGCTGCGGAATCCTTGCTGCGATGGGGTGTTAGCGCATGCCTCGTCGTCGGGAGAGCGGCTGGGCTGCTCAAGTCAGGGACTTACCAGATAGTGGTATGTAAAGTCAGCAATGTCGCCGGGCACCATGTCAAGGTCCTTAAAGGTCTTGGCCTTGGGGTCAATGACCTGGTCCAGGAACTCGCGCTCGACCTCGTCGGCGGTGATCGTCCTCCAGTAGAGGTACTTGTTGAGGAGACCGGCCACCGGTTTCAGGATGGACTTGGGGACGTTGATGTGACGGCGCTCCTTGTAGATCTCCTTGTCGACCATGCGGGCGATCTCCGAGAGCTGGTACTGCTTGGGGCCGTAGAGCTCAAAGGTCTGCGCGGCCGTCGAGTCGTCGTACAGCATCTTCTCCAACGCCGCACCAACGTCAATGGACTGTGTGTCGCGTTAGCTTGCAGTCTTTGTGAGTCTGTGTGACCTTTTTTGAACATACGTGAACAGGCCAGAACTTCTCCTGCATGTTGTTGGCAGTGAAGAGGTTCAAGACGCCGGCCAGCTTGAGGAGGAGGTTGTCCTCGAAACCAAAGACGGGCGCAGGTCGGACAATTGTCGTCTCAGGGAAGATGTTACGGGCAACCTGCTCACCACGTCCCTTTCACCATGTCAGCAAATTGTTTCCCAGCTTGCAATGGGTAGAGGCCAACCTTGGTGGCGTAGAACTCGGACGAGGAGTTGGGGTTGGCGCTGTGGGAGGAAACGTGGATGAAGCGATCAACATCGTATTTCGCCACCGCTTCCGCAATCCTCTCGGTTCCCTCGACATGGACGTCCTCCAGAGTGAAGTTCCTGAAGCCCGTCAGCAAAATTGTTCTCAGGTGAGCTGAAGCGTGGTCCTACTTGGTCGGGTAATCGCGGCCGACCAGGTTGTAAACAACATCGGAGTGGCGGACGCTCGCTTCGATCGAGTCCGTGTTGCGCAAGTCATACTCCTGTAGCGCTGTTAACCCTCCATGATGTACAGTTGCGTCCGATACCACCTACCACAAAAACGACCCGTCCCAGATCTCCCGTGACCTTGAGGTGGCGCTTGGCCATCTCCTCGCGGAAGGGAATCACAACGGTACATCCTTGTCGAGCTGCTCGCCAATTGTCAGCGAGTGTCCAGGAGAAGCTGTCATTTCAGACGTCGCTAGTCCACATACCCAGCCTGTGCACAATGTACCGTCCCAACTGTCCTGTTGCGCCAAATACCGTCGCAGTGTGTCCTGCCCTCGCCGTCAGTCTCGTCGCAAGTGTCTCGGTCGATCGTACAAACCTCCTAGAGAGGATCTATGCGAGCCAATGTCAGCTTCTTGCCAATGGTAGACCCGGAGCATGATATCTTACCGACCACCCTCCGTTCGTAGAATGGGCTTGCCAGTCCGTGTGATGGCAATGTCCGACAGCAAACGCCTGCCAGCAACATGACGCGCGGCCGTTGTCGCCGATCTGGCCGCGGCGAGAGAGGGAACCATCTTCGTAGCCGCGTGGGTTGTAGGTGTTGCTGGTTCTCCAGTTGATCTCGGAACTTCCAATGATGTCGAGCCGATTACTCGGCTCAGGAACGAAGTCGAATTGGATCACGTGAGGCTGACGCCACATGTGGCTCGTGGGTGTTAGACGTACTGTGGCTTGTGCCTTCCTCCAGCAGATCGCCGCCCCGCCATGAGTGGTCTGTGCACCAGCAGTAACAGCTTCACCAAGCGCAATCCGTCATCAGGCTGCTGGCCAGCCGCGTCAAGCTCAACTACCACAAATTTCAACAAACCACACAACACCCGCCCAGTCTCCGATCACCAATCGAAAGTCTTCTCCGTCTCTCTGTATCAGGACTCCTACATTCGAACGGAAAGCAAATTCCCCTGCGGCTTAGCATCGCCGTAATTGATCCAAGATGAGCGCCGATGCCATCGCCGACTTCCTCGCCGAGCAGCGCGACGAAGCTCCGGAGGAGCTACAGCCTCTAGTCCTTGACTTTGAGAACTACTGGGAGAGGAAACTCTGGCATCAACTCACAGACGCCCTCGTTGAGTTCTTCAACCACCCCGGAAGTGCGCCGCAACGCCTGCCCTTCTACAAGACCTTCATCCTCAAGTTCGCCGACAAGATCAACCAGCTCAAGCTGGTGCAGCTTGCCCTCAAGGCAGCACAACAATGCAAAGGTTTGCACCCATGTTGCAAAGGACTTGGATGTAATGTGCTGACTTGCTTTTCCCCCAGATGATAACGAGCGACTCGAGTTCCTACAATCGGTTGCGAAGAAGGTGGACAACAAGAACTCACAGGACGCTCTTGTGTATGCATCTGTTGCAGTAGCCCGCACGCGACTTGGTCTAAACGACTTGGAGAACGCCAGGAAGGACCTTGACGAGGCAGAGCAGAAGCTCGACTCTCTCGACTCTGTGGAGGCGATCGTACACGCTGCGTTCTACGATGCGAATGCGACTTACTACCAGGTAACTTGGTTCTTTTGCAAAGTCATGAGAAACTCTTGGTCTAACAAACTCCGTGTCTACAGCGCAAGAATGACTTTGCCAACTACTACCGCACCGCCCTCCTCTACCTCGCCTGCGTCGACCTCACAGCTGTGCCCGAGCAGGAACGTTTCAAGAGAGCATACTTCCTCAGCGTGTCAGCACTCGTGTCGAACAGTATCTACAACTTTGGCGAGCTCCTTCTGCACCCGATCCTTGACGCCCTAGCTAAGAGCGAGGACGACTCGTGGCTCAGGGACCTGCTCTTTGCGTTCAACCGGGGCGACCTTGCCGCCTACGACGTGCTGTCGGATCATATCTCTGAGAATAGGCTGCTCAGCGAACACGCCACACACTTGAAACAGAAGATCTACCTGGCCGCGTTGACAGAGGCTGTCTTCCGTCGGCCACCGCACGATCGTGCCATGACCTTTACCACAATTGCGGAGGAGACCAAGGTCAGCCCGGGGGAGATTGAGCATCTTATTATGAAGGCTCTCAGCTTGGGTCTGCTTCGGGGAACGATCGATCAGGTGGACGAGGTGGCGCACATCACATGGGTCCAACCCAAGGTTCTTGACATGAAGCAGGTTGCTAACCTACGGCAACGTCTGCTCGACTGGGACGCCAGTGTCAACCAGCTGGGGAACTGGATCGAAGGTGCTGGCAAGGACGTCTGGGCCGCTTAAGTCTACAACGAGAGTTGCGCTGCACGCCCTTGACGCATGTGTAGTACGCTATGTTAGATTTTAGACTTAATCAGCAACCCACGAACGCGCCCTTGATTCAAATTATCTCGAAAGGTGACTTGTCATTATGGACTCCTCTACATTATTGGTATGTCAACACAAGACACTGACCATACTGATGGTCCACGCTGGCCACCAGATCGTCCACACGACGATAGGTGTGTACATGCCCCAAACCGTCCATCCAAAGCTAGCTTGTTCAAGAAGATGGCCCATGTCAAGTCCTACTCCCGCCACTACGCTATAGATGACAGTGGCCGGGGCCAGCAACGTCAACAATGTTGCTGATGCCCAGCGCAGAGGCTCATTCCTGCTCAGTCCAACAAACGACAAGGGTGCCGTGAGGACGCCAATGACAAATGCCAGCGAAAAGTTCAACGTGGCTAGAGTAGAGAGGGCCATGCCGAGGAGCAGGAGGGAGAGCGACTTCATGAGCAGAATCTGCTGCTGCGTAGGCTTGTAGACGGGGAGGACCGCATAGCTGAGCACAAAGGGCGCGGCCGTTGACATGGCAGCGAGCGCGGCGAAAGCCGTAGGAAGAAGCTGCAGAAACGCGCGTCAGCCAGTGTCCAAGTTGAGTGTTCTACGTGATGTCCTTACCTGGGCTGTTGTGTTGTTCAGCACGTACAGCGGCACAGCTGACAAGGCATGACAGACGGCCACAATGGCGACGGGCAGCACAAGGCTCCTCTCGACAGTAACTGCCGCTATCTCAGTCGCTGAAGCTTTGGGCTGTTTCCCGGCCTTTTTCTGGGCGTCCGCGTCAACTTGCCCGCTCTGCACCCAGAGATAGATAGCCATGATACTAAAGTTGGCAGCGAGCAGCATGACGCTGGGCAGATAAGTCCCGATGCTGACAAAGCGATCCCTTTGCATGAGCAAGTAGAAGAAGAAGCTCTGGTGCAGGTGCTCGAGCAGATTGTTGAGACTGCGAAAGGAACCTTCTATCACACGGCCCATGGCCATCTCGTCATGGAAGCCTTTGCCGTATGGTTGCAGCGTAACCGCATCGACGTGATAGGGCATGAAGCTGCTGTGGGGGCCCCAGGAGTTCCCAAGACTCTGCTTGACCATACCGCGGAAAATGGTAGTCAACCGATGCTTGTAGGTGCCCTTGTGGTGTCGCATGCCCTGTATGAAGCCTGTTATGCCCATTTGTCCGCTTGCGATGTTGCCAACCGAGTTGACAAGATCCAGGTTTGGCAGCTGTCCATTGACGCCGTCATATATAATCTGCAGGGCCGAGAATCGGTCCACCTCGGGGTAGTCGAGCGCAAGCGCGCCTTGTAGGGCGCCGGATTTCAGGGGCAAGGGGGCCACGTATCGAGGATCGTGAGCATCGTGGTATGCATCGACCCAAGCCTGGGTGCCAGTCTCGCTGTCCGGGGGAAACACCATTATGATATCCTTGGACCATAATGACCAACCTAAACCAGTCAGCACTTGTGCTAGTAAGGAATGTGAGAGTGTACATACGCTTGAAGTAGCGCGCCAGGGTCAGCGCCAGAGCAACGCCGTTACGGTTCACCTGGCCATTGAGACTTCGGATGGCAGCGACCAGTACTATCGCCTCTGTGGCATCACCACGGGGCGCTTGCAGTATGCCATAGACGTTCTCTCCGCTGTGGGCACGGCCAGCCGCATTGTACGTATAGCTCTGTCGTCCTACTTTGACTCCTAGACCCTTGAGGATCTCCTCGATTTTGTCGTTTACGCGTCTGCACAATTTCAGCCTTTGCGTGTTAAATGCTCGCCGGTGTGCAGCAATCCTTACGTCGGGTCCTCTTCGCTCGCAAGGACGTCGAGTTCGCTTCGGTAGGCGCGTAAGACGTGACTCTCGCTGCCGCTGAAATATGTATGCACCTGGCCCGGAAGAAGGGCATTTTCGGAGATGTATGTTTTCCTCGCATAGTCGTCGAGCGGTAGGAGGAGAAGCCAGACCAGCCCTACAAGCACGCAGAGGAATGACAGGTACGGTGGCAGCTTCTGGACACGCGGGTCGCGACGAAGGGACAGAGCTGTCGCTAGCACGTTGTTAGCGGTTTCTGTTGGGTTGCGAGGCTTTGTAAGTTACCGAGTAATCTCGACATGATCGCGATGCAGTGCAATCCGTGATGAACCCCCAATACCTGTAGAATCAGGGAAACGATCCAGCAGGAAGCTTCGTACAGTTGGGTGTTCAGGTAAGGCAAGGCACCTTAAAGTAACTCCATAATAGGTCCCCTGAACTGATGTGCCCCACGTCCACTCGCTGGGACGTCGTAACAACCATCCCTTCGCCCTCTAGTCGCCTGGCTACACACATACCCTGTGGTTTCTCAGACAAAGAAAGCTTTTCATGGGATAAGATTGTTATTTCTAAGCCATAAGACTGTTAGTAAATATCTACTACGCCAGTTGGCCACATGTAAGAATGCTTCGGGAAGTAGACAAATGCCATGGCTTTTACTATGAAAGCAGAACAAAAACACGTTGTAGCCCAAACAATTCAGTCCTGGCAACTGAACTAGCAAAAGAGGAGAGAAAAAAAACACAAAGTAACGACTACATGTTATACAAGGTATTTTACCCATTGATATCTCCAAAGCAATTAGCAGCAGCCTGGGTGAGAGAGTGTTTTATAGGGTAAGTGAGAAAGCCTGGGAACCCCACACGTTAGCGGCGGCCCCGCCGTCGCAATGGCGGGAACCCAATCAAGAGGACACACTCCTGTCAAGGAACGGAATCTGAGAACCTGGGAATGCCAATTCCGATCAATACACAAAATTTCACCAGAGCAACAGATATCACCACACGCGCATCAGCACACCAGAGCACGAACACGGCACCATGGGCGTCACCAACAAGCGAACAATCACCAAGACCCGGCGCAAGACCAGGTACGTCTCCTTAACGGCTGGCGCCTTTCGAACCTCTGCTCACCCCACGTAGGGATTTGGATCAGATCAAGGCTGATCTCGAATCGCCCAAGCACCTTGCCCAGTTTCAACAGTTGAAGGCTGCTGAAGATCTACCGGCCCTCGGGCGCCATTACTGTGTAGAGTGCGCCAAGTATTTTGACAGCGACGAGGCGCTCAGCAGACACACTTCGGCAAAACCGCACAAGCGCAGGTTTGTGTTATCCGGCTCCCTTCCTTGTCCACTGCTGACTCTATATACTAGGCTCAAGCAGCTTCGTGAGGGACCCTATACACACAAAGAGGCTGATGCGGCTGGTGGTCTTTGGACAGACAACGGCCGCCCTCAGGACGATCCGATCTCCAATGAAGACTCCATCATGACAACATGAGGGTAGTGAATCTACTACACTGCGCTACGAATCGAGGGCGCTTCCGAGCCGAACAGACCCCTCGATGCTACCTGTCAACCCTCGAGGCTTTTCACCAGCCCGTCAAGATCGAGGAGGAGCAGAACACAGGTCACCAAAAGCCATCGCAATAGCTGGTCCACCTAGCAGGGCTCCCGCTGAAGAGGATACTGTGACCGCACTTCAAGGGTTTCATATCGGAGTGATCTTGGGAGTTTAGCGGTACTTTGAATCGTTCTTATTGCGAATTACCCAAATGCCGAGGGCGGGAGAGTCGTGCAACGACCGACAAGGACGCCATGTTTTCTTTCTTTTCGCAGCGCTCGTTGAGAAGCGGACTGGAGGCAATACTCTACAGTATCATGTGGCCTCTGGGAAGGAAAGGGACGAGGGCTCGTGATGACCATACGCTAGTCGTGACCGGCTCACCTTCAGATGGCGCCGTTCTCTGACTTGGTATGCTTATGCGCAAGGCGAAACGTAAAGTAGAGTTTCTATATACGAGACCAAGACCCGTTGGCATTGAAACTTCTACACCAAATCGCTACCTTATTGATGCACCATGTCTGTGCCGCTGTTCGCGAAGTTGCTCAGGCAGCGAGCTTTGCCCCGCTATATTCTGTCTTGTCCCTATCGATAATTGTCACATGAATTCGCGAAGCCGCATAATATCTATCAATCGAGGAGAGACCCATCGGGTCATCAGGATGACAACAACCGCGGTGCTCCCGGCGGCTGGAGAAATCGGCGAACCCCGCTACGGGGCGGCGAGCACAACCGCTAGAGGTCCATGGTCTTTCACGATCGCACTGTTTCATCAATGATTAGGCTTGTCTGTCGGCTGGACTCTCGGACACAAGGACCGACCATCGGGGGCCAGTTCTGAGCCTTATTATTACTACCGAGGTGTCAAGCTGCGTCGCGACCAGGTGGTGGTCTCTCGACATTGCTGTGCCTATATACTAGCTGGTAATTCTGCATTTTGTCGCCTGTGTACCAGTAGCAAGTCTTTGGGGGTCTCTATGAAAATTACATCAACACAGCACTTCGTTCTCGTTGTTTGAGCAATTATTATGTCGCGGATGGACAGGGATTTGTGCCTACGGTATCCGAGGTCTTGAGCCGGGAAAGGATACGCTAATTATGACGCTCGGGGCTTAGAATTTCATCGACGCTGATTGGCTCTCGGCTTTACTCGTAAGCCGAGGCGCAAGGTTTCCGTCAAGTTTGATCTCTCGATGCCCTCCAGCTTTCTTCTCTTTCCTACCAATCCTCAAAGTTTTCGGTAAGTCGCGCAGGTGTCCTTGCAATCCCCAACTTGTAGCTGACCGTGGCAAAGGCTCAATCATCACAATGGTAAGCATGATCCGCGCCCTCAATGGCAGTCGCAGAACGAACTGGACGTCCTGGTCCCCACGGTCGGCCACGTGCCGTTTGTTCGAAACGCGAGCAATGTCGTGTCCACATTGGGGACCTTCGTGGTCTCGCTCGATACACGTCGCTCTGTGCATACGCGATGAGGATTTCAGTCGCCAACGCCTGGATTATCTCAGGAAGCTGGAACTGGATTTCTTCACGTGGACACACAAGGGTATGCGCTCAGCGCAGCGGGCAGACTCGATGGCTGGCCGGTCGAGTCCTCTCTCGCTCAGGCACGCGTCGGGACTGTGGTCGTGACCAGTCGTTCGGGCGATTGCCATAACAGAGCTCATAATCGAATTTTGGAGACTGACTTTCCCAGGCTCCCACACAAGTAGCCACTGCAGCTCTCGGGCGGCGATGCCTCGCCCTTGGCCGCAACCCAAGGAACCTCACCAAGGGTCTGCGTTATGCTTCGGGGTCCGCCCTGGACCGCAAGGTGAGTCGAGCTGCATTGCGGACTACTCTATCCGGTTACTGACAAATGTAAAAGGTTCGCCAGAACAACTGGGAGGAGAACAACTTCATCAACTATAAGAAGATGTCCGAGAACCTGTCGATTGTGCGCAGCCGTCTCAACACCCCCCTGACCTACGCTGAGAAGGTCTTGTACTCTCACTTGGACGACCCCCACGGCCAGGACATTCAGCGCGGCAAGTCCTACCTCAAGCTGCGCCCTGACCGTGTTGCTTGCCAGGATGCCACTGCTCAGATGGCCATCCTGCAGTTCATGAGTGCTGGTATGGACAGTGTGGCCAACCCCACCACCGTCCACTGTGATCACTTGATCGAGGCTCAGGTTGGCGGCGCCAAGGATCTCGATCGTGCTATCGACATCAACAAGGAGGTCTACGACTTCTTGTCTACTGCTTGCGCCAAGTACAACATTGGTTTCTGGCGCCCCGGCTCCGGCATTATCCACCAGATCATCCTTGAGAACTACGCCTTCCCCGGTGGTCTCCTCATCGGCACTGACTCGCACACTCCCAACGCCGGAGGTCTGGGTCTGGCTGCTATCGGTGTCGGTGGTGCTGATGCCGTCGATGTCATGGCTGGGCTTCCTTGGGAGCTGAAGGCCCCCAAGGTCATTGGTGTCAAGCTCACTGGCAGCCTTTCCGGCTGGTCCACCCCCAAGGGTAGGTTTCCGCTCTCCTTTTCATCCTCTAGTGATTGGCGCTAATTACTTCAATAGACATCATCCTGAAGGTCGCCGACATCCTCACCGTCAAGGGTGGAACTGGTGCCATTGTCGAGTACCACGGTCCTGGTGTTGACACTTTCTCCACCACTGGCATGGCCACTATTTGCAACATGTTTGTCTACACTTGATCATGTACAGAACTACAGCTAACATTTCGCAGGGGGCAAGTCAATTCCTCGAAACACTACCCTAAACCCCGAATTGATGCTAACCGGGACACAGTGCCGAAATTGGTGCCACCACTTCGCTGTTCCCCTACAACGAGCGCATGTACGACTATCTGGCCGCCACCAAGCGCAAGGACATTGGTGACTTTGCCCGCTCCTACGCTGCTGACCTCCGCGCCGACGAGGGTGCCGAGTACGACCAGCTGATCGAGATCAACCTGAGCGAGCTCGAGCCTCACATCAACGGTCCCTTCACCCCCGATCTGGGCACGCCCATCTCCAAGTTCAGCCAGGCCGTCAAGGACAACAACTGGCCCTCCGAGCTCAAGGTTGGTCTGATCGGATCTTGCACCAACTCCTCGTACGAGGACATGTCCCGTGGCGCCTCCATCGCCAGGGATGCCCTGAACCACGGCCTCAAGGCCAAGTCCGCCTTCACCGTCACCCCCGGTTCTGAGCAGATCCGCGCCACCATTGAGCGTGATGGTCAGCTGCAGACCTTTGAGGAGTTCGGTGGCATGGTTCTCGCCAACGCCTGCGGTCCCTGCATTGGACAGTGGGATCGCCAGGACGTCAAGAAGGGCGAGGCCAACTCCATCATCTCTTCCTACAACCGTAACTTCACTGGCCGTAACGATGGTAACCCCGCCACCCACTCCTTCGTCGCCTCTCCTGATCTAGTCGTCGCCATGACCATTGCCGGAACCCTGCACTTCAACCCCTTGACCGACAAGCTGAAGGACAAGGACGGCAACGAGTTCCTTCTCCAGCCCCCCACTGGTGAGGGTCTCCCTGAGCGCGGCTACGACGCCGGCGTCGACACCTACCAGGCACCCCCCAAGGACCGTGCCAGCGTCAACGTCGCTGTCTCGCCCACCTCGGATCGTCTCCAGGTTCTCTCCCCCTTCAACGCCTGGGATGGCAAGGACGCCAAGGACCTGCCCATCCTCATCAAGGCCCAGGGTAAGACCACCACCGACCACATCTCCATGGCCGGTCCCTGGCTCAAGTACCGTGGTCACCTTGACAACATCTCCAACAACATGTTGATCGGTGCTATCAACGAGGCCAACGGTGAGGCCAACAAGGTCCAGAACGCTACCACTGGCGAGTGGGGTGCCGTCCCTGCTGTTGCCCGTGACTACAAGAAGAAGGGTATCCAGTGGGTCGTCATCGGTGACTGGAACTACGGTGAGGGCAGCTCTCGCGAGCACGCCGCTCTCGAGCCTCGTCACCTCGGTGGCCTTGCCATCATCACCCGCAGCTTCGCCCGTATCCACGAGACCAACCTGAAGAAGCAGGGTATGCTGCCTCTGACCTTTGCCGACCCCGCCGATTACGACAAGATCAAGCCCGAGGACAAGGTATGTTGCTTTCGTATCACCACCGCAGCGCAAACTTGCTAACACAAACTTCCAGGTTGACATCCTCGCCACCGAGCTCGCTGTCGGCAAGCCCATCACCATGGTCGTCCACCCCAAGGATGGCAAGGACTTTGAGGTCAAGCTTGAGCACACCTTCAACGAGCCCCAGATTGAGTGGTTCAAGAACGGCAGTGCGCTGAACACAATGGCCAAGAACGCGCAATAAAGGTTGTCAGGGTTTTTGTGTGTGTTGGGAGTGTTAAGATACCTAGCCGTTGCAATTTTACAATGTTCAAATGTTCCCCATTGGCTCTCGTATACCAAGTCCGCACGCACAAGGCTGTAGAAATAGGTACAACACACTCGTAGTCTCATTGTATGCTATGTTCAAACCTGATTACACTTCCATCCCGTTGTATGTCTACACGAACCCGAAAAGTTCACCCCCCCAATGGATGCTGCTTCGAAACGCCATACGCCTCCATAATGCTATACAGACCGGCATGCACAGACCGGCTTTGTGCATGATCTACACGATATGGTACAATAGGAACGTCCCGACATGGCTCCTCAAAGACCGAGGTCTTCCAACGCCTATGGCCCGAGGCGCTGCGTGCTACCCACGAGCTCCGTCGCCGCACTCCCACCCGCTCTATTGTTCGTGGGCAAGACGCCGAACCGCCCGTATGTTTTTTGGTCGACACTGACGTAGTGTGGTAGGATCGATAGAAGGTTGAACCGGGTCTCTACCCAGCGCAGAGCCCACTCAGGTGGTGCGAGATACTTAATGATGCCCAGGCCAGCTGTAGAAAGACAAAAACGTTAGCGAATTGGTCTTCACATTTCGGTGGTGACTCACCAATGTACCCCATGGCCACGCCGCACAGATGACCCAAGAGACTCGTGCCGGGCATCAGTACGGCCACAGCGAATATCAACATCAGGGGCGTGGTCCAGGTGGGAATGTGGTGCGTCCCAATGACGAGGTATGGATTTGACTTGAACGTTCGAATGGCCTCCATCCCGAGAAGCAGAAACACCCACATGCTGTAAGAGTACCATTAGCCTTGTTCCCGAACTCAGCCCAGTGGTCTGCGGTCTTACCTGGCGCCCATCACAGCCGTATCCGCGTGGAGTACGAAGCGCTCGATCAGCATGTATGCTAGGGCTGGAACGGTGGTGAGAGCTAGAGGGTCCAAGTCAGTCCATGGCACTCTGGTGGCCCGGCCAGGTCAACAACTCACGGCCAAAGAACAACGCCAAGGTGGTCAGGGTCCCGTATTCGCTTTCGAATCGCTCCATGAGGGGCGTCAGAGCAACCAGATTGACGAGCGCGTGGAAGATGTTCAGGTGTATCAGTGGGAATGTCGATAATCGGTGTGCTAGGCGCGTTGGGTTAGTTTGAAGTCATGAATGGTCGTTCAGGGGCAGGTAGAGAGAGCCTTTACCTGTCGCAAAATTGATCTTGGAAGGCACCAACGCCCCGAATTCACGAATATCCCATACTGACTGCACACCGACAAGCCATAGTGCGCATATGATAGCGACAATGACGCGCGTGAACAACGGCAGCCGGAAGATGTACGACCGGGCTCGTGATGTGCTGAAGCCCTGTACGCTGGGCATTATCTCCTCGGCATGGGTTGCTCGGGCCGGAAACTGTCGAGACAATGGCGAGAAACTCGAGTGATAACTAGAGTATGTTCGCGCGTTCGTGTCAAGGCGTTGCTCCAAAGTCAATCGGATGCAGAGGTTTATGTCGTTTCGCTGTGGTGGCTTGGGCCTGGGGCGCTCCGCGTCGCAGCAATTAATCACTGACTTACAAACTCGGGCTTTTCCTGACTGATCAGCGGCACGCTTATCGGCACGTGATCTGGCGCTAGGTTCGCGAGACCATCCAAGTTGAACTCGGGAAATTTATTATCTTGGAGGTAGATTAATTCCTACCTCTTCTTGGTGAATGTACAGGCGGCATTGTTTGCAAATCACTGATGTGCTGGTTTCCTCAAAGCTGGACCACTTGAAAGGCTGATTTCCCTCGCCTCTTCACTCTAAACCTTAACTTCAGGTAATTCAGATATGATCCCCCCCCCCAGAGTTCACTGCATACCTCGAGGCCGTGCCCTTGCGAGGCCACTGGGAGCATTTCTGCCTCGGGTTGTCGATCTTCCCCTAGAGGTTGAGCTGCCACGAGCTGCAGGGAGTCGAGACTGGCGACTCGCGGTGGTAGTTGTGGTCTTCGTAGCTGGTTTTGACGAGACAGGCGGGTTATCGACGAATGATGTGTCGGTTGTCCTTTGAAATTCGTCAGTGAGGCATGGGGTCATCTCCAGACTATGACTGACATGAAAGTTGCTTCAGCTTCGTGATCTTGGCGGCCTGTGTATGGAGCCTCCCCTACTTTACGCTCTCTTTGGAAAGACTCAGCAACCGGTGCCTTTTTATCGCATTAGCCCGGATTCTGATTACAATGACAAGTGATGAGACACACCTCGGGAAAATCGACACAGAACGCGTTCATGTTCAGTCCGTAGAGAAAACTGGCAAACGATTCACTAAATCGGGCGAGACTCTCGTGCATGAGCTGGAAGTGCATCATGTTGGCTTCCAGATCTACCATGGCATCCGACAGCTCAGCAAAAGAAGGCTCGAAGCTATTGAGTGGGAAATCATCGTTTCGTAGAGTCGCATGGCGGGCCGACTCGCGAAATTCGGACCTTGACGACGGGCGAAGTGGTGTCGTCGGACGCGATATTCTTGAACGCGACGCTGATCGCTTCTCGGGTGCGTCTGTGGACATGATGACGCGAGGGGAGGGTGTGTGCGCGCGCACGAAACAGCAGGCCAAGTCTTGAAACTCGATAGTGGTCAAGATACGCGAATCTTGTAGTCATACGAGACTCAAGTGAAATTTCTCACCTCGTCGCTGATACCTAATACCTGGTACCAACGTGCCTTACCAGTCACCATGGCGGCGCTGAATTGATAGCCCACCTAGTGCTCTGCAACCCCGCCATATTTTCTGGGCTAGCCGTACTTGGTAACTCGCACGTGCTCGTATTTCGAGGTTTCAGTGTCCAGCTCGACACCATCAAACTCAATTCGACCAGTCTGCTCTGCTCAAACCTTGCCAGCACTTGAAGTTTGCGCGAGAGAACATCTTACCTTAGGTACTTGGGAGCGGTTGGCTGTGATGGGTTGACCTCGCTTGCTGGTAGCCACTGGACTGGCGCTGACGGGGTCTCGGACAACGGGATCATCAATGGATGCGAATCTGCGTACGGCCTAGCCAAGCCGCAAAAGCGCGTCATCGTGACCGGAATTAAGGCCTGCGTTTTAATCTTCCTGCGAACCTCAAGCTTGTTCCGTGTTTTGATAACGACCTCATTCGGGCATAGACCAACCCGTCGAAAGGGAAGGCACTCCTCAGAACTCCAGTCGTCCTTAGCGCATATTGGACTCTGGTTGTCATTGTTGTTGCGCAGTCCACCTGCAACCCGACTCGGACCTCGATTTTTTGCACCACGTTGCACCGCACATCAACCGCTAATCCCTCGCGGCAGCTTATCCTGTTCATCCTATTCTACGGCCACTGCGCTCCTATGAGGTTCAGGGTTCAATCGTTCCTGCTGTTTCGTACTAGGGCCCTTCGCTCCAGCGCTGACATTCGAGTCTCTGTCCCGACTGATCCGTTCCTGGCCCGCTTAGGCCAAGGATTTCCGACCTGGATTGGTAGCATCCGCAATCTTAGCAAACAGCGCAATCCACCTCGCTTTTCTTCTGGAACTGCAAAGGCTCATTCACTCCGGCCTCAAGCAAACTATCAAACCACCGGCCCCGAACGTCTTCGCAGCAGCGTCTCTGCTCAAGTCACGACTGCGGTTGCGGCGTCATTAGTGGGGCTACTCGTCTGGATCGTGGTCAGCAAACCATCGGATACTAGAAGCAGTCAAGACGGCCCTGGCTTGCCCTCTCAAGTCCCCGACACAATGGCTGTACAGGTACTAGAAGGACGTCCGGGGAACTTGACCCCTGACCAAGAGGAAAAGCTCCGCAAGCTGTGGCTCGCTTTGCTACAGCTCTATGGCGTTGTCGAGGCGCATGAAGAGTCAACTGCAGATGCTACGACCTCAACCGAACAGAGTGGTACAGCCGATGCTGAAAAGCAGAAGAAGAAGCGCTTCCGCGTTTTCCGCAAGAACAAAGATGATTCCAAGGCACAATCCGGCACGCCTTCGGTAAAAGTCGCGGCTGAAGATGACAAGTACGGGCAAACCCAGCAGTACCACGAAACACTGGCAAAACATAGCCCTGAGACCATCCGTGAGACCATATGGGCCATGGTCAAGCACGACCATCCTGACGCCCTGGCGCTGAGATTCCTTCGTGCCCGCAAGTGGGATGTCGACAAGGCGTTGGTCATGATGATCTCCACACTCAACTGGAGACACAGCGACATGCATGTGGACGACGATATCATGAAGAATGGCGAGGCGGGCGCCGTTGCGGATGCCGCTAGCTCTGACGCGAAATCGCAGAAGATGGGCAACGATTTTCTCGCACAAATCCGCATGGGCAAGAGCTTCCTCCACGGTACAGACAAGAACGGACGCCCTATCTGCGTGGTCCGAGCTCGCCTGCACAAGCAGGGCGAACAGTGTGAAGAAAGTCTAGAGAGGTACACGGTGTACCTCATTGAGTCTACACGCATGGTCCTATCGCCACCTGTAGACACAGCGGTGAGTTGAATTTTCGTAATTTTGACGAAATGGCTTGCTGACGATTAAAGACCATCATCTTTGACATGACCGGGTTTTCCATGGCGAACATGGATTACACACCTGTCAAGTTCATGATCAAGTGCTTCGAGGCTAACTATCCCGAGTCCTTGGGTGCCGTACTGATCCATCACTCGCCGTGGCTATTCCAGGGTATGTCTGGCCGATCGCGCGTGAAACAATAGACTAGGATGTATCACTGACTATTTGACCTAGGTATCTGGAAGGTCATTCGAGGCTGGCTGGACCCAGTGGTTGCCAGCAAAGTTCACTTTACCAACAATGTGGCCGACCTGTCCGAGTTCATTGAGCCAAGCCAAATTATGAAGGAGCTTGGCGGTGATGATAATTGGGAGTACGAGTACACGGAGCCTATACCCGGCGAGAACGACAAGATGAAAGACACAGCCACCAGAGATTCCTTGATAGAGGACCGACACGCGATTGTGAAGCAATTCGAGGAGGCCACAATAGAATGGATTGAGAACCCAGAAGCCGCAGAGGCCAAGGCCATCAAGGATAGGAGGGACCAGCTTGCTGCACAACTTAAGCAGGGCTATTGGAAGCTCGATCCATTCATTCGAGCCCGCTCCTTCTACGACAGGACGCGAGTGATCCAGCCAGATGGCACGGTCAACTGGAGGGCAGCCAGTGAACCGCAGCCCGAGGTCCCAAAGGGCCCCGAAACCTCTGCGGACGATCTGGATTAAGAACCTAAGCATCCCCCGCTAGCATAAGCACATACCTAGAAAGAATTTCAGACCTATAATAACATCTCGCACATTCTTTCACTAATGCTCCAAGTGGTGAACGGATATGCTGTCATCAATAGCGTCCGCTGACTAAGAATGGACTACGAAGTGTGTATGCCCCCTTGCAGTTGCAGGTCCTCACATCTTCGACTTGATGTCCTCACACAAGGCCTTCAGCTTGTCCATATCGGCTTGCTTGGAGTTCCAACCAATAGTCAGGCCGTCCTTCTCGTTGGGCTTGGGGATCTAAGAGGTTCATTAACGCGAGCTTGACGCATGTGTCAAACTATTCTTACCAGATGGAAATGAACCTTGAAACTCATTATCAGCAATGCTCAGATCCAACACCGCGGCGTACTTACGTGAGGCACCTCTTGGTGGGCGATTGTGCCATTGTTTTGCAGCACGTTGTAGTCCACGGCTCCGGACGCGGTCACAATCTTCTTGAGGACGGGCTATCGTAAAACCCGCGTCAGTTGCAACCCCTACGGACAGTCGCCTGAGTCAGCGAGACTTACCAACACCTCACTGAGGTGGTCGTCCGGGATGTCGGCCAACTTGGCACCATGGAACTTGGGGATCACCAGCTAGAAGCAGGGAGGGTGGGTGGTCAGTAAAGTGGACCATTTCAAGAAGCGCCCTGTTCAACCTGTTGCCCAGGTCGGTCAACGGCATGTTCACTCACTGCATGTCCCTGGGACAATGGGCCAATGTCGAGGAAGGCCAGGGTCTTCTCGCTCTCAAAGAGCTTGAAGCTGGGGATCTCGCCTGTGCAACGCAGAACGTTAGCGGCTGTTGCTACACCAATATAGTAGATTCACGCGGGATTGTGGTACCCTTGATGATGCGGCAGAAGATGCAAGACATGATCGATTTCGAATTCAACGGTCGAAACACTTGTGATTGTCTGAGAGTTGAGAAGCTTGTGGTCAACACAGCTGTTGTGGATAATAAGCTCATGCGGAGATCTTGGCAATGACGCGCCGGTGGTGAACGGAGGAACGGGATCTCGCCATTTTGCCGAGTATATATACAATATTAAATTGCAATCTTCCATGGAGTGGGACCTCCCATCGAACTCACCTCTTGCCTTTTACCAGATGTGACCGTGGGATTGGCCCAAAAGACTCCACTCCCTCAATCTTTGGAAATAATCATCTGGCACGTCCAGGTTCGATTTTTGCTCGGAGCACATACTGATATTTTTTTTTCCATTCACCTTTCCGCGTACTCTATGCCGGGTCTTGGTCGAGTCTCTTTTTCTTATGGAACTTTGCTATTGTTCATGCCTTTTACGTGCGGCTGTGCTGTAATGAGGTGGTGTGGTATCACACCCCTTCGCGGAGCAGCAGCTCTGTCGCCCCACGCTGTCATAAAGGCAGGGCGTCGTCATTTTCCCAAGCTGCACTCATACGTAACCCCGCCATCACATCTGACAACAGCTAGGCCACCATAGTAAATAAGGTATTGTTGCACTATCTGAGATCTCTATTTGAAAACCGGGATTATAAGAACTGAAGATCCTAAAGGGCTTATCGAGGCGCACCGACTTATCCCCCGGCGATCTACCAGAGCCATTGTCGCATACCATCCCACGCGACAGCTACCTTACAGCTGTGTTTCGGAACTGTCCCTGTGCGACAACAGCCAATCATGCCTAAATTCGTCAATACTCCTCTTTACGGGGGCGCCATCGTGTGCGATCTTCCTGAACACTTTGCCGACGTCAGGTAAGCAGCATTCCTCTCCGTAAATGGTACAGGTAGGCTGACTGTGGCTGTCTCACAGCAAGTTGCGCCAGGTGCCAGACAACCAAGAGGTCTGGATCGACAAGGATGGATTCACGAGCATCATCTTCGACATTACGGAGCGCGTGGGCGAACCTGGCTCAAGCCCCCAGATTGACGGGCGAGCCTTGACCACCCATCTGGAGGATCTGGTCGGGGAGGATACCGAAGGACTAAAGGTCTGGAACACGGCTGAGACGGAATTTTCACGTCTTGAGCCTAATAGGTATGTTTCGAATGCTCAAAGGTCGGCTGCCATGGGCTGACCCAGCTGTCACGCAGGCACGGCCGCCTGCCCGCGTATACTCTCATAGCAACACAGCAACCACAGGGAGCGTCGCGCGACCGAACCGCCGCCCCGGACTTCACAGCGATCGTCATGACACTTCTCCGTCTCGAAGAAAAGAAGACAGATATTCTGATGACAATTAATGTCCCGCATATCAAAGGAGAGTACGACGAGGACGATGTCGACATGGAGCTCGGAAAGCAGGGTAAGCTGATTGGGAATGCCGTTGAAATTTCGGCGCGCATCTGGGAATCGTTCAAGATCAAGGACTGGGGACTGTTTGGGCAGTAACCAGTGAGGGAACGATCGCTAATGAGGAATGATTTGATCCCCAAATTGTCATCTATGCAATTATCGACTCTATGGACGACGTATGGTGACACGAACAGACAAATATATCCACTGATAACGCCATCGCTATGCTCAAAATGCGACAAGACCTCATACTGTGAGGTCCAGGATGCGTGCTCCGAGAACCTCGACCTCCGCGTCGACCTTGCCAGCTGATTTGACTTCACCTCGCTTCGCCCATTTGGCTGCAACGGCCTTCATCACGTCCTTCTGCGCAATCCCTGGGTTCTCGTCCTTCACCACCTTCATCTGCTCCTTGACGAACAGCTGATACTCGCTGGGCTTCCCACTACCCCTCGGAGTCGGCTTGGTCTGCTTGAGAGTGCTCTTACAGGATCCACACCGGTGCTTCTTGGGGTCGACACTTTTGGAGTGACGCTTGACCTCGATGCCGCATGTGGTGCACTCCCAGACGTACTTGAAGTCGATCTCGTAGCTGTGCTTGGTGGTCACATTGACTCCGCGCGCACCAAAAGCCTGAGAGCATTTGGACGCCCATACCTTAAACTCCTTGCCATGAGGATTGCTAGTCATGCCAGTGATCATGAAGTTTGCCAAGTGGCAGAACTCATGCGCAAGTGTGTTCAGCAGCTTGTCCTCATCGTTGATGACCTTTTCGGCCAGCTCGATGGAAGCATGGTGGTAGTACTTGCATTCCGCCTCGCCAGCTCCATCATTGTGCGATCGTATCTTCTCTCGCCGCCAGTTGGCTCGGCCGGCGGTCGTGTTGAGAGTCTTGGACCAAATGACCTTCACGCCTCCTGTTGAGTCTGCCAGCCGGCTAATCTGACCCTGTGTGACGGTTCGGTCCAGTTCCCGCAGGAATTCATCAGCCAACGCATGTCTCTTGAGCTCAAACTCTCGTCTCTCTTGCTTTCGGGGGCTTTGAGGCTGCTTTGCTGGACTTTTGAGTACAGGCGGCAAGATCAGCTTTCGCGGAGAGTGCTTCTCGTTCCAAATATTTACATCCTCCTGGTCCCAAAATGCATCCGTAGATGGGCGATGAGGCGTTTTCGGGATCAGAGCTGCACGTTTTGAGGGCGATAAAAGCCTGTTCGGCTTAGCTTGTTTTCCCGGTGTCGCAGGTGGTGTTGAAAATGGACCATTTTCTTGGTCGCCTCGGCCATCTGCGTCCAAGTCCAGCATCCCTAGAGCATTCGTGAGGTCCACCGTGGACACTTGAGCAGGCCTTGCCGGGCGGCTCAGGTTTTGGTTTAACTGGTCCTGACTCTTAGGTTGCAAGGCCCGGTCAACGTGAACGCTGTAGTCGTCTTGGGTCGAGTCTGCAGGGTTGGTCGAAGCGCTGGAGCTGCTTAGGGTAGTGTTGGAGTCGTCTAGAAAGAAGTCCAAGCTGGTCTCGCCATCTGTCCCCGCACACACGGATCCTTGATGCGATTTGTCCGCATCTGCTGTACCACCTGGAACAGTTGTAGCAGCTGGGGAAGCCTCATCGTTGAAAGTAAGAACATCAATCTGTTCATCCATTTGGTCCAGACTGTTCTCATGCTCTGGCTCCTCTTGGGACACAGTGTTGGATGGTGGGATATCCTGTAGACTCGAGACATCGTTGACTCGAGCCGTTGTTCCATGAAGTAGATCGTCAATGGCGTCGTTAAAGCGGCCCTTGTCGCCCAACTCCTCAGTCTCAGAGATAGGCGCGAACCTGTGCTTCCTTGCTTTGATGGTTCGATTCATCGCGGGCGGAGACTCATCGTCAAAGATGGATCTGTTGGCTGAAGGTTTTCTCGGAGTCTCATCAAAAAGGAAGCTCTTCTTCGAGGGTGACCTCCTAGGAGACTCATTTGGGCCCTCGCATCGCTTGAAGAGGATGTTGCTTGTGGCCGACGATTGGGGGTTTTCGAACCGCCGGATTTTGCGGTTGACTGACTTTGTGGCTGACTTGGGGACTAGCATCCTAGTCGGTGACTTGGGACGATTGTCCATCATCATGTTCCTGACGGAGCTCCCTGGAGCAGGCACGACCTTGTCCGCCAACGGAAGCTCATCGTTATCTGATGGGCACAGATCCACGATCCTCGCTGCCATGGTGTGCAAGAGTTGAAGGGGGACAGCAAGCAGGAGTTGCTTGACACTGGGGATAAGATGCAGAATCCGCCTCAATGTTGGGGTGGTTGTGTGAGTTTTTCATGCGCTGTTGGATACTATAGGAGAATGTGGATGGAGGTTGGAGCCCTTTGACCAGTGTTGTTTTGTCCTCTGTGCTCACGGTCGGCACAGCAACGTCTCTTTGAGCTTGATAAAGTTGATCCGTGTTCCGACACTAGTCCGAAAACGATTGCTAAAACGCACGTGACGTGTGATTATATCAGCAAGAACATTTCGGTACGTACTCCGCTAAGCAAGGCACGACGCTCCTTCAGCTCCGATCGATTGTTGATGAGGGAAGGATCCACCCCCTTTGTTGAACCCGGCTGATCCGGAAATGGCAGTGCTGCCAGTCCATCGCCATTTTGCAATGCAGTTTGAGGCTGGTGGACTCAATTTCGCATGCCAATTCCAATTTTCCATGGCACCTAATTATAATCCCATCAATCCATTCTGTGCCCTGCCCGGGGTCTGCTGTTATTACCGAAATTTGGGCCTGAAGTTCTTGAAGCAAACTCTAGACGATTCGAAGGTGATATCA
This sequence comes from Emericellopsis atlantica, assembly GCF_019669845.1. Classification (NCBI taxonomy): domain Eukaryota; kingdom Fungi; phylum Ascomycota; class Sordariomycetes; order Hypocreales; family Bionectriaceae; genus Emericellopsis; species Emericellopsis atlantica. The sequence goes on along the minus strand of NW_025764727.1, from coordinate 106,307 downwards.
TACCTAAGTGAGTTAGCTGGACAACCAATCTTTCGTATTGTGCACGCCGTCTTCAAAAAGAACGCCACAATCTGGCAACCTTCATCGTATCGGAGCTGGACCTCAGACACTGGGCCGAAGGGCTCCACCCATTCCAGGACTGGTACTGTGCCTGATTAGCTCAAGGGGAATACCCGTCCACACCCTCACGCCCAAGTATAGCGCTCAGAATCCTCACCAATGAGGACGCGATTTGGGATTGAGAAACCGCGATCTTCAGTGACCGCGATATCAATTACATGGCCTAGTAATTAGGGGTTGCGCTCGATGCCTCCTGATCTTGACTTGCCCACTGCTTATTGTCCGAGGATTTATGCAGCTGGCTAGGTAGCAGTTTGCAACTTTGTACTGTGCCTTCCGCTGTGACAGCACTTCTACCTAACGTAAGCCTTCCAGGAGGGACCGGACTTGGAACTCCTTGTACAGACGTATTAGGAAAAATGGAGTCGCCTGCAAATCTCAAAGCAAAAGAATGTACTTGTTCCAACAAGCCCTGCGTGTCGCCTTGACATTTTCTCCCTTCGCCACCGAGATAGCTCGCTCCCTAATTCAAGCGTACGGCATATATTGTAGCACTTCCCCCTCGGTTTCAAAGTCAAGTGATGGCGATATTGATTTCAATTACACCTTACATTGGTCAATGAGTTTACATATACTCCGTTGTTGCCCTGTACTACGTAGTACGAGTCTGCTGTCATCTACTGTACCTAGTAGTATGTACGGAGTACATTCGTGGGCGACAAGAAGATGGCTGGGCCGCGTGTGGAGCCCTTAGAGGCCAGTCGCCAGTGGCGTCCTGCCCGGGTACCCTCAACGATAATACTTGGTAAGGACCTGGAGGACTCTTGAGTCTTATTACCGCAGCACCGCTTCGCCCTGTTATAATAACAATTCCACTCAAGAATAAAAAATCAGGATGACATGGAGGCGGGGGCCTGCTCTGGCCCCTGGGCCTCGACAGGTCGAACCCCCTGCGGCTCGGGGTCCCAGCATGTCACGCTCCGAACCTCAGAAAAAAACGATGGAGTGGATCCCAGATGCACGTTCCGTTCCAATTCAGGGGCTCCGGCCCAATGGCGCCCAGTAGGAGCACATTAATAACGTGAAATCTTGGTGCAACGCCGGGCTACGCCTGGCGTTCAAGGGGCTCCACTGTAGGCAGTGCAGTGCCAGTGCAGTGCCAGCGACTGGAGTCCACCAACCGTCAGTACAGTCCAGTCTTCAGTTCTCCTGAAGTGAGTGGCCTGGACTGGATGGCGTTCCATTCCAAGTTTCCAGTCCGTCCTCCAGTCCTTCCTCGCCTCCCGCAGCCAACATCTTACCATCACTCTTTCTTTCAAACACCTCCTGCCATTCACTTGCTGTCGCTCCTGGTTTCCTGTTATTCTCCCACTCTCTCTCCGAGGGCTCGGCAACGCTCTTTTACTCGATTCGATTCTCATCGACTCCAGACTCAACACTCTGGACCTCATTAATCAGCACTTTGCGATAGCATCCCTCCGTTTGGGCTCTGCAGCTGTCCACAGAGTGATTCAACAAAGCCCCATGAATATCTGAGGTGCGTTTCTCGTGGCGTCGAACAAGCTATCGCTTTAACACGTTTCCCAGTTGAGACCGTATTGAATCATGTCGGGCTACCCAGGTGGTGGCGCCGGCGGCGGCCATTACGACGACGGCTACGGTCAACCAACCCAGCAAGGCGGTCACGGCAATCCGGACTCGTACTATCAGGATGACCAGTACTACGACCAAGGCTACGACAACCGTGGCGGAACGGGCCAAGCTGCGGGCGGCCACGATGGTTACTACGATGAATCGTGAGTCTATATGCTGAAGATGGCAGCACATTTCGCTGACACACTTCTAGCGGTTACTACACTGCGGATCAAAACAACCCTTACCACAACGAGGGCGGCTACTACGACGGCCAGGACCAGTACCGAGATGACTACTACGACAATGGCCAGGGTGGCGGCTATTACGACGACTACAACCAGGGCTACGGTAACCAACGAGGGCGCCACGGCTCTGAAGAGGATTCTGAGACATTCAGTGACTTCACAATGCGGTCTGATATGGCCCGAGCTGCTGAGATGGACTACTATGGCCGTGGCGACGAGCAATACAATAACTATGGCGATCCAAACGGCGGTGGCCGCGGATACCGCCCTCCTTCGTCGCAGATGTCTTACGGCGGTAATCGTTCCTCAGGCGCATCCTCTCCCAACTACGGCATGGATTACGGCAACGCCCTCCCGGCAGGCCAGCGCAGTAAAGAGCCCTACCCGGCTTGGACGTCGGATGCCCAAATTCCCCTGTCCAAGGAAGAGATCGAGGACATCTTCATGGATCTCACATCGAAGTTCGGGTTTCAACGCGACAGCATGCGCAACATGTACGATCACTTGATGACTCTTCTCGACTCCAGGTCCTCGCGCATGACCCCGAATCAAGCACTCTTGTCGCTTCACGCTGATTACATTGGCGGTAACAACGCTAACTACCGCAAATGGTACTTTGCGGCCCACTTGGACCTCGATGATGCTGTCGGCTTCGCCAACGCCAGGACGTCAGGCAAAAAGCGCAAGAAGAAGAGCAAGAAGAACAAGGGCGGCCTCGAGGGCGCGAATGAGGAAGAACAGATGCAAGAACTTGAGGGTGACGAGAGCCTCGAAGCCGCCGAGTTTCGATGGAAGACCAGGATGAACAGGATGTCACAGCACGACCGCGTGCGTCAGATTGCCTTGTACTTGCTCTGCTGGGGCGAGGCCAATCAGGTGCGCTTCATGCCGGAGTGTCTTTGCTTCATTTTCAAGTGTGCCGACGACTACCTCAACTCCCCGGCCTGCCAGGCTTTGGTCGAGCCTGTGGACGAGTTCACCTTCCTCAACAATGTTATCACGCCACTCTATCAGTACGTCCGCGATCAGGGCTACGAGATCTTGGATGGTATCTACATTCGTCGGGAAAAGGATCACAAGGACATTATCGGCTACGACGACTGCAACCAGCTCTTCTGGTATCCAGAGGGTATCGAGCGTATCGTCCTGCACGACAAAAGCAAGCTGGTCGATGTCCCTCCCGCCGAGCGCTATCTCAAGTTGAACGAGATCAATTGGAAGAAGTGCTTCTTCAAGACATACAAGGAAACTCGCTCTTGGTTCCATCTCTTGATCAACTTCAACCGCATCTGGATCATTCATTTGACCATGTTCTGGTTCTTCACCTCGTACAATGCCCCGACCTTGCTCATTTTCAACACGTACGAGCAGGAAGCGGATAATCAACCGAGGGGCTCAAAGCAATTCGCGATCGTCAGCTTCGGTGGTGTCGTTGCTTCTCTCATCCAAATCGTGGCAACTCTGTCAGAATGGGCTTACGTACCGCGACGTTGGGCCGGTGCGCAACACTTGACCAAACGATTGTTGTTCCTCCTCCTCATCTTCGTGCTCAACCTGGCTCCGGGCGTCAAAGTCTTCGGAATCCCGACAAAGGTGAATAAGGGTGCTCTTGACGTGGACTTGGTCATCGGCATCGTTGGCTTCATCATCTCTGTCATTACTTACCTCTACTTTTCGATCGTGCCGCTGGGCGCCCTCTTCGGAAGCTACTTGACGAGAAACTCCCGACGCTACGTTGCCAGCCAGACATTCACCGCTAGCTGGCCTAGCCTCAAGGGCACTGACATGGCCATGTCCTATGGTCTTTGGATGGTCGTCTTTGGTCTCAAGTTTGGAGAGTCATACGTGTATCTGGCACTGCCCTTCCGAGATCCGCTGCGTTACATCCACATCATGAACGTTGACACTTGTAAAGGCGACAAGTTGCTCTTCGGAAACGACCTATGCAAATGGTTCCCCATGATCCTGCTTGGGCTGATGATCTTCACCAATTTGCTGTTCTTCTTCCTGGACACTTATCTCTTCTACGTCTTGTTCAACACTTTGTTCTCGCTCGCTCGGTCTTTCTACCTCGGTTCGTCAATCATGACGCCCTGGCGCAACATCTTCTCTCGACTGCCAAAGCGCATTTACTCAAAGGTTCTTGCCACCACGGACATGGAGATCAAGTATAAGCCAAAGGTGCTCATCTCTCAAGTCTGGAACGCCATCATTATTTCCATGTACCGAGAGCATCTTCTCGCCATCGACCACGTACAAAAGCTACTTTACCATCAGGTTCCATCTGAGCAAGAGGGCAAGCGGACACTTAGGGCACCCACGTTCTTCGTCTCGCAGGAAGATCACTCATTCAAAACCGAATTCTTCCCCAAGTACAGCGAAGCCGAGCGCCGCCTGTCCTTCTTCGCGCAGTCTTTGTCCACACCTATTCCTGAGCCTTTGCCTGTGGACAACATGCCAACCTTCACTGTCATGATCCCTCACTACAGCGAAAAGATTCTGCTGTCCCTCCGCGAAATCATTCGTGAGGACGATCCTTACTCCCGTGTGACACTTCTGGAATATCTCAAACAGCTCCACCCCCATGAATGGGATTGCTTTGTCAAGGACACCAAGATTCTGGCCGACGAGACTTCCCAGCTCACTGGTGAGGGCGATGTCGACGAGAAGGACACTGCCAAGAGCAAGATTGATGATCTTCCCTTTTACTGCATTGGTTTCAAGTCTTCTGCGCCTGAGTACACGCTCCGCACCAGGATTTGGTCCTCACTGCGTTCCCAGACGTTGTATCGCACGATCTCTGGCTTCATGAACTACAGCCGTGCTATCAAGTTGCTCTACCGCGTCGAGAATCCCGAGGTGGTCCAAATGTTTGGAGGCAACTCGGAGAAGCTTGAGCGCGAATTGGAGCGCATGGCTCGCCGCAAGTTCAAGCTCGTCGTTTCCATGCAACGTTACTCCAAGTTCAAGAAGGAGGAAATGGAGAACGCCGAGTTCTTGCTGCGTGCTTACCCCGATCTTCAGATTGCGTACCTCGACGAGGAGCCTGCTGCCGTGGAGGGAGAAGAGCCCCGTCTTTACTCCGCGTTGATCGATGGGCATTCCGAACTCATGGAGAACGGCATGCGTCGACCCAAGTTCCGTATTCAGCTGTCCGGCAATCCAGTCCTTGGCGACGGCAAGTCAGACAACCAGAACCACTCCATCATTTTCTACAGAGGCGAATACATCCAGCTCATCGACGCGAATCAAGACAACTACCTGGAAGAGTGTTTGAAGATTCGCAGCGTCCTTGCCGAATTCGAGGAGATGAAAGCGGACACTGTTTCCCCGTACACACCCGGCGTCAAGAACGAGACACCTGATCCTGTCGCCATTCTTGGTGCCCGCGAGTACATCTTCTCTGAAAACATTGGCATCCTCGGTGATGTCGCCGCCGGTAAAGAACAAACATTCGGTACACTTTTCGCTCGTACCATGTCCCAGATTGGTGGCAAGCTGCATTACGGTCATCCTGATTTCCTCAATGGTATCTTCATGACCACCCGTGGAGGCGTCTCCAAGGCCCAGAAGGGATTGCATCTGAACGAAGATATCTTTGCTGGTATGAATGCCCTCCTCCGCGGTGGGCGCATCAAGCACTGCGAGTACTACCAATGTGGCAAGGGTCGTGATTTGGGCTTCGGCTCGATTCTCAACTTCACAACCAAGATTGGCACTGGTATGGGCGAACAGCTCCTATCCCGCGAGTACTACTACTTGGGGACGCAGCTGCCGCTGGATCGATTCCTCTCCTTCTATTACGCCCACGCCGGTTTCCACATCAACAACATGTTCATCATGCTTTCTGTTCACATGTTCATGATTGTACTCGTCAATCTGGGAGCTCTTCGTCATGAAACCGTTGCATGCGAATACAAGCGCGAAGTCCCTATTACCGACCCCATGTTCCCGACCGGCTGCGCCAACACACCGGCTCTGATGGACTATGTCTGGCGCTGTGTTATCTCCATCTTCTTCGTCTTCTTCATCTCATTCGTTCCCCTCATCGTGCAAGAGCTGATGGAGCGCGGCGTGTTCCGTGCAGCTGTCCGATTTGCAAAGCAATTCTTCTCGCTTTCGCCTTTCTTTGAGGTTTTTGTCTGCCAGATCTATGCGAACTCTGTGACGCAGGATCTTACCTTTGGTGGTGCTCGATACATTGGTACCGGTCGTGGTTTCGCGACGGCTCGCATCCCCTTTGGAGTCTTGTACTCGAGGTTTGCCGGACCGTCGGTGTACTTCGGTTCCCGCCTCCTCATCATGCTTCTCTTCGCGTGTACGACTGCCTGGCAACCGGCTTTGACCTACTTCTGGATCACGACGCTTGGTCTTACGGTCTCGCCTTTCCTCTACAACCCCCACCAGTTCGCCTTTTCCGACTTCTTCATTGATTACCGCGACTTTCTCCGGTGGCTGTCGAGAGGCAACTCGCGATCCCACGCATCGTCCTGGATCTCGTTCAGTCGACTGTCCCGAACACGCATCACGGGTTACAAGCGCAAGGTCTTGGGCGATCCCTCTGCCAAGATGTCCGCGGACGTGCCGCGTGCTGCCATCACCAACATCTTCTTCGGGGAGATCCTCGCGCCTCTTCTCCTAGCGGTCGTCACTACCCTCCCGTACCTGTTCATCAATGCGCAGACAGGAGTCTTGCCCAGCAGGAACAACGACGAGGACATCGAGCCCACCAACTCGCTGATCAGGCTGCTCGTTGTGGCTTTCGCTCCAGTCGCCATCAACGCAGGCGTCTTGATGGTCATGTTCTTCATGGCGTGTTTCATGGGCCCTCTCCTGTCGATGTGCTGCAAGAAGTTTGGTAGTGTCCTTGCTGGTATTGCACACGCGCTCGCCGTGATTTTCCTGATCGTCTTCTTCGAGGCTATGTTTGTTCTGGAAAGTTTCAACTTTGCAAGGACGCTATGTGGCATGATTGCCGTCATTGCTCTGCAGCGCTTCTTCTACAAGCTCATTGTGGCGACCGCCCTCACCCGTGAGATGAAGACGGACCAGTCTAACATAGCTTTCTGGACTGGAAAGTGGTACTCCATGGGGTGGCACTCCATCTCACAGCCAGCACGAGAGTTTCTCTGCAAGATTACGGAGTTGGGCATGTTCGCCGCCGATTTCGTGCTCGGTCATTGGATCTTGTTCATCATGATGCCGTTCGTCACAATCCCCAAAATGGATGTCTTGCACTCCATCATGCTCTTCTGGCTCATGCCAAGGTATGCTCTGACCCCCGATCGATTGCATTGCGCGCATCAGAATGAAGCTAACCATCACCGCAGTCGTCAAATCCGTCCTCCCATTTATTCCATGAAGCAGTCCAAGCTCAGGCGTCGTCGCGTGATCCGCTTCGCCATCATGTATTATGCCATGCTTGTCTTGTTCCTAGCACTTGTTGTCGGGCCGGCTGTCGCAGGCCCCAAATTGGTGCCAAAGAACGCGGTTTCGGATGTCATCAATGGCTTTCTCCCCGATCTGAGGCTTGTCCAGCCCAACGGTCAGGATCACGACAACACGAACAGCACGATGCTTACCGGCACGGGCCGGGTTGATCCTCCTTATAGCGGAGTTCTCGCGCAGTCGAGTTCCACCGACAGCTCTCGCGCAACGAACAAGATCAAGCTCTTTTAAGGGCATCACCATGGTGTATTAACATTGGGTGGCGGCGTTGTGCATTATCGAAGCATCAAACCCATACAGACCTCTGAGGTGGGAGGTTGAATTTGGTGGATATCAAGGGGCGCCTTGCTGTGTGTCATGTTAATGCGTGGAGGTTTTTAGTTTCATTAGCAACGCAAAATTGTCTGCTTGATTAGAATGCAATGATTTGTTAGAATGCGAGAGAGATTCGATCGTGAGCAAGGACTGCTGTGAATGCCCTTAGTAATCAGCCGCGGACGAGACATGGCGGTAGGTACTTTCCTTTCCAGGTGCGGAATTGGAAGGCAAGACGTCCTGGTTCCACCCATGCGATTAGATAAGGCCCAGGGGCTTTAACGCGGACAACATCAATGCGGATTGTCGGGCGAACAGCAAACCCTTCGGCCGGCCAACAACGCACCAAGGCGACGGCAGCCAGGCTGGACACTCCATATACATTCCCCTATCTATCGAGTTGCGAATCTCTGCGCTACGAAGTCGGGAGTGAACCGGAATCGCAATCATGGACGCAGAAAAGCTACAAGCGCAATTCCACAGGACGCTGAGTGTCGCGTCCGCAGCCTTCCAAAAGGTCCCAGGCTCTTCGGTGTTAACCAGATATATCCAATCGAGCTACCAGAACGACCCCGTGCGCTCCGCCATCGAGCTGATCCTGGTTCTCTTCTTCGTGCGCTATCTGTTGTCGCCTTCATACTCGACTGACAAACAGAACTACGTCAAGCTCACGGAAGATGTGCGTCCCCCAACCATTGCGCTGATGAATTCGGACTGACGCAGGCGATAATAGGAGATTGATGAGTTGGTCGACGACTGGGTCCCTGAGCCGCTCGTCGCGGAGCAGACAGCTCTCGAAGCACTCGAAAATGAGAGAATACCTGTCATCGTTGGGTAAGGGAGCGACAATGCAAAGGGTATCATCCTAGTACTAATCCGAGAACCGCAGACCGACCGGCCCAAAGTCCAAACTGTCGAATGGCCGCACCGTCACGAACCTAGCATCCTATAACTTCTACAATTTCAACGCAAACGAGCAGATCAAGGAAAAGGCTGTCCAGATTCTTCGCACGTATGGTGTTGGTCCCTGCGGACCGCCACAATTCTACGGAACGCAGGATGTCCACGTCAAAGCCGAGGCCGACATTGCTGCATACTTGGGTACAGAAAGATGCATTGTCTACGCGCAGGCTTTCTCGACCATCTCCAGTGTGATCCCTTCCTTTTGCAAGCGTGGCGACATCATCGTGGCCGATCGCGCGGTCAACTTTTCAATCCGCAAGGGCCTGGAGGCATCGCGAAGCGTCGTCAAGTGGTTTGACCATGGAGACATGGACAACCTGGACGCCATCATGAGCTCCGTTGCCAAGGAGCAGGCGAAAGCCAAGAGGCTCACACGCCGTTTCATCGTCACGGAAGGCCTGTTCGAGACCGTCGGCGATGCCAGCGACCTGCCCAAATTGATAGAACTCAAGGAGAAGCACAAGTTCAGGTTGATCCTCGACGAGACCTGGTCTTTTGGTGTTCTCGGCCGGACAGGTCGCGGTCTCACCGAAGCCCAGAACGTGGACCCCCAGCAAGTTGACATGATCATTGGCTCTCTAGCTGGACCCCTTTGCGCCGGTGGTGGCTTTTGCGCCGGTGCCAAGGATGTGGTAGAGCATCAACGCATCACCTCAACGGCGTACACTTACTCGGCCGCGCTCCCAGCCATGCTGGCCGTCACGGCGAGCGAGACTGTGAATCTCCTTCAATCGAACCCGGAAATCCTGAACCAGTGCCGGGAAAACATCAAGGCCATGAGAGCACAGCTAGACCCGCGCAGCGACTGGGTAATTTGCACCAGTGTTCCTGAGAACCCTGTCATGCTTCTTGTGTTAAAGCCCGAAGTGGTCCAAGCTCGCAAGCTCGGAGTCGAGGACCAAGAGAGAATTCTCATGGACTGTGTGGAGGAGGTATGTCTCAGCACAATGCGTCAAGTGAAAGTAAGGAACCAGCTGACACTCCCCGTTTCTAGGCCCTGGCGAATGGTGTCCTGATCACTCGTCTCAAGACAAGGCCCTTCGCCTACGCAATGAAGTCTCCAGGGAGTAGCAGCTCGGCCCAGCCCGCACTCAAAGTTTGCATCACCACTGCCCTGTCCAAGAAGGATATTGAGAAGGCGGGAACTACGATTCGGCACGCGATCACCAAGGTGATGACGCGCAAGACAACCAGCAAGTCTGCCTAATTCCTCATTGTATTCTCTCTATCTCCTATGATGCACGCGGCGTCGTGGATTCATGTTGCGAAGTTAGATGGCCGGGATCCTAGAAAGTACACCTAGCACACAAATAATATTAATATGCCTGCAAGCAGAAACTCATCTGGGTGAAGCCGTGGACTGGTACAGCGCTCGAGATGCTTGTGCTGATCCAGAACATTCAAGCTCCCGCGCGTCGAATGTCTCAGCCAGCCACGCGCTCGGGCACGCAATTTCCAACCTCCATACTTGAAGATCTAGCACATACCAAACTTAAAGTTGACTGCCTAGATCTTGCATTCCAACCTTTGTTTACTCCACTTGGTAAAGATGTGTACGCTTCTCCTGGCCGACTTGGGCTGCCATCAAGCGCGCATGGCCTGTGGTTTGTGTCCGGCTTGCCAAGTTGCTTGTCTCCCTAATCCCTTGATATTAGCACTGCCGCCCTCCGCTTCGCAACCCCAGCTTTACTTCCCTCCTTCTTCGATACAAGTCGACTCGTTAGACATTAGTATCGCCCGTTGTGACCCTCATTCATTATCCAAGCCGAGCAAACTCGCGCCGGAGACTACCTTGAGCCACGTACACTCCTTTGCAAGACTAACCAACGCCACTCTTTCATCTTATTGAACTCAATATGACGCTCAAGCAAAAGTTGCTCGGTGCTGTGGCGCTGGCCGCCGTAGCCCAAGGACATCCAACCAAAGGTCAGTACATGTACTTGGTTGAGTCTACGATCCAGCAGGCGAGTTAACTATGGCACAGAGAAGCGCGCACCTGCACCCGCTGAGAATGATGGATGGGACCAGGAACTGACCGTCTTTGACGCCAAGGTCGCAGCACCGACCCAAATGCCTGGCGAGGTTGTGTACTTTCAGAGTGATGGCTCGCCGGCCTTGACTACGACTGAGATGATCATGGTGATGCCGACCCCTGGCCCTGAAGACGAGGATTGCACAACAACCACCACTATGACCACTGTCTCGACGGAGACGTGCACCATCTCGCTTCAGGGAGCTGCTCAGCCATCACCCGCGGTGGCTGCCGGTGGCCGACCATCCAAGGCATTGCCCGTCAAAGGGGGTGGCCCGCTCCCTCACTCTTCCACGGGGAAATCATCGTCGGGTTCTGGAAAGGGCAAGGACACCAAGTCGTCCGGTGATCTGTTCGGCGTCTCCTACGCGCCTTACCGCGCCGACCACAGCTGCAAAACAGCCGAGGACATCATGGATGACTTTGAGCAATTCGCAGGCGACTACTCGCTCGTCCGCATCTACGGCACGGACTGCGACCAGGTGCCTCCCATCTACGCAGCCGCCAAGAAGATTGGGGTCAAGTTGATGATGGGGATCTGGGACATCAACAAGGTCCAAGACGAGGCCCAGATGATCTCCAAGGGTATCGGAGGCGACTGGGATACTGTCCACTCAGTGGGCGTCGGCAACGAACTGGTCAACAACCAGCAGGCCACCGCTGATCAGGTCGTCCAAGCCGTGTCCCAGGCGCGCAGTGCCCTTCGTGGTGCCGGCTTCCAGGGCCCTGTTGCTGCTGTCGATACCTTCATCGCCACGGAGGCCCACCCAGAGCTCTGTGACGCCTCTGACCTATGCGCGATCAACGCACACCCGTTCTTCGATAGCACGATGGGTGCTGGGGATGCCGGCAAGTGGCTCCAAAACACTGCCAAGGATGTCCAGGCTGTGCTCTCCAAGCCAATGCAGATTCTCATCACCGAGACAGGCTGGCCCACGGACGGTGCGGTCAATGGAAAGGCTGTCCCAAGTCTGGAGAACCAGAAGACTGCCATCGCTGCCATCAAGGAGGCCTTTGCCGACAACCCGGGCGACGTTATCCTCTTCTCTGCGTTCGATGACCTGTGGAAGCAAAAGACCATGGCCACGTTCAACGCTGACCAGCACTGGGGTATTGGAGGGGCTATTTCAAAGTGCGATCTTGCACTCATCTAGTCGCACCTTGTGTGTCCGCAGCAGGACTGTTGTTAGTTCTTCCATTTGTCGTAACCTTCATGTTGCGCCACCCCGGTGCAGAGGGTGCGTGCTGGAGGGGGACGCTATTTATGACATGATGTTTGGGGTTAATTTTCCTTTGTAGATCGGTATCCTTCAATTCTTATCATGTTTCAACGATGTCAGCGCACTCGTGATTGTATACAATACCTCCTGGACCAGATAAGCGGCTCTCACTTGGCGATGCACATGTAGATGGGTAGGCCATAATCATCATGGTAGAGAATGAGCGGGATACATTAGTATTGAAAGCCTGTTAGTGCCCTAATGATTTGTGGCTAAGCCTGAACTGCGACCATGTACCGGCATTGGCGCAGGTCTGTTTTGAAGGTCAAAGCAGATGGCCATGTCCCTTGAGACAAACTCACAACCTGCACATCCACATGGTGCGCATCGTAGTCCGTATGTAACATGGTCCAGGCGAATGGACACCATGAGATGCAAGATCTAGACATCTAGGCTGGTACAGTGGTGAAGACAGGCATTGAACGTCGAAGTTGGTCGCGTAGCATCTCGAGGAAGTCACGGGCGCTGTCACGCAGCCCTTGCTTCGACGAAACATGCGGCCACATACTTTTCAACTGCACAAAGCCTGCAAGAAGTTGTTCAGGTAGTAGTGGCGGAAATGATCGCCATACTCCTCGTCTGCCGCCAGATCTTTCCAGGCCTGGGAGCAGCTGAGGTTCCAGTTAACAACCTCCACGTAATGACCTGCCGCAAGAATGTCCTTGACGCAAGCCACGAATCCCGGCGAGTGCTCAGCTGGTTTGCCGTCGCCTGTTATGACAATAAAGGTCGTTGAGGTTGCAGTTTGTTTGGCCAATGTCTCCCGCATCTGCTCTTGAAGAGTCTCATCGACACGGTCCTCCTTATGGGTACCGTCGCCCAGTGCCTTACGCTCGCGGACCTCGACAGTCCACTTGTGAGCAAGGAGGTCAAACCCCCATTCGGGCTGTCGACCGTTGTTCTGGGTAGAGCAGCAGGATGAGAGTGTCTTGTGGACGCGACCACGACCAACAATATCGTTGAGGGCCCTGACACTCATCTGGGGCATGGGGCTGACGTGTGCATTCTTGGGAAGACCATGCGCCGCTAGCCAAGTCTGCACGAAGCCGATCTGAATATTCGATTGATCAAGGAAGACGTGAATGCCTCTGTCGCACATGTCGGGATTTTGCTGCTGGATCTCGCTGTCTCTTACGACCAGCTGGTCCAGCAAATCTTGTCCCATGCGATCGCGACTCGTTTCTGCCTTGAAAAATTCAATGTTCTTCTGCTTGACGGTTTTCGGCTCTTCCGAACCGAGACGCCAGCGGTAAACGGGCTTGGGTGCTGAGACGTAGGGCTTGCGGTGCTTCTGGCTCCAGGATATGGCACTGTCTTGGGGTGGAGTGCATGGTATATTGCTGGCAGAGCTGAGTCCGCTGTCAGAATCAAATTCTAGATCCGGTTCTGGTTCTGACGAGTTCGCAAGATCGCTGGCCAGTCCCCTTAGTCCATCTCCGAGCTTTGTGATCTTGCCAGAGCGAGTGTTTCCGAATAAGCTCTTCAGAGTCACCCGGGAAGTCTCGGCATCGGCAAAGGTTGATGAAGGCTGAGAAAATGGCTCTAGAGGAGACTCTGCTACTTCGCCAGCATCAGCTAGCACAGGGGCTTGCTGTAGTGCCTTTTCAAAAGGTAGACATGAGGTCAAGCGAGAAAAATCGCCCAATAGTGGTCTTTCTGAAATAGCCGTGGGCTCTTTCGATGGAGTCTGGAATGACTTCAAGCTAGACAGAGTCTCACGCTCTTGGAAAGCTAGCGAGTAGAAATCAAGAGATGAGAAGTCACCTAGTTGTGGTGACTTTTCTTGCAGCCCAGGACTGTGTCGCGTTGCTGATATGGTGTAACTCACGAAGTGATCGGGGCTCCCAGACACGAGAGCTGACCGAAGCTCCGCTGAGTCTCCCATGACGGGTCGTTGTGTCGGCTTGTACAAGAGCTGACTAGGCTCGGTGGTCTTATATAATATATGGGTTAATGTGTTGTCGAGATGGCGAAATACGGCAGAATCGGGGCGATGCTCGTCCTAGAGACAGCCGCAAGAGCTCGTCGGACAGGAAAGCTCGCGCCCTCCGATGAGGGCTGAGTAGACACGGCCAATGAAAAGAAGTGTTATATCAAACACAGCTAGATGAGCAGAGCCGCACCACGTGGGAAATGGCACAAAAGAGCCCGAGTCGGTGATAGGTAGAGTCGTAGTGCTTAGGCGGTTGGATCGATGCGTTCCGCTGTATGCAGCAGGAACGACAACTCAGTGGGTAGAGGCGGAGTAGGGTAGGATAAGGACGTTGTGTATTCGAATCTCGGGCGAAAGATACATGTTCCAGGTGCCATGAGCGTGTACACCTTGTGGTCGAAGTATGGAAGTGCGCCGATGGATGATGAGCGGTTGTTATAGGTACTTGGGTAGGTAGTCTGGGTGGGAGCGCGGGAGTCGTTCAAGGGGCAAAAGGTCCGACGGTACACCGAAGACCGCGCCTTTGATTCATGCAATGCGGAACGGCTGTGCAGAACAGTCGAACCAGGAGCATCGAGGTCCTTCAAAGAGGCGAGAAACGACGATGATGACTCATGGAAGCGATGGCTGGGAAGACCCTGAAGTCGATCGAAGCCTACCAGACCAGGTGCCTTACCGTGCCGCGCCACAATTGTGGGGTAGTTTTCCCTAGTCCAAATTCCAGATTAAGGCAAAGGGCATTTGACTATCCGTACGGACTACTTGTACAAGGACAGTAACAGTACTAACGTCATCCTCCACGGGACCACACTTTCACGACGCGAGAAGCAAGAGAGTAAACTCGTAGGTTGGTGGCAATCGTGTGCTACGCAACGCATGTTAGTTGGGCATCCTAAGGCTGGAAACACTACCTAATCGCATTAGACTTAGTCCACAGCATAAGCAATACTATATCAAATCAAGGCTTTGCTCGCCCCGTAGCCGAATCCGGTTACCTCCTCAGATCCACACTCCCAGCTCGCATAGAATCAATACTTGCCCTCATAGAGCTGCTGGAACTTTTACGCCGCCTCGCCCGCTGGGCCCCAGGATCCGTGGGGTGTAGTCCTGTCGACTTGGCGAAGCAATTGAGAATGTCTGTAAGCGAAACTACCCCCGTTAGAGTGCCTGACATGCGCGAACCCAACATGGTCGAGGCAGGAACTGCAGATGGAGGCTGTGGCGAAGACGGCGCGGCGGCGGCAGATCCCGTCGATTGTGATCCCGGGAAACTACCTGGGCCTGCCAAGGGTGTAGGGGGAGCTGTAGACGACGGTGATGCCGATTCGACAATCCACATCCTGTGGGATCTGGTCGCTACCAGTTTGGCTACCGTATGGGCCAGTGTTGAGTAGGGGTTGACGTAGAAGACTGGGAAAGCATCCTTCCCGTTTTCCACGCCCCTTTCATTCAAGATGACGGAGATGAAATGAATGCAAGAATCGGATAGCAGATGCGCACTCGACGAGTTGGTAAGGTGTCGCACGTCGCGTGTCGATATGTTGCCAACCACATTGTGTCCGTTATCCACGACGGCGATGCTTGTCAGCCCTTCCTCATTCATCTTTGTCAAGGCCTCGGAAAGCGGAGCATCACAGCTGTGTCTTTATCAGCGTTTTATGCTTAGCCGCATCGCAGCAACATTTGCTCACCTCACGGATATCGTGTCTTTTGTCCCTATGCTCAGATCCTTAAGACTCAGCGGGTAAAGTTGATCGATGGAAGCAAAGTTGACGCCTTCGTTCCAAAAGAACTCGACGAGGCGTAATTGACTCATTATACCGACTGCTTCCTCTGCTTCATTTGTCACTAATAGTCGGTGGACTCCGCTTCCGAGCACTTCCATGGCTTGAGCGAGGTTGCTCAGCGACGGCAGCGTCACCAGTGCCTCTTTGCGGCACAACGGTTGGATCTCCCTCAAGGTGATGGATTCTCCTTTCTGTGCCTTTTCAGCGACGTTGTTCGAAGCCTCGATTTGATCTTCCTCGGGCTTCGCCAGTCCAACCACAACTAGCAGATAGGCATTGAGATCCTTGAAATCGAATGTCGAGACGGCGGCGCTGGATTGGGCGTTCTCGCGAATCAGAACGACGGTCGGGCGACTCTTCAAAAGCAACTGCCCACGAGTTAGGCAAATCTCGTTCACTCACAAGTGGCCAGGCTTACCATGGTAGCTTCCTCAACAGTAGTGTCCATTTCGGCCCATCGCACGTCAGCAGGAGAGACCAGCTCCCCAACAGTAATGTCACGCCATTCGCGGTTGGCAAATTTTGAGTGTAAGTGCCTATTCGCAACCGGAGGATTGTTGAGAAGGTCTTGAACTGCAGCTTGCGTCAACGAGGGGTGTCGTTGCCTTGGAGACGGGGGAATGTTGCGTAGGTTTTCAGCGAAGCTCTGTCGATGGGCAGAACGATTGATACTCGAAACCGAGGGCGATCTCTGTGGAGCTGCGCTTGTTGACGCTGAAGAGCTTAGACTGCCTGCGCTGCCTGAGCGAGGGTCCCGAGACTGAGGGGTAGCATCCCCAGGACCGGTCGATGTCGTTGGTTGAGGCTCCATGGACTTTGGTTGTTACGAAGCCAATCAGCTGGTACTTGCAGAAGTGATTGCAGCTAAGGGCAGTGTAGTGTCCGTCTACAGCGACACAACGGTGGCGATACAGCTCGCGAATCGTCGACTGCTGGAAATGGTGTTCGGTATGCCTTGGTGTGTATTAGGAAGCAGTTGCTTCAATGATTTGGCGTTGGAAGAAACTTCGACTCAATGTCGCAGTTCGCTCAAGCAGTGCGACGTCAGATCAGCGCGAAGTAATCACGAGCAGATTCATCGAGATTTAATAGGCAGAGATAGTCGTGCCCCGAACTCAATTAATGGAAGTTGAACCTCAGGTACGTCAGGCCAGTCCAAATAGCGGGGTCCGATAGAAAGCTTATCGGCTTATCTCAATTCGCGGGATCGTCAGACCTGCTTTCGACTCTCCGAGATTCAGTTCAGTTCCTAAATTGCACACCAAGGCCCAAGATGAGGAATGAATGTTACCTTGTATAAATAATTATCATAAGCGCAGCCGGGTGTTTCTTCACAACTCATCAAAGAGAATCGTCCCGGGGCAGTAACCGCGATTCTGGTCATAGGTCTAACATTAAAGGGGACTACCCGCGGGTCGACCCATCAGCCCAACCGGTTCTGCGTACCCGGCACCATGTCAAGCCATCAAAAATGTATTGACTTGTTGAGGTGCTAGGGAGGTAGTAGGTATGTGCTGCGGAATGCCGCTATTTCTCAGTGCGTGAGCTCCCCTCAACAGAGCAAGGCGAGACTGGCTGCTGATTACTACTCTCAGCCGGACCGTGGAGTCCAGTCGCTGAGGCGGACTCGGACTCCCTCAAGCGCATGGGCGGGTCATGCCATTGGAGGACTGTGCCTCGTTAGCCTACCAACGCCCGGCTGGCCTTCCCCTCCCCCACCTCAAAAAAACAATTGCCATCAACACACAACTGTTTGAAACCCGCCCTTGGGTTTGGCAACCCTTCGACACGTATTTTACGTATAGTATTCTACCTGCGCTGACTTCTACATATCGTGGGCCGACCATCGCCGTCATGTCGGTGCTGTCCCCCGAGATCCATGCGGAGCTGAACCAGCTCCTGCAGGCGCTTCAATCACCCGACAATGGCGTTCGATCGCAGGCCGAGGAACACCTCCAGAACAACTGGACCAACACGCGTCCAGAAATGCTTCTGATGGGTCTAGCCGAGCAGATCCAGGGCTCTCAGGACATAGCTGTCAGTTCTAGACGCCTCACCGCCCCTCAGGCGCTTCGCTAACAAGCAACCTCAAGACCCGTTCCTTCGCTGCAGTCATCTTCCGCCGAATCGCCTCAAAAACTCGAAAGAATGATGCAGGGCTCAACGTCGACTTCTTCATATCCCTTCCCGCCGAACAAGCTGCCGCTATCCGTCAGAAGCTGCTCGAGGCTCTGGGGACCGAGACCGATCGCAACGTTCGGAACAAGATCAGCCACGCTGTTGCGGAGTTGGCTCGTCAATATACAGAGAATAGTGAGCTCCCGTCGGAAGCTCTGTTGTGTTGGGGTGCTAAAGAAAGTACGCAGACAATCCATGGCCCGAGTTGCTTGCGAGCTTGTTTCAGTTGAGCCAGGCTACGGAGCCCACAAAACGAGAATGCGCATTCCGAGTCTTTACAACAACCCCAGCTATCATCGAATCACAACACGAGAGCACTGTCCTGGAGGCTTTCCAGAAAGGCTTCGGTGATGAGGCCGTCAGCGTATGCCGTCAACAAAATGATCCATCACACAGCATGGTTGGCTAACATCGAATCCAGGTTCGCCTCGTGGCCATGGAAGCCTTCGCGGCCTTCTTCCGCACCCTAGGCAAGAAGGCCCAAGCAAAGTACTACAACCTCATACCCAGTGTGCTCAACATCCTCGTCCCAATCAAGGAATCTGGAGACTCCGATGATTTGAGTAAGGCTCTCGTTGCCCTGATCGACCTGGCAGAGGCCGCTCCCAAGATGTTTAAGCCGCTATTCTCCAATCTTGTCAGTTTCAGCGTTTCGGTGATTCAGGACAAGGAGCTAGACAATGTCTGTCGCCAAAACGCACTGGAGCTCATGGCCACATTCGCGGATTATGCGCCCACCATGTGCCGCAAGGATCCTTCATATACCAGCGACATGATCACACAGTGCTTGAGTCTCATGACAGACCTGGGGGAGGACGATGATGACGCGGCAGAATGGCTCGCTAATGACGACGTGAGTTGGTAATTTACCTTTCTTTTTTTGAGCGATGTTGCTGATACAAAGACTTAGTTGGACCAAGACGAGAGCGACCAGAACCACGTTGCTGGAGAGCAAACCATGGACCGTCTCGCGAACAAACTGGGAGGACAGACTATTCTTGCCCCAACCTTTGGCTGGCTTCCCCGTATGATGACGTCCATGGCATGGAGAGATCGCCACGCAGCACTCATGGCTATCTCGGCTATCTCTGAGGGCTGCCGCGACCTCATGATTGGAGAGCTGAGCCAGGTCCTTGATCTAGTCGAGCCCGCGCTCAAGGACTCCCATCCTCGCGTACGCTGGGCAGGATGCAACGCTCTTGGTCAGATGAGCACGGATTTTGCACCAAAGATGCAGACCGACTTCTACGATCGGGTCTTGAAAGCTATCATTCCTGTTCTCGGTTCACCAGAGGGCCGAGTCAAGTCGCATGCAGCTGCTGCCCTGGTCAACTTTTGCGAGGAGGCAGAGACGTCCGTTCTTGTTCCGTATCTCGACCAGCTCTTGTCTCATCTGTTTGAGCTACTTCAGAACGGAGAGCGCTACGTACAGGAACAAGCGCTGTCCACCATTGCCACAATCGCCGACGCCGCTGAGAAAGCCTTTGGAAAATACTACGACACCTTGATGCCCCTGCTCGTTAACGTCCTGCAGAACCAAGGCGACAAGGAACAGCGACTCCTTCGCGCAAAGGCTATGGAATGCGCCACGCTGATTGCCCTGGCCGTTGGCAAGGAGCGACTTGGCCAGGATGCTATGACCCTGGTCAACCTGCTTGCTAACATCCAGACCAACATCACCGACGCCGATGACCCTCAGGCGCAATACTTGATGCACTGCTGGGGGAGGATGTGTCGCGTCCTCGGAACAGACTTCCTTCCCTTCCTCGACAGCGTTATGCCACCACTGCTGGAGCTCGCCACCGCCAAGGCCGATATTCAACTGCTGGACGACGAGGACCAAGTAGAGCAGATGAACGGCGAAGATGGCTGGGAACTGGTACCTTTGAAGGGCAAGATGATTGGTATTCGGACGAGTACCATGGACGACAAGCACATGGCCATAGAACTTCTTGTTGTCTACGCCAAGGTCCTTGAGGGTTCTTTCGCGCCCTACGTCGCCAATCTCATGGAGCAAGTGGCTCTTCCCGGACTGGCCTTCTTCTTCCATGATCCTGTGCGGTTCATCTCCGCAAAACTTGTGCCACAGCTCCTGAGCTCTTACAAGAAGGCATATGGATGCCCCTCGAACGAACTAGCGGGGCTCTGGACAGCTTCCGTCGATAAGCTCCTCGAAGTCCTAGTCGCAGAACCAGCGATCGATACCCTTGCAGAAATGTATCAATGCTTCTATGAGTCCGTGGAGGTCGTTGGGAAAAACTGTCTTACGGCCGAGCACATGGAGAAGTTCATCGAGGGCGTTAAGTCCACCATTTCCGACTACAAAGACCGCGTTGATCAGCGTGCTGAGGACAGGGCAGGCCTCGCCCCAGAGGACATTGAGGATGACGACGAGGAGTTGGCCATGGCTATTGAAGACGACCAAACCTTGCTCTCAGACATGAACAAGGCTTTCCATGCGATTTTCAAGAACCACGGATCTGCTTTCCTCCCAGCTTGGCAGCGCCTCATGTCTGATTACGAAGCATTCCTCAACTCACCAGACCAGACACAAAGGCAATGGGGGCTATGCATCATGGACGACGTGCTAGAATACTGCGGCGAGGACAGCGCGCGATATGCCAACTATATTCAGAAACCCCTGATCGATGGATGCCAGGACCAGGCCCCCGCCATCAGGCAGGCCGCAGCCTATGGCGTCGGCGTTGCCGCGCACCGCGGTGGCCCTACGTGGTCCCAATTCCTGGGAGGGTCGCTGCCGTACCTGTTCCAAGTCACCCAGTTTGCTGATGCCCGGAACGAGGACAACGTGTATGCCACCGAGAATGCCTGCGCAGCTATCGCCAAGATCTTGCAGTTCAACGCCGGAAGTGTTGGAGACGTCCAGGCGATCATCCCGCAATGGATTGAAACTCTGCCAGTTATCAACGACGAAGAGGCTGCACCCTACGCCTACGGTTATTTGACAACCTTGATGGCAACGTGAGTCTACAAGGATGGGCGAGGACGACATGAAGCTAACATTCCCAGACCACACCCAGCAGTCGCAAGCCAAGCGAGCAAGATCTTCATGTTCGTGGCTCAAGCTCTAGAGTCCGAGGCATTGCAGGGCCAAACCGCAACCCGGGTTGCTGCCGCGACCAAGGAGTTGCTCCAAAAAGCGAACGTCGACCCTACACCCCAACTCGAGCAACAGTTTGGACCTGAGGCCCAGCAGGTCATCAAAGGTTACTTCTCGTGATGACACAAGCAGGGGCGTGCCTTTGCGGTGCTTTTGGCCTTTTTCCGTGGCGTCGACTACGGACACGCATCAAGCTTCCGCAGGAACGACTGTATGAAAGGTGCCAACTCATGGGATTTGGAGAATTGAGTAGGAGATGGACATATGATCAGTTTCGGGATGAACCACCGTCACTAGATAGTAGCGTTAATGACAAGTGCTGAAACAAACGTAGCCCCATGCTTACGCTATATTTCAATTTTCACCTTGCCCAGTGAACGAGTGGCGGCCTACCTTCCAGAACTGTGCCAGGTACGGAGTACTTGGACACATTTTATCGCGACACTACATCTCCCAGGGGCTCAAGTAACGTATCTGAAATAACGAGATGGTTGCTAATCCATCTGACACACTTGTAGGGCGACGCTTATATCGCCGCATGAGCGAATGGAAGCGGCATTGTTAGCCCCTTAGCTCTGAACTCTGTTAGTAAATAGAGGCTACAAAGTACTGAGATACTACGTAGTCAGTGAAGACTACACCAAAAGCACGCCCACTCAGTACGTGTCACGGTCTATTATTTGATTCCATACGTGTACCGGTTGTAGGTAGGATGTTGCGTCATCGAGAAACCCACTGCATTTTCTGTCAGCGAATGATGGATAAGATGCAACGAGAACGGTCCCGCAAGCAGACATCTGATTGGATTGTCGTGGTGATTCGCTACCCGGGTCTTGAGCCACGGGGCTTCAGTCTTGCGCCGACCGCCGCCGCCGCCTGTTTCGATTAGGCATGAGATTCAGAGATCCTTACTGTATGAGGTGGCTGACCGTATCCGTAGACAGTGGGCTTTTGTCAAACGACACGGCAATCAGCATCATCGCGAGTGCCATTCTGCAACTTCGAGGCCCGGGTTCAGCAAAACCCATCGTCCACGCACACAGGAACACGGACATAAGCAAAGTTCCTACCCCACTGTACGGGCACCCACGACTCGAACCGGGACACTGCTTCCCTTCTCTCCAATCTGCTAGACGTCAGGCTATCAGTAATAATTCCCCAGCTACCAGTGCTGTCCCGCTTCTGCCTCTTGCGGCTTGCAGGCGGGGCTTTCGTCGCATTTGAGCCCCCTTCACTTTCAACCGACAAATTCATCCATCGTTACTGACGGCATTGATATCTCTTCGTACTGCCTGTCGTGCAGTCCGTCCTGTCGCGTCATCCACATTCCGCCCCGAATCTCTGAGACAGAGTGCCGTCTGGTCACCGAAAATAAGCCTGCGCCCCGAGTCATACTCGCAACTCCGACGACTGCCGTTCCTTCGAATTTCGCCAGCGCGCGTCGGACAGGACGATCAAACCGCTGGGCACAGGTCCTTCGGTCGAGTTGGCCAACGATTTCGAATTGCTGTCGTTCAGCCCACACACGCAACGCCAATCCTAGGCTGCACGTCGAGCAGGAAAGGTCGTTTCACCTCCGCAAGCTGGGCACCGTGACACCCGACCCACGACAAGCGTAGACTCATGACACGGCGTACGTACCCGACTCCTGAACGGTCCTAGTTCATATCGCAGCCTTCACATAAGGCGAGTGGCACCACATTGCAAGCTCGAATACCGAAGCGATACGGAAGGCCTTTGGCCTAATGTCGCTGTCATGGATAACTACTATCCCACCAACCAGCTGCAACGGCAGCTCTCGCACCAGCAAGTTCAGCAAGCACAGCAACAGCAGCAACAACAACACAAGACTATGCAACCTCCCGTGGGTCCCATGAATATGGGCCCCCAAGGATCAGCTATCTCCGCGGGGCCCATGGCACAGAATATGGTCAACAGCCAGCCGGCACAGGCGCGCGATACCCTTGACGAGATCATCGACGACAACCACAGCGCTATTCACAGGAAAAGGAGCCTGCCTCAGAGTTATGCCAATGGCATGCCGAATTCGAGCGGGCCGAGGCGAATGTCCTTCACAGGCCCCGGCGAAGTGATGAATTTTGCAGATGGCAATGGTGATTTGCGCGGATACCAGTTCAATCAGTCTATACCTGGAGGATACCCACACGTCAACTCGAACAACATGTCCATGGCAGGGCAAATGGGCAACTATATGAACCCTGCAGACTATGCGGCCATGTCTCCCGACCTCATGTCAAACATGATTCCGTCTACCTTTTCCAACATGAACATGAACCATTTGACGGGCGACGCTCAGGCTATGGGCATGTTCTCGGCAAATGACAACACAAACATGGGGAATCAATATGCGCCAAATCAGCTGGTCAACATGGGGAACGACTACACCATGGCCATATCTGACAGCGGGCCTCTTAGTGCTACCCCTAGCAATGCACCGCAAGGTCCCGGACCCTTGGACGATTGCGAAGACGAGGTCATGCATTCACGCCCGCCATTTACCCCCATGGACTCAAACAGAAGCCAATCCGCGGGCAACATGACTCTCGACTCCAAGCCAAGGGGAGACGGCCAAGGAGACCCCCACCAACCATCCTCTGCCACTTCTGCTTTCTCACCCCAAAAACTTCCGTCGTCGGCGAGCATGACACATCCTAGCGCCTCATCGGATCCTACGACCCCTGCGAACGGTCCGGCGCCCCCTCCCCAGGATCCGAAAGACAAGAAAACAATTTACTCTAAAAGCGGCTTCGACATGCTGAAAGCGCTGTGGCTTGTCGCAACCCGCAAAAACCCCAAGATTCATCTGGGTGCCGTCGACATGTCTTGTGCCTTTGTCGTCTGCGATGTGACAATGAACGATTGTCCCATTATATATGTGTCGGACAACTTCCAAAATTTGACTGGCTATAGTCGCCACGATATTGTGGGCCAGAATTGTCGCTTTCTCCAGGCCCCTGACGGACAAGTGGAAGCTGGAACCAAGCGTGAGTTTGTTGACGAGGGTGCAGTCTACAACCTGAAGAAGATGATTCACGAAGGTCGAGAAGTCCAACAAAGCCTGATCAACTACCGCAAGGGCGGGAAGCCGTTCCTGAATCTCCTGACCATGATCCCCATCCCATGGGACACTGACGAGATCCGATACTTCATTGGCTTCCAGATTGATTTGGTCGAATGCCCTGACGCTATTGCTTCCGGGCAGGAGCTAGGGAACGTCCAGGTCAACTACAAGCACAGCGACATTGGTCAATACATCTGGACACCACCACACTCCGGTCATCTCGAACCTGACAACGGCCAGACGCTTGGTGTGGACGATGTGTCGACCCTGTTGCAGCAGTTCAACCCCAAGGGTGTCGTGTCCGACTGGCATAAGCAATCTTGGGATAAGATGCTCTTGGAGAACACTGACGACGTGGTCCACGTGCTGTCATTGAAGGGTCTATTCTTGTACCTGTCGCCTTCCTGTAAGAGAATTTTGGAGTACGACACCACTGACCTTGTCGGCAATTCCCTGTCAACTGTCTGCCATCCTTCCGACATCGTGCCAGTCACCCGCGAGCTCAAGGACACCTCGGTCGGAAACCCGGTCAACATTGTCTTCAGAATCAGACGCAAAAACAGTGGGTATACGTGGTTCGAAAGCCACGGCTCGTTGTTCGTCGAGCAAGGGAAGGGCCGGAAATGCATTATTCTGGTTGGCCGCAAGCGACCAGTCATCGCGTTGAGTAGGCAGAGTATTGGCTCATCCGGTGGTATTGGCGACAGCGAACTATGGACCAAATTGTCGACATCGGGCATGTTCCTCTTCGTGTCGTCTAACATCAGGTCACTCCTCGATCTGCAACCCGAGGCCCTCATAGGCACTAGCATCCAGGATCTGATGCGGAAAGAATCTCGTCCCGACTTCGGCCGAGCTATCGAAAAAGCTCGTCGAGGCAGAATCGTCACCTGCAAGCATGAAGTGCAGAACAGGCGCGGGCAAGTTCTACAAGCGCAGACGACTCTGTATCCTGGTGACGCCTCGGAAGGACAGAAACCTTCATTCATGCTGGCCCAAACTAAATTGCTGAAGGCTTCCTCGCGCAGCCTCGCGCCAGCTGGAAGCACGAAATCTGGATCGGTGACGGGCAAATCCGACACTCAGCACGCACAAAATGGCTATGTATCGCAACCCGGC
Source organism: Emericellopsis atlantica (assembly GCF_019669845.1). Lineage (NCBI taxonomy): Eukaryota > Fungi > Ascomycota > Sordariomycetes > Hypocreales > Bionectriaceae > Emericellopsis > Emericellopsis atlantica. Next base: position 81,109 of record NW_025764727.1, on the reverse strand, counting down.
GGCGGCGGCCTCTTACCCGGGTCCCAAGATGCGGCACTGGCCTCAGAGGACAATATGTTTGACGAACTGAGAACGACCAAGTGTTCCAGTTGGCAATTTGAATTGCGTCAAATGGAGAAGATCAATCGCATTTTGGCAGAGGAGCTTGGCGGCCTATTGTCAAACAAGAAAAAACGTAAGAGAAGGAAAGGCGTCGGCAACATTGTCAGAGACTGTGCCAACTGTCATACACGCAACACACCGGAGTGGCGGCGTGGCCCCAGCGGGCAAAGAGATCTTTGCAACAGTTGCGGGCTTCGCTGGGCGAAACAGGTACGTTAACCTCTTATCTAGCCTGCACCACCCTGCCATTGCTAACAACTCAGACTGGACGTGTCTCTCCACGGAATTCGTCCCGGGGAGGTAATACTGTTGACTCGCAGAGCAAGAAGTCGGCTTCCCCGATTCACTCATCACCCCTACACAAGGAGCTGTCTAGCGAGACGCCCATCCGGCCTACGGCCAACGGTGATGGAGGCGTCAACCTTTCACAGCTCAGCAGCAGCAGCATGACACCCAAAGCTGCCAGCGGTGCACCCTCGGCCCATGGTGCGACCACGATGCCTCCGCCGAGCCATTCATCCATGGCCGGGGTCAACGCCGCTTCCTCGATGACGTCCATTAAGGAGGAGCGAGAATCAAGCCAGACGCGTTCATAGGGGCTTCCCTCGTCTTCTTTTTGTCTTGGGGAGTGCTGCGCCGGGGCGTCGACCAGGATTGCTTTTGATACTGGCTAAAACACATGATACCCGCTTCTCTCTTATGTCACGCCATGGCTACTCTCGGTCTCTTTCCCGACCTATCTCTATAGCGGATGCCCAGTATACGACCTTGGGTATCTAGCTTATTCTTGCTTTCACCTTTTCCTCTTCTGCAGGACGGAGCTCTCGACCACGGTCGTGCTTCAATACGCAACAAAGGTCCGGCTCGGCGTTGCGATACACGAAAAAATTAGGGCATGTTAGATGGGTTGTATTCGTAAACACGATGGAGCGTTTGTTTTTGCTGAGCGTTGGGGCCTCTGGCAGGTCTATTTTACATTTTTGGGTGGTTCTTCCTGACCTCACTGCCGACGGACGTGCCGCACAACGCAATTCGTTTGTGAGAATCGCGATACGTGTTATTGCTGACGGAATATTGGGGAAGATGCTCATGTGTAAGAGGACGACAGTGGGCGGCGATTTTTGTATTTACGATGGTGACGTCTGCTATCATGAAATATGGTGTGATAGGTGAATATGATCCAAGGTATATTATATCGCAAGCTAGTAAATACTTTGAAACTATGTTCAACTTTCATCGAATGCGGCTATAGCAGCGACACGGTTGCGGGTATAACTGAGCCCATCGACGTGTTTACCATGTTGTCTCCTACGGAAGTCCCTGGCGGTGGACTAGGTGTAGTCGAACGCTTTGGTAATGCTATATTGGGTAATTCGATTCTGAGAACTCTATGCATTTTATTTCTGGGCTTACGCTGAACTGTATATCCTTATAGTTCGTCCTTCGTGTGTGGTGGTTCCTCGAAATTGCGACTTTTCGTGTTGATATTTGCAGTTGGCTTCTTCTCACCCAATCCACGGCGTTGCCTGTCGAGGGCCGCGATCTCCTCGTCATATACTGTCCACTCTGGAACCTGCCGCCTTGCCCGATCAAGCTTGGGCTCCTTCGTCTCGGGATTGTTGCACAGGTCGATTGTCCTCGCGCTGGCGAGACTCTCGTCCGAGCACCAGGTTTCGCACCATAGCCACTCTTGGGGAAGGCTGTGGATCGGGATCTGAAATTGCATGTTGTTGGGCAAGTCTTGGTCAAGATTCGATAAACTGTTCGGGTCGGCAGACAATGTGTGGTATTGCTGGCGCAATCTGTCGCCAGCGGCGAGTTCGCGAAAGCGACCAAGGTCGACAACGTACAGCGCCGAAATGTGGTAAGGCAGCCCTCGAAGAAAGTTGGCCCAGTAGCCTTGCTTCCAGAACCGGAAGCCTTCCATTTCGGTGCGTGAGTCACACATGGGCGTGAAGCCGTACGGCGCCCCTTCCAAGTCGTGGTTGACGAGGTCAATCATATCGGTACGGACGATCTGGTCAGCATCCACGAAGATGACCTTGTCGAGTGAGAGCGGGAAGAGAACATCCAGGAACAGGATTTTGTAGCCCCAGATTTCGCGCTGTTTCTCTTTCTGATGCCGGAGCCAGTGCGGCCATTTGTAGGTCACCATCTCATACTGGAAGCCGTACTCGTGGGCGAGATGAGGGATGAAATCCTTGAACTCTGGTGACAGGAATTGTTCAATGAACCAAAACTTGACAGTGTGCTTGGTGTTGCGCATGACCGATACCATCATGATGTTCAGCATCCGTTCGTACAAATGCCCACTGGCAACCGAGAAAATATTGATCTCGGCATGCTCCTGATTGGAATTCGACGCCTTCTTCGATATACCGCCAAACCAACTTTCGGCCAGCTTGAGCCCTTTGGAGATGACACTGTCTTCAACCTCCGCCTCATCGTCAGCGAGTACATTCATTGTTTCCATGCCAGCGTTGCGTCGCAAGCGTGGATATAATGTCGTGCCCTGAAAGTCCATCACGGCAACGTGGGTGCCTTCATCTCCAGGCGCAGCTTCCCAACCACGTGTGCCCAGGCTGTCGATAGTGAAAATATCTGCACTTCTTCCCTCTTTTAGTTTGATGGCGTAGTAGCCTGGGTTGGCCTTGAATTGGAAGTACCCAAGATTGGCCATGATAATGGTATCTGTCAGGCTCGACTGCGCGTCTGTGCCCAGAACCAACTGCGCTCCCTTTGGAGGCGCTCCTCTGGCTTCTCGGGAGTGTCCCTCAATCAGGATGTTTTCCAACTCGTAGAGCGCTTCAACATCGCCATTGACAGAGCTGAGTTTGATATTGTCTAGGTCGTGTACGCACGCTTTCGGAGCAACAAGCCACGCCGGGGGCACATGCATGGCGGTTGTCAACAGAGTATCTGACGGCAGGCCTTTGAAGGTTGCGTTGATGGGCTTCAGCCGCCCAGCCTCATCGAAAGAGGGCTTCGGTTGGAGAGCATATCTGAAGAATCGCTTCACCGGCAGCTCTTCGATCTTCTCTTTGGGATTCATGAAGAGCTTCAGATAGACACCGTCGAGCTGTGACAAGGTTTCCAGGATAGGAGCCCATTGCTGCCCTTGCTCGCTGAGCGGGTTTAGCAGGCCCACCAGGTGAACACTTGCAGTGTCGGGGTCGCCCGTCTCAATAGCCGTGTGCTTGGACGCCCATTCGTCATACAAGGTCGAACGAACTGTGGGAGCAGAGTCGAATATCCCCTCGGGCAGGTCCGAGATCGTGGACAGTGCGGTCAGAGACGTCACCTTCGCTGCCGCCAGTGGTTCGGTTAGCTTGTCCTGTAGACCCAAGTCTTTGAGTGCCTCATACACCGGCTGCAAGCGAGTCTTCTTCTCGAATTCAAACAGTTGCCCAAAGTCCGCTTGAACGAACAAGTCGTCTTCCGCAATGGGGCCGATAAGCCGGCCATTGAACAGTAATGCCTGCTTACCATGCGGCAGCTGCACCTCGTCCAGGAAGTTTTGGAGGGCCATGTTGAAGGCAGGGTTGTCTTCAACGTCCCCGACCGTGTCAAGAGCCTCAGCGAGCGTTTCTTGCTCGCCCAACTTTTCCAGCCTCGTCTTGCACAGCGCGCTATTTACCTTGTAGGCTGTCGATGTGAGATGGTGATTAGGAACAACATCCAGACGAACGCCAGGGTTCTCGCGCTGGAAGCCTAGCGCCGCTACTAGAAGCTGCTGCCCATGTTGGGTGGACAAGTCCGCAATGACGGTGAGCAACGCCCAGTCCTCTTGGCTTGATCCTTTTTGAGGGTGAAGCACAGCAATGTGGTCAAAAAGACCCGCATGTGTGGTGTAGATCTTACTGACGTCTAGGACTTTCAATGACTTTTCGTCCTCGGGGGCAATGTAGGTATTGCGAGTCACAGCAGCATCCTCCAATAATTGACCCGCTAGCCAAGCAGTCTCGGCGATGGTGCCCTGGAATAATCCCATCTGGAGGACTTGCAAACCTTCAAACAACTTCAGGCTGGCCGCTTGCATCCAATTCCTCTCGCGCGGTATCGCAAAGCCGTCGACGAAGATGGATCGAGTCTGGCCATTGGCACTGAGCCGTCGAAGCCAATGACGTGCTGACTCGATGTGTTGGTCATACTCCTTGGAAGAGAGTACATCGCCAAGGACTTTTGAGTCATCGCCAACGGGTGGCTTTTGGTCCATAGTTGCCAAGAGGGCTTGTGTATCGGTGTCAAAACGACCGGCCTTCAAGGCTTCCGCGAAAGCTTCGCCTCCTTCTTCGCCTGTCATGTAGTAGCCCACCTTAGCCCTTGCAATGGCATCAGCATTAGGCGTCAATGGTACCAGACCGAATCGAACAGGCAGACCCCGCTCCATCAGACTCAGCACCTGCTTGATGACCTCGAGGTCATTTGTATCACCAAGATCCACAGGCAGCACTATGTGGAAGATGTTCAGTCCTATTGGCGGGAGCTGTCCTGGATATGTCCGTTGAAGCAACGATCTTGCGGATTTCGGGTACTTGGTGTATCGTTCGTCTTTCTCCAAGTCGTTCAGCCAGATGATGGCCTGGCCATCTTCCGTCCTATCCGTCCAGTCATACCTGGGACTGCCGGTCTCCGATTTGGAAGCGGCCACGGCCTTGTGGCCTATCAACGCGACCGCCTCACTACCAGTAAAGCCAAGATCGCGGACACCGCGGAGAAGCTTACGTTCTTTGCGGGTCATCTCCACCAAGTTGAACGGCTCGATTTGTCTCTCGATGAGCTGAACACCATTCATCCACAGATAGTTTGCACCTGGGGCAACTAGTTTCTGTCGGTTACTTCTGTGCTCCTTGGCGAAGGCATCGGAGCTCTCCTTGGTGGCGATAAGTGCTGCGAATTTGGGAATATCTTGTGTGAGTCTAACAAGGTTCTTCAATGGCTGGTCGCTCTCGACGATGAATGTCGCAGCCTTGAGCCCTAATTCCGCCAGTTCTGACGTAGAAAGTGGCTTCACATCTGTGATGTCGTCTTCTTCTTCAAAGGTAGTCCCAGCGGTCAGTCGTTCTTGAGACCCGACGCGCTGTGACTCTCGATCATCAATGACAATGTAGTCGGTTCTTTTCAGCGCGAGTTCCACCCCGTATCCGCTGACCGGCAACGGTTCGTGGCTGGCGTTTGGACTGCGACGATACCGCAACTTGTACCTCAAGGCTCCGTCGTACGCTGCAATCGAAAGCATGGTATGGAATGCCCCGAAAGACTCGGAGGTTGGATCCGCATACAGGACTATGTCTTCACCAGCTCCCACTGGGCGGTCGAAAGGCAGGTCGATATTGCCCAGGTCAATCCTATTCTCAGACATCGGTTTGTTCAATGTGGGACTGCAATACTGGTGCCCTTTAAACAAGACGAGGTTGGGGCACCCTTCCCAGGCGCCTATAACGGGCGCAACAGTCGTCTCGAAGTATTGGTAGTGGGCCTCAATGCGCGGCGAGGCGGATCGTAGAGACAGTGCCATGTCAAAGGTCGACAGAGCATCAGGACCGGAAACGTGCCCTTCATCTTGCAGGAGTTGCACGAATGCTTGATACACAGCCTCCTCCGTGGTAAAATGTTCAAAACGTCGACTGGCAACTTGATCGAAGAGCGGAAAGTAACTGCTTGCATTTTCAGACGCAGCGGTCTCGATGAGCTCCAACAGGAAGGGAGCCGCAGGGAAGGCCGCTTGCATGCCGATGTTCACACTTGAGCTCGCCATAACTGCTGCTGAGCTGGCCAGGACCAGCCTGAGGCCCCAGGATATTGATGGCGGAAAGGTCATGTTGTCGGTTGGTGTGCCTGTTCTGTGTCTGCGATGGACCCGTGTCTCTCTCTGGCTCTCTGCACCGTAGGGCTGTCACGCAGCGCGGCAAGTAGAGGGTCCAGGCATGCGATTTCGGGCGAGGGAACTGCTTCGACTGAGTGGCAGTAGTTCAGCTAGATATTCTGCGCGAGGTCCAAAATCTCGCCAATGCTCCCTTACCGGATAGTAGGCACAACCAACATGGAATGGCCCTGGCTGGTGCCACCTTGCATCGACAGCTCGACGAAGCTCACTCGAGGCTCGAATGGGCTTAGCGCAATGACGTCCAGGGGTTCATAGCCGGCAGAATTTTGGACTGTTGGTGGGGTGTGACCCAAGAAAGCAGGCGGTGGAAGCTCTTCCTGACGGAATAAGGTTCCACCGACAACCTCCCAGCTGGAAGCTGGTGCTAGGCGACTGGACCGAAGGACACGATGCGCAACTGAACAGGAGGCGGACAGGCCACCCCATGAAACTCCACCACGCCCAACACCTAACACTCCAACGATACGGGCTGCATTGCTGGTCAATTTGCACACTGTGAAGACTCGGGCAGATTGACCGTCCTTTGCCAGCGAAGCTCTGCTCTGTTTTTCGACCTGCCTGGTACTTTGATGTGAGAAGCTGCGGCTTCACCTCCCCGCCAAGATGCAGTCCTCTCCTGGCATGCTCACAAAGGTGCGAGGAGCTTCAACTTCCCGTACTGAATCATTGCTGATCTCTGCTACAGTTCGAATCCAAGTCGTCGAGAGCGAAAGGCATTGCCTTCCACCCCAAGCGGTATGTCGACTGTTTATCTCCAACGCGAACCAACCATCGAAGTTCGGCCAGCTGACATTTGGCTTGTAATCAGACCATGGATTCTCGTATCTCTACACTCGTCGACTATCCAGCTTTGGGACTATCGAATGGGCACATTGATTGACAGATTCGAGGAACATGATGGCCCAGTTCGAGGCATTGACTTCCACAAAACACAGCCCCTGTTCGTCTCTGGCGGTGACGATTACAAGATCAAGGTCTGGTCTTACCAGACGCGCCGCTGCCTCTTCACCCTGAATGGCCATCTCGACTATATCCGAACAGTCTTCTTCCACCACGAGCTGCCATGGATCCTCTCAGCGTCAGACGACCAGACTATCCGCATCTGGAACTGGCAAAATCGATCTCTGAGTACGTCAGGCGTCTCTATGACATTGACATCACGGCTAATAACAATGTAGTCTGCACAATGACTGGCCACAATCACTACGCTATGTGCGCACAGTTCCATCCCAAGGAAGACCTCGTAGTCTCCGCCTCGCTCGATCAATCCGTCCGCGTGTGGGATATTTCTGGTCTGCGGAAGAAGCACTCGGCCCCGACTTCCATGAGTTTCGAAGACCAAATCGCTCGTCAAAATCAGAACCAGACGGACATGTTTGGCAACACGGACGCCGTCGTCAAGTTCGTGCTCGAGGGTCACGATCGGGGCGTGAACTGGGTCGCATTCCATCCTACCATGCCTCTCATCGCCTCGGCCGGTGACGATCGCCTTGTCAAACTGTGGAGAATGAGCGAGACGAAGGCTTGGGAGGTCGATACCTGCCGAGGCCACTTCCAGAACGCGGAAGGATGTTTATTCCATCCCCACCAGGACTTGATCCTCTCCTGTGGTGAAGATAAGACGATCAGGGTGTGGGATCTCAACAAGCGCACGGCCGTTCAGTCGTTCAAAAGGGAGAGCGACCGTTTCTGGGTGATTGCGGCTCATCCAGAGATCAATTTGTTCGCCGCGGGTCATGACAATGGTGTCATGGTCTTCAAATTGGAGCGTGAACGACCCGCATCTGCTACGCACCTCAACCAGCTGTTTTACATCACAAAGGAGAAGACTGTCAAGTCATATGACTTCCAGAAGAACGTGGAGAGCCCCACGCTACTGTCGCTCAAGAAGCTTGGCAGCCCGTGGGTTACTCCGAGGACACTCTCTTACAACCCTGCGGAAAAGTCCGTCTTGGTCATCTCCCCCGCTGACGGTGGCACATATGAGCTCGTGAATCTCCCCAAGGACGGTTCCGGTGCTATCGAACCTACTGAAACGAAGAGGGGATCTGGTAACTCGGCCATCTTCGTGGCGCGTAACCGGTTTGCCGTCCTCAACACAAGTAGCCAAGTCATCGATATCAAGGACCTGTCCAACAACATCACTCGATCCTTCAAGCCGCCGGCTGGCACCACGGACATCTACTTCGGAGGAACTGGAAACCTTCTCATCATCACACCTACCGCGGTCCACCTGTACGACATTCAGCAGAAGAAGAGCACCGCCGAGTTGTCTGTCAACGGGGTCAAATACGTTGTCTGGTCAAACGATGGCCTCTACGCCGCTCTGCTCAGCAAGCACAACGTGACAATTGTCACCAAGACGCTTGAGCAGGTTAGCACCCTCCACGAAACCATTCGGATCAAGAGCGCCACATGGGATGATGCCGGTGTTCTCCTGTACTCCACGTTGAACCACGTCAAGTATACTCTACTCAATGGTGACAATGGCATTGTCCGTACTCTGGACCAGACGGTCTACCTAGTCCGAGTAAAGGGCCGCAACGTCTACTGTCTGGATCGGTCTGCGAAACCAAGAGTTTTGCAGGTTGATCCTACTGAGTACCGCTTTAAGCTTGCGCTTGTTAAGCGGAACTATGAGGAGATGCTCCACATCATCCAGAATTCCAGCCTTGTTGGTCAGTCAATCATCTCCTACCTGCAAAAGAAGGGCTACCCGGAGATTGCCCTGCAATTCGTGCAGGATCCTACCACACGATTTGATCTCGCCATTGAGTGTGGCAACCTGGAGGTTGCTTCGGAAATGGCACAAGAGCTGGACCGACCGAAATTTTGGACCAGACTGGGCATGGAAGCCCTGTCACACGGCAACCACAAGATTGTGGAAATAAGCTACCAGAAGCTCAAGCAGTTTGACAAGCTTTCCTTCCTCTATCTCGCCACTGGAGACCACTCGAAGCTGGCTAGGATGGCCAAAATTGCCGAGCACCGTGGAGACTTTACTTCCCGGTTCCAGAACGCAGTGTATCTCGGCGAGGTGGAGGACAGGATTCAAATGTTCAAGGAGATCGACTTGTATCCTCTGGCGTACATGACCGCAAAGTCTCATGGCCTTGATGAGGAGTGCCAGGCGATTCTTGAGGCTACGGGTCTGACTGAAGAGGAGGTCACCATGCCAACGATCGGTGCTCCGCTCAGCCCTTGCAAGCCAATTGTCCCTACCCACAAGGCGAATTGGCCAACCAAGGCTGGCTCACAGTCAGTGTTTGAAAAGGCGCTCATGGGCCAGGTTGAGGGCTTGTCTTTGGAGGATCAGCCAGCGGCCGACCTGATGGACATCAATGACGATGCGGCTGACGAGTCGGCTGCGAAGCGGAACGGTGGCCTCCTTGGCGAAGATGATGAAGACGTCGCAGGTTGGGACATGGGCGAGGATGTCATTCCGGAAGTCGAGGGAGATTTCGTCAACGTCGACAGTGCAGATGCCGGTGGTGCAGGTGGCAGCGAAGCAGATCTCTGGGCGCGCAACTCGCCTTTGGCTGCTGACCATGTTGCCGGCGGCTCATTCGAATCCGCCATGCAATTGCTGAGTCGCCAGGTCGGTGCCGTGCAGTTCGCGCCGCTCAAGCCCCGCTTCCTGGAGATATACCAAGCTTCAAAGACGTACCTACCCGCATCAGCAGGCTTGCCTCCTCTGGTCAACTATGTCCGTCGCACGCTCGATGAGACCAACCCGCGCGAGGTTCTGCCTCTGATCCCACGCGACTTGGAACACCTTGCTACTGACGACCTCCAGCGCGGTTACGGGTCAATGAAGTCCAACAAGCTTGAGGCTGGTATCAACATCTTCAGAGGCATTCTCCATGCTATCCTTGTCAACGCTGTTTCTGGCGAGGACGAGGTCGCCGAGGCGAAGAAGCTCATTGCCTCCGCAAGCGAGTATGTGGTTGCTATGGGCATTGAGCTCGCTCGGAGGGAGCTCGGGGCAACAGATGATGTTGCCAAGGACCCGGCTGCCCTGAAGAGGAGTCTTGAGTTGTCGGCCTACTTCACCATACCCAAGATTGAGGTTCCTCACCGCCAGCTCACCCTCATGAGTGCAATGCAACAAGCATACATAAACAAGAACTACAACTCCGCCCTCAGCTTCGCAAACAGGATCCTTGCGAACGGCGGATCCAGGATGCCTATTGAAAGGGTGGGTCACACAAGCGCAGATACACCGATGCTCAATTTGCTAACAATTTCTTCCTAGGCCAACAAGATGAAGGCTCAGTGCGAGCGCAACCCAAGCGATGCGATAGAGATTGACTTTGATCAACACGCTGAGTTTGAGATTTGCGCCGCTAGCCACACGCCGATCTACAGCGGCGACTCATTCGAGGAGTGCGCCTTTGACGGGTCGAAATACCACTCCAAGTTCAAGGGCGGTGTGTGCCGTGTGTGTCAGGTCTGCGAGATTGGCAAGCGTGGAAGCGGGCTGAAGTTGTTCGCGTAATTCGTTATGATGATGACAAGGAGTTGATATATGGTTAGAAAGGGGATGGATGGATTTCAGCACCATTTGCAAAATAGGGCTGGCTGTAGAAAAGAAAAAAACGGTCTACGAATAGACACAGTCACAACTACTATCAAGTCCATGGCGAGTTTTCGAGTGACACTGGGTGCTATTCCTCTATGCTTGCCAAACGCCGACCGTCATTAGTCTGATTACACAATCGTCTCAAGCTCGCGCGCGTAGCCCAGAGCATTCTCTATCACCATCTGGCTCATCTCCTTGGTGTGCGTGCCATCCTCGCCCTCGGTGGCATCGGGGAAGAAGATGCTGCCGTCCCTGACTATCCACCCCCTGTGTTGAGCGAATGAGATGACGTCGCCCTCCGAGTCGAGGAAGAGGAGTGACTTGGTCGAGCTGATGGGCAGGCTTGGGTACGCACGCTCGCTGCTGCTGGCGATCTCGGAGCGGATCTGGTTCTTCAAGATCTGCAACATTGGTTAGTTCTGCTCCCTTCTAAAAGTTCAGTTGGGGGGCCCGTGGCCAACTTGCCTCTGAAAAGACACTGTACTCGTCGCACGGCACTTCGCTGCTCTTCATGGCCTTCCACACGCGATCGTAGCTGCCCTCCATCAGCCACCTCTCCAGGCGGATCGGGTAGCCCAGGTATTTGTCGCCCTCGACGTCACCACCTCCTCCCTCGCGGTTGGCCAGGCTCTCCAGCTCGGAGTGGAATTCTGCGTAGCGGCCCTGTGTGAGGAGCAGCAGCAGGCTCAGACCGGTGACCTTGTTCCTCTCCGACAGGTTGGGGGGGAGCCGTGACGAGGGCAGCTCGTAGAAGGGCTGGAGTTGCTGGACGTAGCGGGTGAAGGCCTCCGGGTTGCGGGCGCGGATGGCGAAGAGGGCGCCCTGTTCGTAGGTCTCGCGTGCGAGGGCAAGGGTGGACTGCGGTACGGCAGCGTTGGGCGTGAGGGCTTTGAGGTTGAGCAGTGCGATTTTGGCTTTGGAGAGGAGCGTGTTCGCATCGCTGTAGCTCATAGAGGGGGATTTCTTGAGCTGTGCGACGATCTGGGAGAGATTGCGTTCAGCCATGGCGGCGGATGATGGATATCTTTCCGTACGTTGTCGAATCTGGACGTTGAGCGAGGCGAGATGCTGAGAGAGTGGGTGTGGTGATTGTGGTCGCTGTTCTGTTGTGATGAGGCCGTCAGTGTTTAGATCCGACCACTAATGGTACAAGGTATTGAGCTCGACCAGGCTGAGGATTGCTGACGCAGTTGCAGCCGCCGTCGGGTGATGTGGGGCATGTCGGAAGCGGAGCGTTGTTGATCCATTTAAGTTGCACCACGGTCCACGGCAGATGCACTCCAAACCGCGTATGGAGTTGAGTGCTAATAGCTACAAGCCTCATCACAATTCACTTGTTCATGACGTCGTGGACGCCGTCTGTCTTTCTTTCTTTGGCTGTTCTGCACGTGAGAAATAATCTGTTTTACGGTGGCCTGGGGTCATCAGTCATTGTCGTCTTCCATTCCACATGCAAACGTAATTTCAGAAGAGTCGTAGGGCGGCACGTAGTCGAAGGTAATTCAAACAAAAATCATGACCAAGTTAGTCCCAAAGTCCAAGGTCAGAGATTTAACCTTTCGAAAATCCCTGCCTCTATCTCAGCCCCGAGACAGCCATGGTATTGATATTGCAAGCAGCGTGACCTCTCCTCGTAAGTTCTCTTCCGGGTAGGCATGTTGAGTCGGAGCAAGAAGGATGCCGGTATTATAAGGTATTTTTAGGCTGCACCGCCACTGCCAGCTGGACAGCCACGGCGCACCCCGTAATACTTACCCCTCCACGAGGCTCATACGCGCCTTGGCCATCAACCGAGTCGTCTAATTATTGTTGTTACTGGTACTTCTCCTGGGGCAGTTAGATTAAAACTACTCCTTCAGGATAGCCTATTTATGCCTACTTCAGATCTTCCTCACCTCTGCGGCTGCGCACTGCCTCTTATGGTCCAGTGACGCCAGAGCCATAACTTTCCTGCAGCTTCCTGGTCCCGTCAACCTCAGGTCCTCTTCCTCATCAACCAAGCGGACTGCGAGGACAGTATCAGCTGCTTGCTTCCCAGCTGGCCCTCGCTCTCGTCGGCGTGCGGAGCGAATTCTATCACCAATTGCTCCATCCAACACCGCACAGCCAGAGACCAGCGCTTCCAGCGGCTTGGAACCCATATTTACCGCCTCGCTTCAGTCACTTGCTCGTCTGCTCGACCTTGCGGGCAGACCAACAACTCAATTCATTTGGCCAGCCAGCACGCCCCGCCATCGCTATGCCGCCCCCATCAGACGTGGGCGCGACCTTTGTCCCAGGCGGCTGGGACGATTACTACATGCCTGAGGTTGTCGCGCCCTCTCCACAAAGGTAAGTGAGGTTTCTCGTCCATGTCTCTGTCAGTCCCGCCAAGGACGCCGCCTAGCCTGCGCGACGCTTCTTCTCTTGCGCTGCTGCTGCTGCGCTGTGTGCGTCGTCGTGATCATTCAGTAACCAGCTTGCCCTGTGCTAGAAGGCACCCAAAGTGCGTCGCTTGAGGGGCTGTTATGAGTACCACCAACGCATAAATCACCTACGTACCTCGCGTCCCCTTCGGGTTCGGATCCCTCAGTCGGATCTTGGAAGTGGGGCAGCATTTGCTGACATTGCGCGCTTGCGTCCCTGCTTTACAGAGTGACGCCGCAGGTTCCTCAGAACATGCAAGAAGATCTTCAGCGCATGGAGCTCGAAGCACGAGAAGTCAACCGACCCGACACCGACGCCACTGCAGCCGCGAGGCACACACGAGAACCGTCGCTCTCCACGTGGGTGCAGCCCAGCAGCGACACGACCCCTCACCCACAACAGCAACAACAACAACAGCGACACGCGCCCTCGTCGACCGCCCGATCCGCGGACACCGCGTTTGAGAGCTACCACAAGTCTGACTCCGTGGCCATGTCGGAGGGCGCCGGGCCCTCGTTCTCACCCTTTCCCAAGGTCAAAGGCGACAACGTGCCTCCGTCTGACGAAGACAAGGAGGATATTCTCTGGAATGCGCGTCAGCATGTCTTAGGCTCCCAGAATGTGTCGATGCAGATCACATGGGCCCGAGATGTGCTAAACTGGGCCGAGATCTGCATGGAAGCCGCCGCTCGCGAAAACCCCGATAAGCCTAGGCCCTCGACCCCGCGTAAAGAGCATGAGCTCCGAGTCGACGCTCTCAATATCATCACGTACCTAGCCGGCCAGGAGCACCCGGCAGCCCTGTACATCCGAGCGAAATGGCTCGAATTTGGCAAGTTTGGGAACCGCGTCGACAAGCGGGAGGCCTACAGTGGCTACAAGCGAGCAGCCGAGCTGGGCAACTCCCGTTCCGAATATCGCATGGGCATGCTGTTTGAGCAGTCCAACGACACATCCAAAGCGAAGGAGCACTACTACAAGGGCCTCGGGTTGTCGGACTCGGCATCGCTGTATCGTCTGGGTATGATGAGTCTTCTCGGCCAGCTTGGCGAGGTGAAGGATTATAGCACTGGACTCGAGAGGATCAAGGCAGCTGCTGACAGCGCTGACGAGGACTCACCGCAGGGTGCCTTCGTCTACGGCATGCTTGTTGGCAGAGAGCTTCCCGACATCTACGTCCCGGATTCCATGTTGCCAGCCGATCCCAAGACCGCGTTTGTCTACATTGAGAAGTCAGCGTATCTCGGCTTCGCCAAGGCACAGCATAAGATGGGCCAGGCTTACGAACTTTGCCAGTTCGGCTGCGACTTTAAGCCCTCCTACTCGCTACACTACTATGGCTTGGCCGCCAATCAGGGCAATGCCGAAGCCGCCCTGGGCGTGAGCCGATGGTTTCTCTTTGGTTATGAAGGCGTTTTCAAGAAGAACGAGGAGCTCGCGTACAAGTACGCCCAGCGTGCGGCCGCGCAAAAGCTGCCGACGGCTGAGTTCGCCATGGGTTACTACAGCGAGATTGGAATCTACATCGACAAGAGTGTTTCGGAAGCGCAGAGATGGTACCAGCTCGCTGCGGAGCATGGCAACACCGACGCACTTGGTCGACTGGAATCGCTAGAACAGGATCAAACCCTGTCAAAGCAAGACCACGAAACGACAACTCTAACAAGAATCAAGTCACAGCATGGCTCGCAGAGGGGGAAGCGACCAGATCGTTTCAAACAAGCGCAGCAAATGCCGACGCTAAGTGAAGACTCGCGCGGGCATCCTAAGCCACTCAAGCTCGATGGCCACGGCCCCTCGCCAGGCGTGTCGCCTCAGCCTTCTCCCGGCTTACGCCCGACTGTTGTCAACGATCCGGCGGCGTTCCCCGACCCGTCCAGAGCCTCGGTCGTCGTCCCAGTGGCCGGCGACCGACCATCTGCTTTCAACGTGCGCCTTGACGGCCAGCAGCCACAACATCAGTTGCCGCTGAGGCCACATTCGGCAGCTCCCTACCCAGAAGATGAAAGAGGCTACCCGCAGGGCGGCTTACGGCCAAAGTCCGCGGCGCCGTATCCAGAGGACGACATGCGCGGGCAGGGGCTGCCTGGAGGTCGCCCTGCCCACGGTCAAGGCCCCTCCGCGGACCGAACAAGCAGCGCATTTGGTATCAATACTCAAGGCCAAGGGGGTCGTCCAATGCCTACTTCACAAACCATGGGCAATCTGCATCCAGCGCCACGCCAGCCCCATCCCGACCCGCGCGGTAGAATCGTGTCGGCGAGCCATGGTCCAGCCGGCTACCGGCAGCCAAGTCCTGGTCCAGCCAGCCCGACGGGTGGTCGCCATCCGAGGGACCACTATGGCCGCCCGCCCTCTGCGGCACCCTACCCCCAGCAACAGCCTGGAGGGAGACCAACTCCCGGACCCATTCCGCCTCCCGGAGCAACTCCTGGCCGTGGTAGTGGTCCTGACCCTCGATATTCCCAACCACCACCTCAGCAGGGCTACGGCCGCCCTGACCCACGGATTCAGCATCCGCCGCAGCAGAGGATATCCCGTCCTCCCACAGAAACAGGCCGTCCCCCGACAGGGCACTCGGGGCCTGGCCCCATTCCCCCTCACATGGCTGGCGCAGGGGGCCCTGGGAGGGTTGGAAGCGCTCCTCCTGGGCAACACATGTCTCGACCCGAGCCAAAGACCAGTCCGATCCCAAGCCCTTCACCGTCAGCGCCGTCCGTAGCATCAGCGCCGGCTAAGCCTGCCAAGCAGCCCTCAAAGGGACCTGCTACATTTGAGGATATGGGCATCCCTCAAGGGAAGCAGGAGGGCGATTGCGTAAGTCTCGTGTGAAATTGAAGTCTCTTCATTGTGCTGACCGTGCGCAGGTGGTTATGTAAAAATGCGGTAGGCCAAGTCTATTCGATAGGTAAGAAGCGTACATACATGAAGACTGGACCGCTTAGATGGTCCGGTGAACTAGAGGGAACTGCATAGGTTGGAAACTGCATGGAGGAATGGTGTTTGCTGATGATGCAATGGCTGGACATGTTGAGGTTCTAAACAGCTACCTGCTATTTCTCCGACCCGCGATTTCGTTGCATACTATTTAGTTAGCCGGCTGCATATTTGACTCATAGAGAGGTGGAGGTACATTTCTTTGCAATTGATTTGGGCAGGTATCCTAGTCCAGCTAGCGGGAGTTGCTGTCACGGTTCAATTGCCTTGCGCCTGTTTGTGCCACGCATTATCTGAACGAGGTTGATCTGTTCACCTTTCGATATCAGAACACCCGATCTGTCGAACTGTTAGATGGCTGGCAGTTGCTCCTAATGTACGTATCGCGCGCATGCAATGCTGGAGTTGTTAATGTACCTTAACCATTACTGGCAGGAAGATACGCCCCCTTTCGTTTGCCTTGAATTCACAGGATCACATAGAGATGGAGGGTTTTGGTTTGATCTCTCGTCTTCAGCATAGTAACCATGCTGGCCAAGCGATGAGCTGGACTCTTATGAATTTAACTGACATGAACCCCAGGTAACGCCAAATCTTGTCTATCCTGTCATATCTCATACCGTCCAGCGGCTTTCATCGTCGACCCATGAGACAGCCTAGAAGCTGTTGCCAGCACGCATACGGTAGCTCGGGGGCTGCATGAGATCCTCGCTCTCCAGGGCATAGTAGGTGATGGAACTGCCCGAGTTGGTGCGGCGAACAGGGGCCTTGGAGGACTGCTTATCGCGCTTGTCCTCAGCCTGAGCGTAGAGTTTGGCGATGAGTTCACTGCCGAGGTGTTAGTATGGGATCTCGTTCCTATTGAGGAGGTCGACGGTAGACGTACCGAGGCGACATGGCAAATTACGGAATGATACGAAGACCAGCTTCGGGAATTAACAGACGGAAAATTAAAGGAAGGAAAGGAAAAGGATATGGGAGAGACAAGCTGCGCGTGGACACTTCACGAGGTGGGAACCAGCGAGGTGCCTGGGGTTCTTATGGATGCTATCGCTGACCGTTCGACCCGAGGACGACCGGTGCATGACTGTGTCGATCATTGCCAGCCACTGGTTGTTTCAGAAAGCCGCCACGGTCAAAGCGAATCAGTGCTCGAGGGCCACATAGGATTCAAACGAAGTGAAAGGGTTCTGGGATTCTGGAAAGCGATGGCTGGATTTCTGTCTCTTTCGGATTCTCCATCATAATCCTTTCCGCAATGCTGACTCAGGAATTACGTTTGTTATGTACACCTTTTAGGCCTGAAGCTCACGAGATTAGCTAGAGACAGGCAGTGCAAAAGACTGCTCTGTCGGTGAAGCCGGCCGCTAATAGTCATATCGCTGTGAGAATCTGGTCTTGTCGAGTGAACTTGCCTGCACAGCTCACGCATTTTTCATGGCTGCCCGGCAGAGATGAGCTCCGTGAGAGCCTCAAATTGAGCAGGAAGACGAGCTAGGATTTGATCGTCCTGTCAATGACGGAAACAGACATGTCCATCACGCCCCTTCCAACATCCGGACCCGTGGTCGGACGGCCCCATATTTCGGACCGACGCACCGGGGCCGATGCCGAACATTGGACCCACATTGGGCACAGCAACGGCAGGACAGTCTTGACAAGGCACAGTATCTTAAATAAGCGCTTGGTTATATATGGGCTAGCAAATTGCTTCTTCTCATGCGTCCGAGTGATAAGAAGCTCGTTGAACACAATGGGCATTGTCAGGCGGATGGATGCGCGCCTCGCCTTGATAGTCTATCCTAGCAGGAGACATGGTCGACTCGCTGGCAAGGGATCGATGAGATTACTCTCTCGCGAGGGGAGAGGATTCCTTAGGTGCCTGGTCAGCGCTGTCTCACCATGGGCTGTTGGCTTCAAGCGTCGCATGTAACCCCCTCGAGTCGCGAGTCGTTTACCATGTTTACCAACTAAGGTTGCACACGCTTGACGAGGACCCCGTCTATGATGACCTTGAACAATGCTACACGGTGCTCTCTTCCCCGCGATCTCGGGGCAGACATACGCAATCTGTGGTGCTCGAGTCCCACCAATCGGGGTACATTGTCGCACAACCGAGCTGTGATACTACATTACTCCAACAACCTCCTCTCCTCTGCCTACGGTGATCTGACCCCTAATGGGCCGAAATATGCAGAGGACAAGGTCCGAAGTGCTTCTTTGGGCTATGTAAGATTACTCTGATGGTCGGTGCGTTGATTATAAGAACTCGAGGAGGCTCACTTCGAGTTGACCGCCGTGGTGTCAACCAACTGCCAATCCTTGCCACTATCCCTCTGAACGCAGCGAGCAGACAGCCATGAAACTGACCTTGTCCTTGTGGGCTGCTGCAACTACCGCTGCCGCTGCTCAGCAGCTGGCTTTCCCCGGCGCAGAGGGCATGGGTCGCTTTGCAACTGGCGGCCGTTTCGGTGAAGTCTTCAAGGTCACCAACCTCGCCGACTCGGGCGCAGGCTCTCTGCGCGACGCCGTCTCTCAGCCAAACCGCATAGTCGTTTTCGACGTGGGCGGCGTCATCAACGTGGAATCGCGCGTAGTCGTGTCCAAAAATGTGTACATTGCTGGCCAAACGGCACCAGGCGACGTATGGCACCCGCAATCGCCACCCTCCTCTTCCTCTCCTGATCATGCCACGAAGGGAACGCAAAATTACTGATGAGGGACACAGGGAATCACAGTGTATGGTGACGGCTGGTCCTGGTCCAACGCCAACGATGCCATCACCCGCTACATTCGTATCCGCATGGGTCGTGGCGGCGCATCAGGCAAAGACGCCATCACCATCGCCGAGGGCGCGAGGATGATTTTTGATCATGTAAGCGTCTCCTGGGGCCGCGACGAGACGTTCAGCATCAGCGGCACCGCAGTCAACGTCACCGTCCAGGACACTATCATCGCCCAGGGGCTGGAGACGCACTCGTGCGGTGGCCTCATGCAGACGGATGGAGGCATCAGCCTGTTCAGGAATCTCTACGTTGACAACAACACGAGGAACCCAAAGGTCAAGGGTGTCAACGACTTTCAAAACAACGTAAGTCATAGAGCGGTTGAGTAGAGGTGCCGAAGGAGAGGCTAGGCGAGATAATAGTCACACGCAAGTCTAACGCAAAATGCGAAACCAGATCATCTACAATTGGGGTCGAGGCGGTGGCTACATTGCGGGCGATTCCGCCGGACAGAGCTACGCAAACATCATCAACAACTATTATATCTCGGGCCCAAGCACCAGCGTTACAGCGTTCACGCGCGGTAACCAGAACTTCCACGCCTGTAGGAAACCCTGCCCCCATGGCGACCAGAGCTTCAATCCACTGACGGGGAGGATAGACGTCAAGGACAACTTCTACGATCCCAACACCAACGGCGAACTTGATGGTTCAGCCTTGTGCGAGTCGTCCACGTGTTACTCCGACATCGACTTCCAGGACTCTCCCTTTAACTACCCTGGTCCAGAGACTCTGCACTCTCCCCAAGAGGCTCTCGACATTGTGCTGGCCAACGCTGGTGCATCAATCGTGCGAGATAGCATTGACACAACTCTTGTCAACGAGGTCCGCTCGTACGGTCTCGATGGAAGCCTCATCGCCAACGAGGACGAGGTGGGTGGCCCGGGCGTCATTGCTGGTGGGAATGCGCCGACGGATTCGGACGGGGATGGCATCCCCGACGAGTGGGAGAAGGCTAACGGGCTCGACCCGAACAATGCGATGGACGGCATGGCCGTCGCGGAAAATGGGTACACAAACCTGGAGAACTATATCAATTCCTTGGTCTAGGTGGTATTAGCTCTTCACACGCATTGCAAGCCTGGACGAATGGCTGAGTAAATGCCATGAAAAGATTGATGGAATTATATGCAATCGCTCAAATATAGTACGTGCTAGAAGAGCAACATTATCGGGTATCCTGAATCCATGTATATTCGGCCCAGCGGGAATTTAGCACCTGACGAAAACGTAAAGAACACCCACACATCAGTCCAGATCGTACCGCCGCCCAGACTCATAAGCGCGCTTGACCAACTTCTTGGAGTCCGTCTTGGAATCCGTCCTGGAGGCCGTCCTCGACTGCGCGGCGTATAAGCTGGCTTCTCTGCTCGCTTCCGTGTCAATCTCGGACTCGGGCGACTTTTCCGCCTTCTGAGAATTCGAATTGGACCTTTTCTCCTCGACCAGTCTCATCGCATCCCCAGTCAATTCTTGGCGGTTCATCAACTTCCACACGTCCTTCTTCCTTGTCTTCCTGTCACCGACTGAGATGACAATACCAGCCGTAATGTTGACCGTGATGCTGACAGCCAGGATGACCGTGGTAATGGCAATGTTCCGATTTCGATAGTCAATGCCCCACGTACAAGCTCCCAGGGAAATTTGCAAACATGAATGGCAGTCCAGAAGAATGACAATGGCTGTCAAGTAACTGACAGGGAAGGCATAATGAGTCGCCGTCTCGTGAGGTTTATAGAAACTGTGAGACTTGGCCAGTTTCGACTGATGATGATGTAGGCTCTGCTGCTGCTTTGGTGTCAATGGCGTACGCTCATAAGCCTCGATACCGGATTTAGCATCATCCGCATCCACAACGATATTGTTGCGCAACATGTAGTCGTTGACCTCGGGATTCGACTGCTGACTCGCTGCGTCGGGCGCGACTTGCTCCTCTTGACGCAAGGGCTGAACTGGCTCCGAAGCATGAGACGCAGCTTGCACAGCGCGTGCAGCATCGACGCTTGCTCGGATGGACTCGGGAACGTTGTTTTTTTGCAGCCTCGATCGGGGGCGCACACCACCTTTCTTGACAATCCTGGCGTACCGTAAGACAAACCACAAGTGATACGTGTCGATCGCCCGGAAAGGAGCCAATCCGTCGCCCATGACAGCAAACAGCGCGACAAGCACACTGTCAATGACATGAATCACATACAGCTGCTTATCACCCACATAGACCCAGCCAATGAGGAAGAGGACCCAAGCCAAACCAAATAGTGTAATCAGAGTGGCGTAAAGAGTGACGAAGAAACCCAAAGGCTGTCTCACATACTGCCCAAACCCCTTCATTTGTCTCTTGAACTTGGAGCGTCGAGAGTGCATCATGTGACGCACGTGATCATCAAGCTCCCATTTCTCTTCTTCTGTCCACCCGTGAAGACTGGCGCCGTGGGGAAGGGCGGCGTAGTGAGATTCGGTGAGGCGAGATGTAATGGTGCTGGACCGTTGCAACCCAGGCCGTTCAACATCGACTCCGGCTTCAGCAAGCGTCTCTGCATCACGATCCTCGCCGATTCGGCCCATGCCCCCAGTAGCAGGCCCTGGTGTTGGCGCGCCTGGTGTTGGTGCGCCTGGTGCAGGCGGCAATCTAGCGGCACGTTCAAGATTGTGTTCAGACAGGTTGAATGTTGGACGTCGATTCACCCATTTGCCCAAGTCCGGCACGAAAAGCGAGTTTTGTACATTCGTAAGAGTCGAAAGAGTTTGGACTTCTGGGTCTAGGAGAGAAAGTTAGCGCGGTGATTGGCACCGAAGGGGGGAAAGCAACTTGCCGATAGTGTCGAGATAGTCGACAAGTCGCTCATCGTATTCGTCATCCCTGATGGACGGCTCATCTGCTTGACTCGGGAAAGCATTGGGATCTTGATCATCGGCCCGGCGATGCCAGATTAATCGGCTCATCCTCCTCATACGGCTTGGATTCGGACGGCTGTTTGTTTCATGCGCCTCTAAATCATCATCGAACCGAGCCTCAGTCAATGAGTGGGTTCTCGACGGTGGATCATTGTCCATTTCCAATTCATCCATTGTCGGGCGCGCGCCTTCCTCAGTCAGACGCGGCATGGCGGCAGGCTGTACTCTTCTAGAGTGCCGACTGGGGGCGCTTGCGTCGGCAGCCAGATGGGCGCGATCTGGTTGAGAGATGCTTCTAGGTCGGTTGCCCGATACGCTGCTCGTGGCTGAGGTGCTGTCTGTCCCGAGCGGCCCTGACTGGGTAGTTCCGGATCTGAGAGACGAAGTTCGACGACGAAGCCTGATACTGGGCTGGCGAGACACCGTGCGGGTCATCTCTTCCAGGGGAGCGGAGGCACCGCTACCTGCGCGACCTCTGCCGACCGAGGCCTGACCCGAGGATTGCGGTCGCGATGCCTCATGGTAGGATGGGAATCGCTGGACGGATGACGCGGTATCCTCAAGAGGTGGGAAATATTCGGCCGCAGCCTCACCCTCAGCTACGGGCGTGCCAAGTATCGGTGATCGGCGTGACATCGAGGAACCGCCATTTCGACCGACGTTGTGCTCCTGGTTGGCAGAGACGGCGTGTCTTGGAGGGTCATTCAGATTGCCTGTCGAGGCGGCGGGCCCTGTTGTCAGAGGAGGAGGAGGAGGAGGAGGAGGAGGAGGAGGAGGCAGCGGCTTGTCTGTGGACGATTTCTTCCAAAACGGCGCCATCGAGGGCACTTCTCTGGAGACAGGCGCGGTCGCGAGGATTCGAGATTAGATGGCAGAGTCTGGTGCAGGCAGGTCCAAAGAAGAGAGGAAATGAGGGAAAGACACGGACGGAGAATTCTTGGAATGCCGCGACCACGCGAGCAGACGAGACAAGAGCCGTCCTGAAGCTAAAGTAATCAAGGGACTGTAGAAAACACGGATAAGGACTGGAGGAGAGAAAGCTGACAGAGGTTGGACCGTCAAGCCGAGAATGCCCTCTGACACAACGCTGCCCAGGTGAGGTTCCGTCCTAACTCTCCTCAGCAACAAATATCAGCAGCGACTGGACCGGAGATCAAGGAAGGCAGGGGCTGATCCCCTGTTCTTTTCTTCCCGTAGCCAATTCGGAGAGCCAAGCCAATCAGCGATGCAAAATGACGAACTCTACAGCCAATCAAAGCACTTTTGGCGCCCCAACGTCACGTCACTTCGCTCGCGCCCGCGCTAGCTACGTATGTGACACTAGCCTCCTTTAGCGTAGTGCCAAGTGTTCGTAATCAATCAGATACTAGTCAGATCAGTTCAGCTCGAATCAGATTACATCGTGCTTATGACCGCATAGCCGAATCAAATATGAACAAAGAATCTGACTTGATCTGGCTAATTATAACATACAAACAATTGACGCCTTTTTGTTCTTTGTTCGGGCTCACCAGCCAGTGTTTCGATCTTTTCGTGGTGTTGTGAGGAGTCTGCCTTCCTACGTGCACTGAACGCGTGCGACGCTCCGCCTAGTTAGTGGGTCAAGGCACGCGAGGAGGGCTCGGTTGCAATGGGCTCGCTAACGTGTTGGTTTGGGAGGAAATTAAATCAATGATAGTGACCAGATTCAACTAGATCAAAGCAGACCTATGTGTATTTGTCAATACATGATCATGTGGTACTCTGTCTGCAATCGATTGCGAACGCTGCTGCAGCCCACGTCTTCTCCGCAACGCACAGATTGATCACGGTCACCGGTTCTCATGTGGAGCCCCGCTGGCACTGCAACCTCTTATTGTCCGAGACGACATCTTTCTTAAGGCCTTGCCTCCACCGAAAAGCACAATGTCCAGTCAACATGTCAAGGTCCTCCGATACTGACGGATGCTACAAGGTTAATCATCGGGCGGCGCCCTCGAAGCATCTCGCTTGGAGTTGTCTGTGCAATCAAGCGTTTTAGGTTTCGTCAACTCATGGAGCTGCGGCCTAGCCCGTCGCCCTGCGGACACACATCGCGCGCCGGAGCCTTCGAATCTTTCGGACTTGATTGTCCGGAATTCTTTGAACTCAATTATTAGCGTCCCCAGCTTGCGACATGCGCAGACAAATGCCACCTGGCTCGTGGCTCAAAGCTCGCGGCTTAAGAATCAACTGGCAAGTCCAGCTTCTGTCGCTGGCACTGCTCTCTGAAATTAGCGAGTCGCTACTGAGCCTGCATTGACACACGAGGCCACTGGGGTCGCAGTATATGCGTCTTCGTGTGACGTAGTCCCTCAGCATGCGCGGCAGATTCAGAGATCCTTAAGGCACGCCTGGCTGATCTCGCTGTCGGGCCAACTGGATGTAGTGGGATCAACGCAAATAGTCCTGCCTATCAATTGGGCACGGTTTTGTTGTCTGGTAAGAACCATAAGGTACATGATGATATTTGAGGTACTAGGTGGGCGTGTTGTGTGGCCCGGGTGCTTTCATATTGAAAATAACTTGGGAACATATGTTGGGAGAGCTTTATCTGAGGAATTAACATCATACGTAGTACGCATGCACACGTGAACATGGTGTGGCCGATGCCAGCTGAAGGGGAAAGTTATAGAATGATGATCTACTTCGTTCAAGTTGTCGATAGATGTAGCGCTTCTTGACCGAAGGTGGCTGACGTTGCAGTTACAAAGACAGTGTCATGCACACCATATCAACGAAATACGCGTGAAATCGCAGGTGCATGGGTCCAGCCTTTCACTAACAAGTACCTATGCACTATGCTGAACTCGAAATCTGTTGTCGCACTAACCGCCTCGGCCACCTCTCTATTTCTCGCATTTCTACACATCACTACATGTAACTAGCAATCATCAACGTCACCATGGCTCGTAAGAAAGATACAACACGATGCGATCAGCAGGTCACATTTGAGGACCACACCGGCAAAACAGCGATTATGGCATGGAAGGGTTTGAAAGGAGTTCTGCTACCGCCGCTGCCCTCCTGGGTTTTCTATATTACCAAGCCCGAATTTTCCCGGGAGAACTTCAATGGTGTCGAATTCCAGCGCCAGTTTGAGCAAAACGATCTCACCGACCGGGTTGGATGGTTCCGATACGAATTCTTCTTCCTTCCTGGCGCATCGGCACAAGACTGAGTTGCGCATTTTCACGGGGAAAGGGCCGCGCGAGGTACTGTCTGGCGCCAGATCGACAAAGTACATCGAGCGGTGCGCAAGACGCGCGGCATATCTTCGGGTGCCGTTGAATGGCAATATTGGGCAGAAGATGATGATGCCGAAAGGTCGGAGAATGAGACTTCGAGTGGACGGCTCCCAGGCATGGTGTGGTCTAAACAAACCTCGGACCTGCAGTACACCAAATATTGTGGCTGGCTCTTCATGAGATGGTACGGCACCGGAGCCTGATGACCGGGAGGTCTGTTTAGTCAAATTTGACCCAGTGCCGGTAGAGCGAAGAGACGGCGAGGCGATCCAATTTGAACCTATGGACCACCCAGTCTTTTGTGAGATAGTTTCTGTTAGGTGTGGGGAATTCACCGAAAGCGGTGCCACTGGCTTCATGACCAAAAACGGTTCTTCCTACTGGCATGGCCAGGCTAACGAGGCGACGTCTCTGGCGCTCGAATTAGGATGGGACTCTTGGTAGGGGAACCTGTCGTCGGATGCGCGACGGTCAGCGGCCGGATTTGTGAGTCCTATGGTATGTGCATATCGATATTTCGCACAGTGAAAGCTGAAACGGCAGCTACTGTTCTGGGTTTCACTGCTGTACTAAAGTCTAACCGCGTAGATACGCGAATTATACCTAGCTCTAGCCGTCTCAAGTAGTTCGTGACGTTGCTGTCGCCTGACTCTGATGAACCTGGACAAAAGCGAACAAGAATCAAACGTAACTACATCAGTACTATGGTACGCGGGCTCTGCTACTACGCTCTACTGAGATTGACAGTCTCACCGGTTTCTTAAGACGTGATTGCGTGTATTAAGCTTTTGAATTGTATTCATCACGGTGGCTTTGTGTGCAGAAAATGACAATTTGGGTATATTCCAAAAGAAAAAGACGCCTCCTCTCCTTCAGGAATAACCTACGATCCACCAGCGCTTGTGAAACTGGAGATTTGGTCACTGATGACCAACCCGGCAACACTTGCGGACGTCAGCGTAGACATGACGCCGGAGAAGAGAGCAGAGATTGCCAGACTCGAGACATCGCCACCGCGGGAAGGGGCAAGCTGTCCGAGAATACCAATCTGAATACCCAGAGAGCCAATGTTGCCGAATCCGGAAAGCGCGTAGGTCGCGATGAGCTTGGAGCGGGGCGAGAGTTCGTCAAAGTTGGGGTTTGTGACAAGCTGATTGAAAGCACTGTACTCATTCTGTGGCTCGTGTCAGTTTGGGAGGATGTGAAGCGAAGGCAGATGAAAAGACTTACCACGATGACCTTCTCAGCGATCAGTTTGGCTACCTTGAAGATATCCCTGTTCTTCTCGTCCCTGTCCTTGCCATCTCTAACAGGCACACCCAGCAGCCAGGCGACGGGGTAAAAAAGGTATCCGAAAATGGTCTGCAGGGTGAGTTCCGGATCGTTGATGTTCAGGTACTTGCCCCACCAGGTGAGCAGACCATTGATGAGACCAACCAGTGCGAGGATGCAAAGGATGGACGCGAGGATGGTACCCGCGATCTTGATACCAAGGTAAGCACCCTCGGCGAACGCGTGCAGGGCATTCTCAGCCTCGTGCTCATCATCGTCAGGAACGACGACGCGGCCAGCTGTCAGCGTCTCCTCCGTCTCCGGGTAACGCAGCTTCGAAATGGCCAGAGAGGCAGGGATGGACATGATGCAAGACGACACGAGAGCCTCAGGGTTCAGGCCAAGGTTGATGTAACCAATCAGAACGGAGCCAGATATGGTCGCGAAGCCGCAAGTCATGATCTGATGGATCTCGGCCTTGGTCATGTGTGGAACGAAGGGACGGATGAGCATGGCCGACTCGCCTTGCCCGATGAAAGGAGTCGCAGCAGCCACGACAGCCTCAGCACCCGACACTTCGAGAGCCCAGAAGACAAAGGTTGCAAACTTGCGGATAAACCACTGTAGGAAGCCAATGTAATAAAGGACCTGGACGAGCGCGATGAAGAAGACGATGGCGGGAAGAACACCAAAGAAGAAGTAGGGCAAGTCCGCCGTATCCGGGCTCGTCAGGAAGGCGACGCCGTCTTTGGCGAAGCTGAGCAAGTCACTTGCGCGCGCAGCAATGAAGCTGAAAATATCGTACCCGACATTGGTGCGCAAGACAAAGAGGCCAATGATGTATTGGGCCAGCATGCCACCACATACAGTGCGCCAGTTGATAGCCTTGCGGTGCCTGCTGGTGGCCCAAAAACAGAAGATGATGACAGCCATGCCAAACAAGCTGACGGCGCGGTTCTCGCGAGTGTTGTCGGCACTCTCCTTGGTGACGAAGGATCCCACCAGGATAACAGACACGGTCAGGGCAGCGCCAGCCAAAGTTCGGAACTTCTCGGGAATGAAGCTTTGAATCTTGACAGCCGTGTTGTGCCAAACCCAGCGGATCGGGGTGGACACATAGCGTATAGGGACGTAGAAGAAGATGAGACGGAGCATAATGGCGAGCCACAGCAGAAAAGGGACAACCCAATTCTTGTCATCGTGATGCAAAATCAACGAGGCCATCCACCAGCCTGTGAAAAGGCCGAAGATGATGAAGTGGATGATGGGGCGCCTGTAACGCCAGACGGTGCCCAGCGGACCAGCCTTCCAGCCTGTTGGTGGTGCAGACTCTTGAGAAGCAGCAGTGTTATCGATGTCAGCCTTCCCCTTCTCGTCGCTGTAGGCGGGAAGGGTGCCCGCAGACAACGACCCATTCTTTTCGACATCGTGAGCACCTGTGCCCAAGTGCTGGTGATTCTGTGGGGGGACATGCGGTGCATCAGCGGTGGTGCCCGTCGTGTAGACAATGTCGTCGGGCGCTTGCGCGCTGGGCGCGTGGTTGTGGTGCCCGTGATGATGTTGGTTCTGAGGGGCGAGTGCAGGATCCGCCGACGTCCTGGGCGCGGTTGTCGGCAGAATGGTGTGTTGGTCGGCCATTGTTGCTGCGGAGGCTGGCCAAAGACGGGACCTTCAGGTCTGAGAGGCAGGAACAAGGATGAGAAAAGGTAGAGTGGTATCCAACACTTTTCTAGCTCTGCTCAATTTTTTCCCTTCCTTCGGCAGCTATGGTCGGCCGGTGGTCGGTCGCGCCGAGGAACTGGGGCAGTTCGCGTGGGGACGGATCCGTCGACGGTGCGTGGTGGCGGGGGCTCTCAAACGACAAGGTCGTCCTGATGCTCACTCTCGATTACACGAAATGGGAACGCTCGCTGTCCAACGAGGAGTGAAGATAACGTGGGAGTCGAGACAACCGTGATGGTCTCTGCTTACTCGATAGCAAGGGGGATGAGCAGGAGGACTTGCAGCCACGGGATGAGCTGTATTGAGGGTCCTGAAGGATGGATAGAGGGCTGGACGTCCTTGGGGGCAAAAGGAAGGACCGAGCGGACAGAGGAAGCAGTAGGATCGGCGGGCAGCTCATGCCATTTGTACATTGGCGCTCCTTCAGTCAGTCCGGACCCAATACAGTTTGTGGTTATCGCAAAGGCAGGTGCTATCTACGTGCGGCATGGCCTCCCCGGGATAGGCGGCGGCGGCGACACAGCACCTTCCTTGGCTTGGGCGCCACATCCCAAGGGTCGCGTGCCACCTCGCGGCCTCCATTGGCCGAATTGTCGAATCGCACACGCGCAAATGGCTGGCAACCTTAAAAAATTCTCCACGGGTTGACTCTCGAAAACTACGAGAAGAAAAAAAGTCCCCTGTGGAGGGCCTTGGCGCCCCCCCAAAGCTCGAGTGCAGCCAGTCGGCATGGGAGACAAATGTAGCTAGCGTCAGATTAGCATGCGGATGTGGCCACTTCTGAAGAGCCTGTCCGCACGGTGCCTCAACCCCAATTGTGGCAACATAGCACAGTGCGCACAAAAGCAGCGCTTATCAGTGGGTGCGGGGCCTTACCATTTCGAAATGTTCGATGCGTGCTTCTGGTATCGCGAACCAATCAGCGCCGCATCGCACAACCCCAAGAACTCCGCCGCCACGGAGGGCGCTCGGCGGCTCTATTCCCATTCTGGAAGGCGACCTCGATCCAAAACGCCAATCAGCTTAGCTGGATGAAAAGCCTAAGCCGCAGACGATGCATTCACAGTTCATATTGGACTGTCTCTGTTGCCCGTCCACCGACCCTCGGCAGGGTCTCTGAGCCAAGATGAGTCTTTCTATGTTGATGAGTGGTGGAAATATGCATACAAAGTTCGACGGGATCAAAGCCTGTTGTCGGGAGACGACAATCCCGATGACTACTCACTTACGCTAAGCACGCACAAGTATTTGATAAGGAGTTTGCTCCCCGGTTTGTCTCTGGAGCTGTTCATTACTGTCGGGGAACGCCGAAGCAGCCCAAGCATCCCGACAAAGGATCCTCGATATGAATTCCTAGTCTAGTTTCTCGACTAGCACACTGAAAGATAACGCGGACCGGCCTCGAACCCAAGCGGCCTTTGAACATTGAAATCATCATGAGTAACACCAGTAACACCACTCACACCAACGGAACGTCGGACAACATGGATAGAGTGTCCAACTTGCGCCCAGGTTCTTATCACATGCTGCAGCCTGGGTCTTCCGCCTGTCTCATCCTAGTCATTTGTTGTTAGGAGCAGATGTGCGTGTCTCTGCTCATCCCTGCAGTCTGTTCTTCGAGACTTCTTCAGTCCGCCACGCGCCAGTGTTGCATTGGCGACAAACCTCACTCCCTCGGCCCCCAGATTTCAAGCTCTCCCCGCAAACTCATCATGATCGTGACAACAAGCGCAAATCATCTGGGGATTAGCTTTGGCCCTCTGGGGAACCATGATATTCATCGCGTAAGAGAAACGTGAGAGGCTTGGGGCTGTCCGCAAAGCGCTGCTGGGATCATCTTGAGCCATCGGCGGACTCCGCCTCGGCAGACCCCACGCCTCTCGACCTGCTTTCTGGGCGCTTACACAGACTGATAATGCGTGTTGAAACGCAACCACGCGTGATCCTGGTCCTGCGTACCAATTTCCCAGAGTGGGCAAGTTCTCGATGTTCCACATGCAAAGTGATCACAAGATAGAATCAATGTGTACCAGGGTTTGACTTGCAAACGATACGAATGACAACCCTGCCACTGCAGTCTACCAGTCGGCTACGGATCCCAAGAAAGTAATGTGTCACATGCCTCGACGCGGTTCTTGATGATCAATCGCTATTGGTGGCGTATACTTTCTTTGCGAATTCACTATTCTAGGTACAATACGCACTGATTGCCATGGACCAGCAACGAACCAGCAAGTGAAAACAGGACCGGCTTCGCCTCATCAAGGCTCACCGCTCCTGAACCGCATGTTAAACTCCTCCACAGCGACTCCAAGCATCTTGTACAAGAACCCCCTCTCACTTCCTCCACCGACAGGTATGAACGGCCCGTTGGCACCTCCACGCAACGTCAAGCTGACACCCGTCCTCTCTTTTGCAATAGTCTGCACATCCTTCAACGGAATGTCCCACTCGCTTGCCAACCTGCGACTCCGAATGAGCAGGATCCGCGCAAACGTAACCATCACAACCATGTCCTCCTTGGGAAGCTCCAAGTGTCCAATGTACTGCTCATCGAAATATTTTCCATTGTCGACTTGCTTGAGCCAGTACTGACCCAGTGCCTCGCGCGGATTGTAAGGGCGCACGATACCATCGTTAGGGATGAACCGTGGGAACCGCGACCGATCGAGTTCCTGGCCGTCAAAGACGGTTGTGGTATTGCGAATACCTTCGCTCACATTGCTCGCCATGTCGAGCACACCGACGGCAGGCTTCGTCGCTAGCCCGAGCACGCCCTTGCCGACACCCTTGAAGAAGCCGAACGCGCCCTCTTGCTCAGCGCCCTCCAGAGGTTTGCGTGCCAGTCCGCCGACACCAGAGGCGACGCTGGTGAACAAGCTGTTCGCGCCGGCTGTAACGCCGTACAGTGCATGCTTCGGTCTATTCCTTGCCCTCGTGATTCGGCGGCGGTCCTGGAACTGTTTATCCAGTGACGCTGCTGCCAGGCCCTTGCTAAGACTGCCCGTGAATTTGGAGAAGCTGTCGCTGAATCCGAACACCGTCTTCTTCGCAAACGAAGCGGCACCCTTGGCGATTCCGAGTCCGAATTCCTCCGGCTTGTCCGAAAGGATGAGGCCCTGGTACGGCTCGTAGAAGATGTCGGTGACACCGGACGAGATGTTGTTGAACAAGCCCACTGGATTGCCCAGGAAATCGGCCGATCCGAGGATCTTGTGGATCTGGTACATGACTTCCTGGCTGTAATGATTGGAAATGTTTTGCATCAGTACCTGAGTGGACACCCGTACACTGTCCAGCATGAGCGCGTTGAACCGAACAGGCGCATCGTTGACATTGCCAATGGCCATGGTCATGACGTTGAGGAAAAACATGATGGGGTTGCGTGTAGATGTTTTGTCCTCGGCGTTGATACGTTCGGTCCGCATGAAGCTAAGATCAATCTGCATGGGCTGGATGTTCAGCACCTCAAAGTACATATCCTGCCCCGCTTGCTGCTGCGTCGGCTGAGGTATGTCTAGGCTGTCGTCGCATAGCCTGCCTTCCTCTTCGATTGTCCAGCGTGCGCCGGGCACGTTGGAAAAGTCCAGCAGCGCAAAGACAAAATCTTCGTCGAGATCGACCGTCATCTGCTGTAGTAGTATCGTCGCGTACTTGATGTACAAGACACCGTACGAATCGTCCTTGACGCGGCTGACCATCATGTGCAGCGACGGGTGTGCATCAACCTCCTGTGCCTTCTTGGGCACGACGCTCGGATACAACACCATGGGGAAGAGCCCGCCGTAGAGCTGATTGTCAATCTGGATCCATTTGATGGACAGGGAAACAGTCTGGATCAAAGGCGAATCGCTGTATCGTAACTGAAGGTCCTTGAAGTTGATATACGCCAGCTCTTTGAGCTGCGCGTTGACGAGTGAGATGCCAATGCCCGAGAGCTTCAATTGAGCCAGGAATGTCGCGCCGGTGTCTTGGTCCTTGACCTCAAAGGCCTCTAGACCAGTCTTGGTTCTCTCTAGGTTCTTGGGCTTGTACATGCTCTTGCTGGCGCGGAAATTGCTCAAGATGAGTGTCTGCGTGGGCCCATCAGCGGCAACGTTGATGTCGATAATCTTTTGTTGGCCATTGGGATTGGGGAATTTCATGGGTATCTGATTGCCAATCTCTGCGAGCTTGACATGCCTCTCCTTGTTGTTCGCAGAAATGACGATCTCACGATGCTTCGCGGCCGGGAAGTCCCACGCGTATGGCATGATGCTGCGTGGTGGAAGACGATACCGGACTGGTTTCCATCCACTGCGATCCTCAACACCGTCCTCGTCCACGTTAGGGTTGGCTTGGTAGAAGGTGAACTCGAGATCGCTTTCGTTGCGCATAGAGAAGGGCCAGTTCTTCGTTTCCATGCTGAAGTTCAAGAACAGCGTTGAGTCTTCCATAAGGATCTCAATCCGGATCAACTTCTGACTTTGACCAGCCTTCGCCACCTTCACATGGTTCGTACCAATATCGGCAATGTTGAATGGTGCGGTCCACTGGTTATTAACGCCGGCAAAACAGAGACAGAGCTGCTTCACTGGCGACTTCTGCATAAAGTGCAGCGGCTGAGGCGACCCTGGTTTTAGAGTCATGTAGCCAGAAGAACTAGACTCCCGGATGAGTAGCTCTTCATTAAGCCTGTTGTCCAAGACAAATCTCGGGGCAAGCGTGACGACCTTGGTCAGCTTGTACTTGCCCTCGCCTGAGTTGACCGTGATGCCGAGGTGTATCTCCTTGTTTTTGGATGCTGAGTTGAGCACGACTTCGGAAGTGCTTCCGATTGCGTCGAAGCTCTGTGGTTTTGACCATTCCGAGTCAGCCACCCTAAGCAGGGCACGGTTGCGGTTGTCGTCGTTTCCGTAAGAGAACATGAAAGGCAAGGCCTTGGGACGCCCCTCCTCAGAATTATCAACTAACGGATGCTGACCAGCGGCAGCCCGAGCTTGCTGGAGGAAAGTTTTGGCCCTTATGGTCAGGTCAAGGCCGGTCTTGTTCAACACGACGTATGGACTGTAGACAGTCACCTTGAAGGCGCCACCACTGTTGGGTATCTTGAAGTATTGCAGCTTGAGGTGCAGTGGCTGTCCCTGTGCGTCTTTAAGTAGGACGCGGTTCTCTTTGCGGAATTCGTCGCTGGCTCCCGAGTTGATAACAGCGAAATCGCTTGGCTTGAACACGGTGTCTTGCATATCCACGCTGAGCAATAGCAGGTGCGACAATTCGACAACGTGGACAGGGCTGACGCCACCTTTGCGAAGGAAATTCGACCAGTCTTTCTTGGTGTTCTTGTCGTAGATGCGATACTTGAAGTCATACGGCAGAAGGTTCTCCAAGGTGACAGGCGCAGACAATTTGACCTTCATGTAGGGATATGACTTGGTGAGAGGATTGGCCCGATTGAAGCGGGCATTGACCTGGAAGTAGAAAGGGTCACCGTTCTCTCCCTTGCAAACGACCTGTTTCGTAGGTTTCTTCAACAGATCTCTCCACCACAACTGCTCGCTACTCCATTGATATCCAAAACCGGCATCAGGACGCACGAGAGCACGCTTCTCGAAAGCCGCACCAACAGGTGCAGGGCGCGCCTCACCGGGCGCAATCTTCTCAATCTTGAGCAAGTGTCCGTCGGCTGCGTCGTAAATACCTAGCTCTACAGGTATCTCGGTGGCGTTTTCGACGAGGAAAGGAGATCTCAGTGTCACGTATTTGACGTTGTCTGAGCCCAAATTGACCTCCACGCATACCCTGTGCAGTATTTCGTCCGTCTTAGGACGCAGTGCATACAAGAATTCGCCTTCGCGGTTAAGGCGTACATTCTTCACAGGATCGAAGCCACTGCCCTCAAGCGTAATTGTGACATCGTTCTGGTTCGACTCGGTGAGAAGGTTTTCACGCATCTTCTCCCAGTGTTCGAAGCTCCATGGTGCTTCGTTGCCGTCTTCCAGCCTGACTGAAATCGGCTCGTCACTTGTCGGGCTCTTAGAGTTTACGACCACGTCGAAGCCGGTATAATTGCGGATCTTGTAGGGCGCCTCATGCCCTCGAGGCTTGTCCAACACATCCTGCTCGGTAGTCAGGAAGTCGAAAGACTTCGAGGCCAGTGCAATGGAAGCCGTGGTGATAGTTACGTCGAATGTCTTCTTGGAGACGAGGTCAACTGAGAAAAGCCCGGAGACGGGGTCCTTCGCAACGCCTAAACCCACTTGCCATGGCTCAAGCAGTGGCTCCCAGCTTGACTTGGAGAAATTGTAGACGTTGGAGTACAAGTCAATGGCCACGTCGGCCTTGAGATTCGACGACCAATTGACTGCGGATGCAGTGAAATCTTTCACGCCAATGTCAAGTATAGGAAGCTCATGGAGGTCGCCAATGAGGACCACGCGAACGCCCTCTATCGTTGCTGACAGCTCTTCGTGCCGTCGAGGTGCCGTTGCTACTGGCTTCTTTGGCGACTTGCCATCGTGGTGCGTCACAGATCTGGATCCCTTGGTCTTTGCAATAGTCGACTGCCCGCGACCACTGCCCGACTTCTGTTTCAACCCGGCGTTTCTCAGTTCCCGCGCCTTTTGCTCGGCAGACGTTTCTTTCGGTTGCTTGGAAGGCTCGTTGCCTGAAAGCTCGCCAGCCTTGCTGAAAATCTGCACGGCAAGGAGAATGTCCCGCAAAGACAACCGTAGAATGAGAGGTTCGACTTCAACATGAATACTTGTCGTGAGTGCTTGTGAGCTATCCATGCTCATCTGGACTGAGAAGTCATCAATGATGCGCAGTCTAGATGTTTCGAATTTGTCCATGCGGCACAGGAACATGCCGATCTGGGATACCTGGAAGGTCAGAGCGTGTTGCTGCGACAAAAGCATCTGTCGAATACTGAGGACAATGGCTTCAGAGCTGGATGATAAGGGGTTGGCAATAAGGATGACTTGTGCATCCACCAGATTGACCCGAAACGCGACGCTTATCTTAGGCTGCTTTTCTTCTGACTGGCGCTGTGAGCGATGGCTGAGAGTGCTGTGTTGCCGTGACAGCTGTGGCTCCTCTCTTTGTGATCTTGTCTGAGTCGTAGTCAAAGAGTCCGTGTCCGATTCGTCGGCCATGTCAGCCATGCTCTCGTCGTCAATTGGCAAAGGCTCGTCCTCCGCCAAGCCTTCCACAGCGAATTTCTGAATAGCAAACAGATAATCGAGCGCGAAAATTACGCGAGGACTGTCGATAGTGCACATGGCAATCAGACTGCGCTCCTTACCCCCGGACATGGTTACTGATGCCATCAGCTGCTGGACATCCTTGTTTGCAGACGTCATGATCCGGCGGAATCGATTGGACTCCCCTTGGCGACTGTCATGGATAGTGAAGGAGTGAATGAGTAGTTCTGCCTCGAGCGAGCCGTCCGATAACATTCTCGTCTTAACCTTGGTGTCATCCAGCGAGAAACGAGACAAGCTGCGCGAAGCAGCGTCGCCGCAGGGCTCGTCTGGCCTTGCCATAATCAGCTCCAGCCCAATTGTGTTGACTTTGAAGACGAGGTCCAGCTTCGTCCATGCTTTGTCAATGGAGCTCAGTTCGGGGCCCAGGTCCACCAATGGCTGATCATCATTTTGGGTGTCGAGAGTTCGAGCACGTTTCAAAGTCTCTTGGTCAACGGCCCTTGCTGCCTCCTCATCACCATCTGTTCCTTCGCCGGCAAATGCCGCGGGCACTGACTTCGAGATGGCCAATAGGGACTTGAGCTGATACTGCGTCAGCTTCAAGTTGAAATCCGACATCGAGCCTTCAATTTCCGTGTCTGGACGTTTAGCTCCTGGCTTGTGCTCGGCATGCGTGATGTTGAAACCCAAGTCAACAGAATCAATCATCTCCAATTCCTCCGAGCGGTCATCTGAATAGTGGAAATCTGAGGTCAGTCGAGTGTTGCGGATGCCGGCCGAGATCTTCATAGCGATGTCCGAGTCTTCGCTGTCGTCAATGGGGGCGAATTTGTTCTGCGCGTATATTTCACCCAAGTACGCCGTGACCAAGTCTCTTTTCGGCTGCCCGGGCATAACGAAACGTGGGAAAACTAAAATTGGAGTCTTCACGACCACGTCGAATTTGAAGCGACTGGGGCTTTGTTGAATCTGATTTGCCTGATTCGCAGCGGCTTGACGAGCCGCGTTGTACAGCGCTTGCATCTTTCCAAACTTGACCAAGAACTCGAGAATTTTGCGGAAGGGCTCCTCCACGAAATTGATCTTGACAGAACCGGCTCTGAGGTAAATAGAGCTGTCGTAGCCTGGATACCCGTTAGGGTTGTCGGAGTCGAAAGTCTCGTAGCGGAAGTCGGCCAGTTCATCTCCTTGGATGGTAACTAGTTTGCGAAGATTCGAGTCTGCAGAGACACCTTGATTTACATCGTCAACCAAAGAGAGGTCTCCGAGCTTGGACGATATCCTCATGGTTTTACCACGGATGAAGATACCAGTGTCAGCCTGATTCAGTGAGAGCGTGGCCAGTCGTATCCCATCATTGTTGAGAATCATCCGGATACTCTTCAGATCTACCTTGACACGAATCGACCCTGCGTTGTTGTTCTTCGGTGTCTCAGCCTCGAGAATAGTCTCCTCGCTTTCAGCATCATCATCGTCCTTGTCCCCAGAAGCAGCTATAGCCTTTGGTTCACTGGACTGATCGTTGTTCCCGCCGGTGAAGGTGACGAGAATGAAATCCAGAAGAGTCAACAATGTCTTACGGGTGACAATAAGGTTGATAGTGGACACCGCGGCCGTGATGTTGGTTTCCACACCTTCATACACGGGCATGAATTCAGGAGACTGTGGGTTGACCTTGACAAATTTGACATGCACAAGGCTTCTTCCCGCCTTCTGGTCCTCGCTGTCACCCGTGGACACGATTGACTTGAATTCAGCTGAGGGATTGTCCACGAAATCGTCCATAGTCACGGCGCCAAGGGAAACCTCGGCCACCATGTCATAAGGGCGGATGTAGAACTCCAGGTCAAAACGTTCCGCGATGAGCTCCAATAGTAGACTATCAGGCTTGCGACGATCAGGATCGCTCTTGTATAGTGATCCTTTTAGGGTGTCGACAGTAAACTTGAATTCAAAGTTTCGTTGCTGCACTTTGAGATGCTCTTCATCGGCACCATCACTGGCATCTTCGAAGTCGTCGTTGTCATCATCATCATCCATGTCGTTCAGAACGACTGCAGTATGGGGCTGCAGGAATGGGAAAGCCTCCGACATAGCACGCGGGCGGCCAGACTTTCTTCGGGACCTGTTTGAAACACTTGTAGAAGGACGTTTTTTGGACAGTTGCGCGCGGTCATCTTGATTCTCGTGTTTGACAGGTTTCGACAGCTCATTACCAAACTTTGGCACGGCCACCTCAATGATCTTCATCAGGTTCTTGTACTTCGAGTCCGAGACTGCGGCATGAAGAATTGGCAGGTGCCCGTGCACTTTGAGCTTGGTGAGATTCGGCGCTTTTGGCAAGATGGAGGTCTCCACAACAAAGTCAACGTTGATCTTGTCCACAACGTGTAGCGGCGAGCCCTCGTCCTTGTCGACCAGCTGCGACTTGGTCTCCTCAATTGAAGGTCCGATAAGTACTTGTGTAGATGTGAGCTTCACTAGGAACCGGTCGTACATTGCTGATTCAAGCCTCTTGAAATCTTCATCGCTGTATGATTGCCGCTGCTTTGACTGGATCTCCCTCAGGGTGCTTTGGTCCACCAGTTCACTGTTGATATGGATATGACCGGCATCAACAATGAGACAAGTCGAGTCATGGGTGGTGATGCTGACCGGAACAATAATGAGCGGTGCCTGAAGATCGAGCTCGGCATTGATTGTCTTGTGCTCTTCGAGCGCAAACTCAAGACCTGCCCGAGTTTGCTCGCGAAGACCCTCGACAGTCGCCCCAGCACTTTCCATCAAGGCTGTGATTGACTCCATGTGCCTTTCTGGAGGTCTGAAGAAGTCTGCTACTCCAACCACGAAGTTGGGATTCCATACAATCTCCAAGGGCTTCAATTTGCCGACAACTGCTATGTCGCCCTCGCGCTCAATCGGGTTCTTTTCGAACTCAAACTGGAAGAAGGGATCCTCGTCGGGCTTGTCAAGCTCAACCAGGGATAAACGCTTGCTCCTGCGGGTATCTGGTGCGCCTTTGACACGAACGATCTCGGGGTAAAGGGTATCGGGAGTGGTGCCATCGTTGACACGAAGTCCGCCAAGGCTAACACTGGCCAGCAGGGAATCCTTGCGTTGCAGTGCTTTAGCTTTGAACACATCGAAGTGAAGGCTAAGTAGATCTGCTGGATTGTTATGAGGGCTTTTTCGAAGGGTGAAGCTTCCCGTGCTGAGAGAGGCCTCAAGGCACAGTTTGACGGCTTCTCGGGGAGTGTCCACAGACTCGGCCAGGGCCGTCTTCTCGTCCCAGTCAATGGCTTCATACAGCTCTTTCCGCTGCTGCTCAGTCATTTGGGTGTTTTCCTCGTTCTCCTCAATCTTCTCCTGGGGCTTCGACCCCCACAGCCATGACACCCAGCCCTGCTGTTCCTGTTGTTGAGGCTGCTTCTTGAGTGCAGCTGCATTCTCCTTCTTCAGCTCATTGCGAGCCAACGAACGCCAAAAGCGGAGGTCTTCGTATTCAAGTTTCCACTCTAGCCTTGAGAGGTCGTCATTCTCCTCAGTGGTGAGCTGCTGTTGCTGCTTCTTTTTCTTGAACAGTTCCATATAACGTTTGCGGTCGTCGCGACGCTCTTTGAAGTAGTCCCACGTCCAGCGTCGGTTACGGTCGTGGATCTTCCCAAGGACTGCGTTACCTGCGAACAGCAACCATGCCCGGGGGTCTTCCTTTGGCGTAACACCCTTGGGTTGCAGCTTCTTGTATTCCTGGTGACGGAGGAAGTAGTGGAAGAGATCAACCATCATCAAGCCATCTCGGTACTGATCATCGTCCAGGACGAGGCCGATCTCCTCGAACAAGAGATTTGCCTTGAACTTGGGCACCTTGACGTTGCCTGTTTTGTCGAGTTCAATCTTTGCCTGGCCACTGACGGGCCGTAGGATGAATTGGTGCTTGGAATTGGTCTCCTCATGCTTGATCATGCGCTTGAACATGGCAATCATTTCTTCGTAAGGCATTATTTCATCAGCCGAGGCAGTTTCTCTTCCCGTGCCCATGAGTTCACTGTCGGTATTCCAATATACGGCCAGCGCGCCCAATGTCGCAAGCTTGTGTGTCGCATCGCCTGCATGCTGAATGAAGGTCGGCTTCCATTCACCATCCGTGCTGACAGCGCTGAACTCCTGCAGCGTTACGCCCAGTGCAAACGGATGCCCTGGTGCGGAGATTGAGTCCTCGTACCGGATATGAATGTTCTTTACAGAGACCTGGAGGTTGTCGACGATTTTGGTAACCAAACTCTGAGTGAAGCTCTGGTTTTTCTTTACTTCTTCCTGGCTCAAGCCCTCTTGGTTCCTTTCCTTCAAAAGCTCAGCACTGTCGAGCTTCTCCATCTTGATTCGCTGCCTGCGTCGTTCCTCCTCGTCTTCATCGTATTCCGCCTCCTCTTTTGGGCTGGCAAGGAGGAAAACATCCTCAACAAAGACCTTGACCGGCGCTCCACCAAGGTTCGACCACGGAATGACCAGTGTCAGTTCACCAACGTGGCCTTCAATGACATTGACCGGTAGCTTGAGCTGATCTAGAGCCTCCCGGCGTAGCTTTAGATTGCGGAGCTTGACATCTCCTGACCAGATGCCGACCTTGAGCTGTGTAGGGTCGAAATTCTTGACGTACATGCCCAGGAAGCGGTTAAGCAACCCGGCGACGAGACCTTCAAGCATTGCGAAATCGGTCGAGCCGTAACCCAGGCAAGGGGTATCACACTGGGATGTTCGATTTTCAAGATGACGACATTGAGAGAGAGGTTCACGATCTCGACCCGGGTGTAGTGGAAATTACACCGCTTTCTCTTTTATAGTTGCCGTCCGGTCGTGAACTGGAGTCGCTGTATGGTGGGGGATGGATGGGTGCTGAGTTTTGTTCTGTTTCGTGGTGACGACGCTCGGTCGAGGCTTGGCGATAAGAGCACTGAGCGAGTGTGGAATCGCCGTGTCGCTGAAGCGTAAGGGAATCGACCGAAGGACAGCGCGAAGCGTGGTGCGCGTCGAGTCGACTGATTAGGTATGCAGGATACAGCAAAACGCTGGAGATGAATCGTAGGAAGCACGACCTACTAGGTACGTGTGGGAGTTTGGTTCAGATCGGGATCATGGTAGCTCTTGGCCAATCAGCGCCATGGACTAGCTGGATATCGATGTCCACCTCTAACCTGTTTACAGCTGATGACGCTTTCCCGACAGGTGCTCGTTTTCAGGGTGGATTTCGCGAGGGCGGGCGCCTTCCACATCCAGCTCGGATCGGACCCTGTGGAGCACTCAACCACCTCCATCCACACGAAACCCGACGACGTCTCGACGTGTCGCGAGAACAACAGATACATGCGGCTCCCTATTTATCAGATATTAGGAAGATCACAGCTTCGATTCGGGGGGTTCATTCTCAAAACTCGTCCTTGAAGTGACCAGCTACCTCCTAATGTCTCCTGCCCGTTTCCGCAATCGCATGCCTTAGCTCAGGCGGACAGAATGTTCCACGACATGACGTCATGTCCCAAGGTGAGCTCCAAATATCTGTGATGTAAGGTAAGGTAAGGTAGGGTAGGAAGGAAGACTGGAGGCCAGAGGGCCAGCATCCATGCTGCCCTTGATAAGTTGGTAATGATGCGCCAGCGCAAGGTGCGCCGACCCAGACAAGCCCCATCTCGACCCAGGCATCCCGGAGCGCAAGACCTTGCGATGATGTATGCATCGTGCCGATGAGCCTGTGGTGCTTTTAAATATCCTACGCCGCTTGCAATTGACTTTGGGTGATTCTGGCACTACCCCCTCTTGCACCAATCTTAACTTGAGCTCACGCGACATATCTCTCTCCATCTTGACCAACTTTGCCCTTGCCCTTATGCGATAAGTAGACCAGTCATGTTTCGATCCACGAGACCTCTGATCCGCCAGCTCAGGCCAACGCCTTTCGCGAAGCCCACGTCTTCGACACCCTCGCTGGCGCTGGGTTTGGCCAAACAGAAGCCATTGGTCCTTGCGCAGTCCACTAGATTCGCTAGTAACGATGGCAAGCGCAGTCAAGAGGACCAGCCACCACCGAAGCGAGAAATTGACTACGAAGCCGAGCGCAAGGTTGCGCAGCAGAAACTACAGCCTGACACTGAGTCTGTCTCGGTGGACAGCACTACGCGTGCAAAGTTCGATGGATTGCCAGAGGGAGGTGGCTCGGCTAACCCCAATGTCAACGACGGGCTGAGGCATGATCTTGTAAGCATTCTCACTTTGGCCCCAATTAACTATACTCACATTATCCAGGGAATCGTCAAGGACGCCTTCCGCTTGAGCAAGATCCCCAAAGAGTCGCACATCCTGGGGCTCGCGGGCACTGTCCCTTACCTCGCAACATCTCTCTCGACAATTTACCTGGGCTGGGACCTATCGCAAACCGTTCCCAGTGGCAGTTCATTCAAGGACTCCATCATGATAAACCACGAAACAGCGCAGTGGCTTCTGCATAACATTGAGCCAGTCCAGTTGGGCTACGGCGCCGTCATCATATCTTTCTTGGGTGCCATTCACTGGGTAAGTGCAAATCTACAACTCACGGACGAACAGCGGCCCAGTCTAATGCTGTCAAGGGTCTCGAGTACGCTGAAAAGGGACCATCATACCCTCGAACCCGATTTCGATACGCAATGGGAGTAATCGCGCCCGTCGTCGCGTGGCCCACACTGCTCATGCCCATTGAGTATGGTCTGACAGCCCAGTTTGGCGCCTTTGTTGGACTTTACTTTGCCGATCTCCGAGCATCGACCCGTGGCTGGGCGCCACGTTGGTACGGACAGTACCGTTTCCTACTCACAGCCATGGTTGGACTGGCTATCTTTGTATCCCTGGTCGGCCGGTCGCAGATTGAAAAGTACGAGCGTCTTGGGGGTGATCACCTGCGGGAGAACATCACCCGCACAGGTATCGCCGACACAACGACCAATTGGGAGAAGGTAGAGCTCGAGGAGAAGAAGAAGATCAAGGCTGAGGAGGAGCGTAAGAAGCAGGAGGAGGCGAAGAAGAAGAAGACCGCAGATGGAAACGGCAAGAAGGCGGATAAGGCGCAAAAGGACAATGATGGTACTGCGGACAAGAACGACAACGAGAAGTCAGATGCGACCAAGGAGGATGATAAGAGTTCGGAGGATAAGTCGGATGACAAGAAGGACAAGGACAGCGAGTCCAAGTGAGCGCCATCCATCTCAGTATTATTTAGCAGGCGTTCTGGCGCAACACACATATAGTTGCAATCTATCGATGGTACTCTTGGGCCTCCATGTTGTAAAATCTTTGAGTACCTTCTCTTGAAAATGTCGGGAACGTGAGTGTAAACACCATTTGATCCAAGGATGTAGCTGTCTTTGACACGGCCGCACCTCGTCTCAGCACCACACTGGATGATTCGGTAGCGGTCGGCGATTGTGCTCATGAGGGTGCCACACGAAAAGTATTAGATACTCCGATGAGAGATGGAATATGCAGCTGGCGCTACGATCACTGCCATGAGGCTGGGCATAAGGCCGAGAGCCTAGAGTCCTCATGATCTAGCCGTGTTTAGTAGCGAAGCAGCAGCGCATGTAACCGGCAGTCTCTTAGATTGAGATGTAGTCTGTCTCGCAAGTGCCCACTAGGTCGGGATCTCTAAAGACGAACTGGTTCTCGCGGAGATGCTCGAATTGCAGGTCGAATCAAAAAGTAACAGAACAGCACAAGGGGTATGCGTCCAACGCCCAGTAATGCACCCAGATACCAACCGAACCTGCCCATGCCCATCCAAGTCCTTCTCTGTACACAGACCATGCCCGGTCGATGCGGCAACCACAATTTCTTGGCCAAAGTGCCTGCTCTCTGCGAATGCCATTTCAAGGGCGTGAATAGCCCTGCTTCGCCTGCGTGTCGTGTCAGTACTGTAATGAAGAGCACTGGCAATAGCCACCTACTTTCATCTGCTCAATTCGGGCCTTCAGCTGACTGGTCACTTCAGCAGCGCGCTTCCAACTCTCCTGACCATTTCCGGAGGGCTGCGGTAACGATGAACCAGGCCTCTCTCGGGACATTGCTGAGCCAGACTCGCTGTGGTCGTCGAGGTTCGACTGAGCGCTCCTGAACCCCCTAGCAGGAGAACCTCGACCGGACGACGCTGCACTGCCTGCATATCTCAGCTCAGGGCTAAGGGCCTTGGTTCTAGCATGTAAAAGCTCGCCATTCTCTTTTTCCTCAGACTGCGTGCTGGTGAAGCTCATCCGATGCCTGTTCGAAGATGCTGCGCCGGAGTCACGATAGATCCCAGCCTCATCCAGGGTTGGTGATGTGAGTCTGGGGCTTCCTGAGCCACCCGGCGGCGCACCGAGGCCTTCGGCACGACTCAAGGCTCTCTTTA
Source organism: Emericellopsis atlantica (assembly GCF_019669845.1). NCBI lineage: Eukaryota > Fungi > Ascomycota > Sordariomycetes > Hypocreales > Bionectriaceae > Emericellopsis > Emericellopsis atlantica. Next base: position 37,660 of record NW_025764727.1, on the reverse strand, counting down.
AGCGTTCGAGCTCCCGTCGAAGGCGTTCGTTAACCTGCTCGGTGGCTTCAGCATCGCTGCGTGCCCTCACAAGCTGTGTTTCCTTCGCCTTGATGCTCAGGACGTCGCGGGTGTGGTCCTCAATGAGACCTGCGTTCTGGTTTTTGAGCTCCTGGATCTCCGTCATGAACTTGCTTCTCTCCTGTCTCATGTCATCCACCTGTCGAGTGAGCCGCTCATTTGCTGCACGCAATTCGTCCAGCTCTGCTCGCTCCACAGCTGTCAACCCACTTTGTGGTGGAGGTGAGTCTGGGGGCATTTGAGGAGCAGCCGACGCAGGTTTAGCAAGAGACCGACCTGCCAGGCCCCGAGTGAGGCCAGCTTTCGGCTGTGGGGGAGGGGCATCGTCTTCGCCAGGCATGACAGGCGGTCCGCCTGGTGCACGCCTCGGTGACGCAGGTGCGCCCAAGGCACGCTTCTGGGGAGCTTTAAGACCTCCAAGACCCGAGGGCTTGGGCATGCCTACCTTGCCAGCAGCTGCTTTCGGCGCAGCTGGCGCAGGCTCAGCTGGCGGAGCCGTGGCTGGTGCAGTTGCCGCAGGCTTTCTAGCGACGGGTTTCTTTCCGCCCAGCACTTTCTTAGCCACTGGAGCAGCTGCCTTGGGTGCAGGTGGTTTGGGCTTAGGCTTGTCCTTTGCTTTCACCTCGGCTGCTTCAAAGAACTCCTTGACTTTGGTTTTGCGGATGTCGTCAAGGCCCTCGAGGTACGGCGTCATGGCTCGCTCACCGATTATCTTCATCACGGTGCCCAGGATCTCAGCACCACCATCACGTAGTGCCGGGCTGGATTCTGCCAGGAGTTTCTTGCCAGATTCGCAGATAGTCGTAATTTCCTGCTTCCCGGGAACGTCCCTAGTGGTTCGAAGACAGCGGATGAGAAACTTCATGGTACCCTCCTTGACCTGAGGGTTCTTGTTTCCCAGGTAAGCGATAACATCCTCAAGACAGTCCGACAAACTTGTCGCCATAAACACAGCGTCCAGAGCTCCTCCGAGTGCGTCAGCGACTGTCGCCTTTTTCTCCTTTAGACGGTCCATGATAGGCTGCATGACAGTTGCTCTGTATTTGGCGTAATTGGTGCGTAACCCCTTGGCCAGCAATTCAATGCATTGGGCAGCTTGCGTGACAACTGCAACGTTTGCGTCTTTCATACACTTGGCGAGCCCACGATTGATCTCACCGAAATCGCCGTCCTTGATTCGAGGTACGTCCAAGACTTTGTACAGTCCCTCGACGGCCTCTTTACGGTCCTTCCATTTTGACGACGCAAGCTGCTCGCTGAAATTAGAGGGGACCTTTGATAGCACATCCTGCGGTTCCGCCAGATCGAATGCGTCCATCTCGCCGGCTTCCTCAGGTCCATCATCGACATCTTCTTCTCCTTCATCGCCGCCAGCTGGAGCAGCCTCTCGGGCTGCTTGCTGGGAGCGCAGGAGCCTTTCCTGCTTTGGCGGGGGCTCGGCTTTGATTTTCTCGAATTGCGCTTCCAAGTCGGTTTGCTGGGTACTCTTGAGTTCGCCCCAAAACATGGGTTTCATGGCCTCGCGAAGCCATCGGTAAAGCTCCACGGTAAGATTTGTCGCCTCGGCACGAATGTTCTTGTCAGCAGCACCGAACACCTTAGGTAGGCACTTTAAGACTGGTTTCGGGTCCACGATCTTGCAGCCGTAGTTGTGGAAGACCTGGGTGAGGGCGTTGAGTGTAGCAGCCACGTTCTTGGGAACTTTGTTCGACAAGCCGGGTAGCATCTCTTCAATAACTGGGCCTGAGGTATCCAATTCTATGTATAAAAGCAGGGCCTCGATGGCATTCTGTTTTGTCGCAGCTCTGGTGGACGACAAGCACTTCTCAACGATAGGTGTGATCGCATGACCGCGTGTTCGGGTGCAGCAGTCCCTTCCGCCATATTTGAGGAATGCGCTGAGCGCTGTGACACCCTCTTGTTGAGCCGCGACATTGGAGTCTAATACGGCGCCTTTCCACAAGCTCGGGTCATTTATGAACGGTCGAAAGCAGGGGTCGTCTTCACTGGGGGAGACAGAGAATTGTTTGGCGGCGTCCTCGTAGGCAGCTTTGCGGACTTTCCAGACTTTGTGCGTAAAACGATCGGGGAGCGGCAGGGAGCTGAAGTCCTCCTCTGCGTCGGCCATCCTGTATAGACGTCTAATAATCTGTTCGCGCCGAGAAGTATCGAGGTGGGATTCGGTCGAGGAAGGGAATAGGTATCTGCGAATTCGCTTCTGCGGACTTGTTAGTCGATGCGCAACCTTTCTAATGACATCTAGAAGAGGTCGCGGTCTCCTCATGTGCCACCTATCCGTCATGTTAAGCTCCTGCGCGAGGGCGGCCGTTGCAGACCTCACTCCAAGGAGCCAGGAGCGGGAGATACCAATCACCCGGCAGGCAAAAGACAAGTCGGATAAGAAGGCACCGCGGTTCTGCAGGCAGTTGCACACTCATTCGCGCTGACAACGAACGGCATCGTTTAGTTCGCCCTTTCCTTGTCGCAACGATGGGTGCGTTGCGCCCAAGGATACTGGTAGCCTGAATGGCGCCCAGCGGACGAGCACAAGAAGCAAAAACAGCCACAGCAGGTACTTACTTGTTTGTGTTTCTCTAGAACGCACGCGGCTATGAAGGCTCGACAAAGGCGGCAAAGAGACAAGTGTTGCAAAGGGACGCGCTTCCATATAGTAATTGTCGTGGGTGAAGGCTTGGGAGGAGGGTTGTCGAAATGTCAACAAACCCCATCGTCCGCCAGTGGTGCCTCCATCTGATTCGTGGAGGCGGTTAGGTACCAATCACCCAAACAAACTGAACCATCCCTGAGTAACCCATCAGCCGCGATGCGGGGCATGCGAAAAGACTACGTACCTCTTGGTACACTACTCACCTGCCAGAAAATTACAGAATTATTATGCGAAGTGCAGGCGATGCTTTCCAGCGCCTCGATACCCCTTATGTACTGGTTCCCGGGCCGCTGACTGCGTCCGCCTTGTTCGTGTTTCTGACACGGCCCAGGTCAGGTACTCACCTGTCAAGGTGGCAGTAAAAAGGACCCTGGACACTACTCCCTAGTCGCCCTCATCGCCCCAGAAACGTCAGTGCCAGACTGCCAGTGAACAATGAAATTTTTTGCAAGGCTGTGCTTCTCAAGGATCGGTAGTTAATGTCATTGAAAGCCGTCCCCAGCCTCTTTGTCAAGATAGCTTTCACTTGATCGACATGGAAGGGGTTGTTGAAACAGGGTGTAAAACAGCAGGACCCCAGCACGTCGGTTTTGAATCTGATCCAAACTTTCCCATACGCCTCTGATTATTAAATTGTCAAATACTAAGTTATCGTTTGAAATATCCTTGTTGACTGTTGCCATCTTTGTGCAAGATCCGTCGTGAGTTTTGCCCAAGCACCGGGTAGGTAGATCACCTCTCGTATCACGTGCTGATAAAGAAACGTCGTCGAAACTGCATCATCATATTAGCTCCAGCCCTGCTTGAAGCTGACCTTGTCTTTGCGCATCAATCGTTTGGATAGTCGCTTGCTACTAGATGTGCCGAATACACTGGCGCGGACCTAGAAAAGCAAGATGAAGCTACGTCAATCATTTCACGACATTCAATAATAAGTCCCGTCACAACACCACCACAATGGAAGGCTCCTCGCGCAAGGCTTTCGCGCCTCCCCAGCTCAACAAGAACACCGCTGCCGACTTCTCTTCGTCTGCCTCCGAGTCCGAAGACGACTACCTAGCGCCCAACGCGAACGTGGATGATGGCGACTTTGGCGACTTCAACCCGCGCAAACGACGGAAGTTGCAGGGAAATAACAAGGAGCGAGCTGCGCTTGGCGTCTTTGGGTCCGACAGCGAAGACGATGGCCCAGGAAGGAAGTGGAAGAGCAGGAGTCTTCGGGGGAAGGGGGTAAGCTTTGTGTCGACGGCAAAGGACCCCGAGATTGAAGAAGATGACGATACGCCCATGTTGGGACTCGGCAGGGAGACCGACAACGAGGACGACCAAGAAGAGGACGACGAGTCCGGCGCAGGGCTGGGAATGCGTTTCCGCGGTGGTCTGAATGGGTTTAAAAAGGGGGAAAACGGAGATTTCTCGAAGAACAGTACCCCCGAAGCAGATGCGCCGCGACCGACATTCCAAGCCTTCGTTCCGTCGTCCGCGCGAGAACCAGTCCTTAAGCCGTCCGCAGCGAGAAACGCAACTCCGCCCCGGAATAAAGCTCAGGTCAGCTCCTTTGGAGCGAAGGGGAAAAGCAAAGGATTGGGATTTGGTGCAAAGATGCTAGCGAAGATGGGTTATGTCGAAGGTCAAGGTCTTGGAAAGGAAGGCGAAGGCCGTAATGTCATCATCGAGGCTAACCTCCGGCCCCAAGGTGTCGGCCTGGGCGCTGTCAAAGAGAAGGGCGAGGCCGAGCGCCAAGAGGAAAAACGACAAGCGCGTCTGCGTGGAGAAGTCGTAGTTGACTCGGACGAGGAGGAAAGGAAGCGCAAGAGAAGGGCAAAGAAGACGAAATCGCTGGCCGGGGCCTTTGACAGCGCGACAAGCACGCCCAAGCGCCAAAAGCCCAAATACCTCACGGCTGAAGAGCTGAGGGCCTCAGCTCCCGGCCTCAACATCCCTGATGCATTCACCCCTATATTGGATATGACTGGGCCAGGAGGCAAGATGCTTACGTCCACCAGCGGCATCATGACGCCGACTTCTGGTGTTCCTGAGTCAACTGAAATCATTGAAGCCAGAAAGCTCGTCAAGCGCGCCCAGAATGACTTGGCCGCTTTTTCTGAGGAATGGAGAAGCTTAGAGGAACGCAAAAAATGGGTAGCTCTTGAGCTGTCCGAGCGAGAAAGGGAAGTAGATGATCTGCGTTCCGACTTTGAAAGGTTGCAGGTCTTCTCCGACCTTGTTTCACAAGAGGTGACCTCGGCCTCTGAATGGGAGCAAGTTGTCGGCTGCTTGCACAAGGCGGTACATTTAGGGTCTGCAACACCGGAAATGGCTGATATCGTGGTTGCCGTGGTCAACCCCTTTATCCGAGACTCGAACTGGGACCCGCTGGAAGAACCAGCCAGATTCGCGACCGACCTTGAAGGTCTTGGGCCTTTGCTATTGACGACACCCAACGAGAGACGCTCGGTCAGCAAATGGGAGTCGTCGGCGGTTGATGCCGACGGTGTGTACAGGACCCATCACAAAGCAACGACTGCGTACGAAAGCATGATGTACAAGACTTGGCTACCCAAGGTCCTGACCGCAATCCGCAAATGGGATCCGTTGGAACCGGCACCAATGCTCAACATTGCAGAGCGGTGGGACGCCTTCCTGCCCCCATTCGTGCGTGCTCAGCTGATAGACAATGTTGTGCGCCGGCTTGAGAGTACGCTTTCGAATTGGCATCCCAAGCAGCAGCGTCAGAATCACCAGCTACCTCACACCTGGCTTTTCCCATGGCTACAATATCTACCCCCCTACCATCTTGACCCCAAGGGCACTGGTCTGGTAGCTGAGGTCAGGCGGAAATTCCGTCAACTCATTGACGCGTGGGAATTCAAGAACGGCGTCGTTCCTGGGTTGACCCAGTGGGAGACAGTACTAGGCGAACAGTGGCGTTCACTAATCATGTCACACGTTCTGCCAGCCATGAGCAAATACCTGCGGCGCCATTTTCGCGTCGACCCGGCCGACCAAGAGCCGTATCTGAAGTACTTGACCGGTGTGTTCAAGTGGCAGGGCATTCTGGGCACTAAAGTTGTCGCCGAAGTCTTGGTACAAAGCATCTTCCCCATGTGGAACGCAAAGCTTGCAGAATGGGTTGCATTGGCCGAAGCAGATCTCACCGAGGTGGCAGAGTGGTACACCTGGTGGAGGGATGGACTGCTGAAGGACTATACTGCAAGCGAGGCTGTTTGTGGAGAGCTGGACAAGGGTTTGAGAACGATGAATGCCTTCTAGTTAGTCAAGCAGCAGACGACAGTCCGCGTTGCTGAATACGAAGAACCGACTTTTGGACATATTGGTGTCACACTGCAGCTTCATACGGGCTAAAAACCCGATGACCGATTTTGGCGAACTTTGCGAGCAACCGTTACAACCTACATCGCTGCTACATATGTCGGGCTGAACTATCAAGACAAAAAATTCAAACAGCATGTGGGAATACAGGCGTGATGAACCCACCCAGCGCATCAAGGCATTCTGCGCGCACTTCATCAAGGTACAGGACACGGTGAGGCCATCATAAGAACAAGTATCACCAATTACCTAATTGGTGGTCTGCATAGGAGCGCCGGCTCTGTATATGGCCATCTCACGAGGGCCGTTGTGGCCGTTGGCTGCATATCAGCTGAGCCCAAGCACGACAAGAAGAAGAAGGAGGGTCATGCGTACTCTGAAAGTGTATAAAGCTAGGGAAACGAATCATGAGAGAGTTCTTCGGTCTAAACACTCCAGCAAATATTCGACAATGGTACTCTTCACCAAGCTCCTCATCATCGTCGCGGCCGCTGCTGTGGTCGCATTTCCACCACGTCGGGCTGCCGACCATGCTGATGTTGTGCCAGGAAAGTATATTGTTACTCTAAAGGGCGATGCTGACGTGGAGTCCCACATCGCCTGGGTTAAATCTCTGCATCCGCGTAACTCGTGTAGTCCTCACACGAAGGCTGTGGAGAAGGTATGGACTGAAAGTTTCAAGGGATACTCGGGCGAGTTTGATGAAGCCACGCTGAAGCAAATCACCAGCAGGGAAGATGTATGTTCAGTCCTTTCTTGGTATAATGAGCTGGCTAATCTAACGTTATTAGGTCGTCGGCATTGAGCCGGTACAGATCTTCCGGCCTACTATTATACCTAACGGTTCCATGCTCGAGGATGATGCCACTGAGTATCCAGATGAAGACGATGATTACACAGAAACACAGTCTGTCAATCCAAATTTGAGATACCCAATAGGTGTATCAACTGGACAGCACAATTGCCCCTGGGGGCTCATATCCCTTTCCCACCGCGAACCCGACGGGAGACGATATGACTACTGGGGTTCAGCTGGAGAAGGCACCTGGGTCTATGTCCTTGACACAGGCATTTATACAGAGAATCTCGATTTCGAGGGTCGCGCTCACTTGGGTTATAATGCCATACCAAGCATACCATTCGAAGATACCAATGGCCACGGAACCCATTGTGCGGGTACGATCATCGGCAAGCGCTTTGGCGTCGCAAAGAATGCCCAGGCAATCGCCGTGAAAGTCCTGGATGGAGACTCGGTAAGCATCCCGTGCTTTCCCTTTGACACGGAACAGCCCAGACTAATCAGCGCAGGGCGACACTGCCACTGTGATCGACGGTCTCGAATGGGCTGTGAGCAACATTACGAAGACTCCTGGCCGAGCTGCCAACGCGGTTGTTTCGATGTCCCTGGGCGGCCCTTACTCGCTTGCGCTCAACACGGCGGTGAAGAATGCCTACCACGCGGGAGTTCTCTCAGTTGTGGCGGCTGGAAACAGCGGTCTACCGGCCGAACTCTTCTCGCCAGCATCCGAGTCAACGGCCATTACCGTAGCGGCCATCGACGTCAGTCGGCGAAAGGCAGGATTTGCCAATTTTGGAGCATCGGTGGACGTCTTCGCCGCCGGAGTCGACGTCGAGAGCGCGTACATTGGCGCCCCAGACGCATTTGCCGCTCTGAGCGGAACAAGTATGGCCACATCTTACATTGCTGGTCTTGCCTTGTACCTCAAGCGGCTAGAATATGGAACGGAGAGTCCGGGTGGAGTGACAGCAAGGATCCAAGAACTGGCAACGAGAGACGTCGTACAGGAGTCTGGGCCACTGACGCCCAACCTGCTGGCATACAATAATTTCCCAGCCCAGGGGCCATGTCCGGGCTGTGGTTGAGCCATATCATCCGAGGACTTAGACTAGAGCACGAGCTAAGGGGCTATACCGTAGGCAGTTGCTCTGGGTAGCAATGCGCGTGGTGGTGGTCTTGTGTAAGAAGGTATAGCGGGAGCGCTCATGGAATGCCACGTGAGGTGTTTCCGGCCTCCGAAACGTGGCCGACCGGAGTGTTATTTTCTCTGATAGTTGAGACAACGATCCAGATATTGTCTTGCCATGCTTACCGGCTAGCCCGAGATTCTACCTTTCTGGTTTGCTTAGGTGAACAGAGGGACTGGGACAGTCGAGAGCCACCAATCTCGAGATTATGCTGGGGCTCAGCGCCTACTCTGTAGTCTGTTCGCTGTCCAGCAGACCCATCAGTTGCCATAAGATACCAGCACCATCAGGCTTCGATTCATGGACTGTAATGAGAGAAACCTCCGTTCGGGTGCTAATGGAAGATATCAGACTATCACGACTCAGTGTGTTAAGCTTGCCTGGCATAGGTACAAGTGCTCATCGACAAGCACACCCATTCTGAGTTGAGCAGAAAGTGTAGGTAAGCAAGTACGTAAGAGGCAAGGTTGCAAGTGCGGTTTCGGTCAGTCAATCTGACCGTGAGCAGACTCGAGCATCGGAGGTTTCGGCCACTTCAAGTTGTAGTTGATTATTAGTACCTTATATGCACCTACGTGGTCGACGAACAGATTCTGGTGTCGCAGCATGTGCTCACCTGACCTGACCATGAAGTACCTAGGTAAGGTACCTTACGTAGCCTCAGTGCTCGGTCTTACCCTAGAGCACCAGCGGGACCCACTGGCACCCACCAATGCGGGCAGCACGGCACCATCGCCTGCTACTGCCCACCACTATCGCCCACCTACCCAAACAAGCACCTCGACGTCCTCGTGCCATCAAACTAACGTAAAACACCTGGCGCGCTTCTCGAGGACAACGATTCTGTCCAAGTACCTCGGTTAGGCATTCTATACTAGAGGCAGACCTTCGCAGAACCTGCCAGCAGCCCTTGGCGCTGACCAGCGACGCCCCTATCGAATTCTCTGCCTCAATCGACCACCCGCCCTCGACATTGCAACAAAATCGCGTCTCCCTCGACTCCAGCCATCCTCTGCGTCGGTGCCGGACACTTCCAATTCTTGCTCCGTTCAAAACCTCGAGTTGCGCGGCCGGCCGATCTGATACCCGGCGGCACATGGTCTGCATCGCTAAGCCCAACGTCCAAGACCCCCACACCGGTGCTGGTGCGCATCCTGCCCAGCGCCGTCATACAGGGCTACCACCATGTTTTGGAGGTTTGGCGGCTACGCCAACATCTCGACCATCGACACCATACTTGACAAAGAGAACTTTACCCTCGAAGAGTTGCTTGACGAAAGCGATCTGATTCAGGAGCTCAAGCAGCCCAACTCAAAGCTCATTGAGTACCTGCGTGAGGAGAAGGTCCTCGAGAAACTGCTCGACTATGCTGTAGCCCCCCGACTAGAAGTCTTCGAGACTACAGATGATCAGGATGACGAGTCTGGCAAGGGCAAGAACCGCCTGCTGTCCTTCTCGCGGCCCCGCGCATCGTCGCGCACGACTGACGCAACCGAGAACGAGGACGACGAGGCGGACAAGAAGCGCAATCGCTATGCTTTTGTCTCGTGCGAAATCTTGTCCTCGGATACCTGGTCCATCTACGAAGCTTTGACGGAGAACCGCGAACTCATCCGCAATTTCTGGAACTTCCTCCAGCGGGAATCGCCTCTCGATCCCTTGCAAGCGAGTTACTTTACCAAAATCAACGAATCGCTTTTCGAGAAGAAGACAGACGAGATGATGGACTTGCTGCGCAGCCTGCCTGACCCCGTCGGTGATTTGCTCAAACACGTCGAATGTCCCATGGTCATGGACCTTCTGCTGAAGATCATCGCCTTGGACCGTAACGAGGGCGGGCAAGGCGTTGTTGAGGTATTATCAGCCGTCACCAGATCAGCACCTCAAGCTAACCGTCATACAGTGGCTTTACTCGAAGAACATCATCCCGACTTTACTGTCTTTCCTAAGTCCCGAGCACAGCTGGGTCGTTCAGACGGCTGCTGGAGACTTCATCAAGGCAATTATCACCATCTCGGCCAACGCTTCCCAAAACGAACAGCAGTGCATCGGTCCTAACGAACTTACTCGTCAATTGGTCTCGAGAGAATGTGTAGAACGATTAGTAGGCTTCATGCTTGGTGGGGGCAATGCCCTCACCGTCGGCGTAGGCATCATTATCGAAGTCATCCGCAAGAACAACTCCGACTACGATCCTGACGTTGGCGCTGGCAACAGCGCGACGCCCTCGGCGCACGATCCAATATATTTGGGCACTTTGCTCCGCATGTTCGCCGAAAATGTTCCCAAGTTCATGGATCTCGTGCTGGGCAGCTCGGCTGAGAAGGAGCGGGCTGACTCGACCTTTGGCCAGAGACTAGAGCCTCTGGGTTTTGACCGTTTCAAGACCTGCGAACTGATGGCGGAGCTTCTTCACTGCAGCAACATGGGACTGCTCAACGAGGTCGGCTCGGAGCAGCTCATAGCAGCACGCGATGCCGAACGACAGCGCATGCGCGACGACGGAAAGCTTAGTCCGACCAAAGACGAAGACGTTTCTACGGACGACCTTACAATGCGCTCAACGCAGACTGGTCAAGAGGAGGCCCGCCGTCTGGAGGTGACCAATGCAGACGATGATGGGTTCGAGGAAGTGGAGCCCAGCAAGGAAATGAGCGAGGACACGTCGCACGAATTCGTCAAAGCCGAGGCTGAGACTCCACCTGGCCAGCAGACATCTCTGCTTGGCAAGGATGAAGATGACTTCGTGGACGAGCCTTTAAGTCCCACAGCGCCGCCGTCGGGTGCCAACAAGCCTCAACTCGACGACCCTGAGCTAGTCGTTGCTCCCCTTTCCCCTACAAAGCCCTCAGCTGCACAGCCCGACTCGACAGATGGCGCATCGGACTCTACTCAGTCTTCGGCAAACGAAGGTAATGAAACAAGTGAAAAGGACGCCGCCAAAGCCGACGGAAAGCAACAAACTAGTCTTACTTCAGAGAGCCCGCCGGACGAGGGTGGCTTGGCGCTGCCTGTCACTGGACCTGCTGGAGGTTCAAGCAAGGCACCCGCTCCGAGCGAGGGCCCATTGTCGCCCCATCCGGAAGATACTCCAGCACCACTATTCTCCGCGCCTTCGGCTCCTGGGTCTGGTGCCGCGAAGCCACCACAGACTTCGGGCAATGCAACGGAAGATACGCAAAATGACCAGTCGGCCACGCTACCAGTCGACGAGCAGGACGAAAAAACGGCCCCGGCATCCACTGAGCCTGTGGTAGGAGACTTCCTGAAAATGCAATTTGTGGACCACAACGTGGTTCCCACGATCTTGGTACGAGCTCAGGTCCGCTGCTCTTTCTGCACATACTAATTGGGCCTAGTCATTCTTCTTCTCGTACCCCTGGAACAATTTCCTACACAACGTTGTTTACGACATTGTGCAACAAGTGTTCAACGGACCCATGGATCGTGGCTGCAATCCTACGCTTGCTATATCACTGTTTGAGGCTGCTGACATTACAGCCGCCATCATCAAGGGCCAGCAGGCCAGTGACGAGTCCCACGCCAAGACGAAGACTCGCATGGGCTACATGGGTCATTTGACTCTGATCGCCGAGGAGGTTGTCAAGTTCACCGAGCGTCACCCACCTGAACTGCTCTCGGAAACGGTCCTGAACAAGGTCATGAGCGAGGAGTGGATCAACTACGTTGAGGGAGCCCTCGCCGAAACCCGCGAGAGGGATAACGCTATACTTGGAGGTGTACGTCCTGAAGTTGCTCTGGGTCACCGAGGTAGTCTAAGCGGTGCTGGTGGTCTAGGTGGTATTGGCCTCTCGGGCTTAACCGGCAACACGTCTGGCGGCCAGTCCAATGCCTTGTCCGATGCAGGACTGAACGGGGGCATCGAGCTCAACAGCGAAGGCGGCGGCAACGGCATCGGCCCATTCGCCATAAGCGCCGGCACCTTGATGTCCGGCTTTGGCAGCAGCAGCGACGAGGATGACGAAGAAGGCGATGTCGACGAGGAGGATATCAATTCCGAGGTGAGTGGCATTTTGACGAAGGAGCAAGAGCGAGAACAGCGAGAGCAAGGACCAGAGCCCCCCCAGACCGGTGGGTTGAAGGTGCCCTCGGACGATGCTGTCATGCTGTCGCCCGAGGTCGTCGTGGATCCCCCAGGCACGTCCCATACCGATGTGGACATAGTGATGGAGTCGCCCCCTCACTCACCTGGGTTGAGCGCGCGTATTGCCGGAGACACAGTGTCGCAAGACTCTCTATCTTAGCGCGGTAGAGCCATCGAGATGGAAGCAGGTGTTGACGTGGCATTGCCGAATGAGGTGGATCAAGAGCTGGATGAGGAGCTCGAGCAATTTGGCGATCTGGATCCCAGGATCATATCTCGACTCCTCGGCAAGACCCGCGATTGAGGTAGGCGGGTTGTGCTGGGCTGGCGGGGGGCTTTGAAGCTGGTGTTGCTGTTTGTTGTGTTGAATGGCGATGGGGCATCTGCTGTATTCTGACGTGCCGCGACGCTGGTGCAAGCATGTCCCTGGTGTTCTCGCTCGCGCCGTGGCTCTCATCTCCTTTGTTTCTCTACACTCGTGGGATTGAGATGCTGATGTCGTCCTCACAGTTTCGCGCGTACACAGACCCCAGCAACGCGGACAGCTCGCTTGCGCCTCCTTCAATACCTCCCCCGCCACCGCCACCGCCTCCTCTGAACATACCTCCCTCCCGAGCTCGGAGGCAGCTAGCTGCAAGGCTTGCGTTGCATCAGAAGAACAACAATGAGACCGCAGAGCCCTCATCTGCTTCCCATCACGATGAGGGCGAGGGTGACGACGATGACGATGACGACCTCAAAGATCCCTTTGCCGATGGGGAAGACGACCTTGACGATGATGACGATATACTTCGAGAAGACGGGCGGGATTCCTGGTGGCGAGGAGTTGTGCGAAGGAAAGCCAACGAAGAGGAGCGCAACCTGGATGAAGACAACGACGATGAATTTGGAGATTTTGCTATGGCCGAGGATAATGACGAGAAGCCTGACGAGAACGTTGTCTTAAGACCGCTAGCAGTCAACCCTGCTAAGGACGGCAATCGGAGTCTTAGTGGTCTCTGGCCGTTCAGCACCAGGTCAGAGCAAGCAGCCCCGAACGAACCAGAGTCGGCGGGCGAATCATTGTCCGAAAAGAAGCCAGAGTCCGAGGCTGCTCCTTCGGCTGCGGTTGAAGTCAAAGAAGCGAAGCGGAGGACTAGCATTGAGGACCCTGATGACGACGAACCCGTCAAGGTCTGACGTTCATATATGCATGACTGGGCTGGGGTGCTGTTGGAATAAGTAGGAAATGCATTAGACGATGACGGATCCGCAATGCCGTTTGGACAAACAAGACGGTTGCTATGATGAATGGAGAGATGTATACTATACACATTTTCCGTGCCCGTTGGGCACAGCAACGTCGTTGAAATGCGCCCACTGGGTATCGGACTGTAAAAGTATGGAATGCTGCTTGGCTTTGGGTGATCTCTATCTGAGGTGACACTATTATACCTGCTGCCCCTCACGCAAGGAGGGGAAACCAAGTCCGTACATACACAACGTGTCCGCCTCGTCCTTTGATCTTTGGCTGGGGTACGCACATCATGGTTGTCCGAGCATTATTTTCCTTCGCGCTGGCAATATATGTCGGAATTTACCTTAGAGTAAAGTGTCCTGCCAAACCTATCGTGTACTGTATACTTAAATGTGTTCTAGGTGATTGGGAAACGACGGCCTCAGCCTCAGATTGGAGGAGGATGATGATGATCACACAGGCACGCACCACTTTGTCGGAGGGAGTAGGTGCATCCGCCACAAGCTTCTATCGTCCTGCTAGTCAGATCGACAGGAGAGGCCTCGTGGGATCCTTGGCTTGTTCAAGTGGTTGTGCCGAAGGTGACTAGCGACGTCCGTTCGTTGGCGGGAACAGCTGAAAAAGGTTTCAGGAGATGGTAATAGTAACGGAGCAAGTGATTACAATTCATTCGGAAAAGCAGTGCCTCAAGACAACGAACGAAAAGGTCAAATGCATTCTAGTGGTGAACCATTGCCTATACGTTCGCTATCGCATCGTGGACGACCATGAGGGCAGCGTGGCGAGCATCTCCTAAATGTTCCACGATGTTCAAGCCCGAGCATAAGTGAGAAACCATCTAACTGCTCTGATTCCCGGCACCTTAGGTAATCCTTATTACTTTCATACATGATCACAAATTATTGCACGATACCACAAAGACTATAAGCGCTTGGTCTATTGGCGATCGCCTTACCCTGTACCACAGAATTGCCTATTTTATGATAGGGATGACCGCTAAATTGATCGTCAGGAGACAGAAGTTCTGGTTTGAAAAAGTTCTGTCTTTATCAATCATCCTTGAGCTAGCTGCAAGTACGAAGCTCGAAGCTCGAAGCTTGCCGTCGTAGCTGCAGGGCGATGAAGGGTCCCTATTTCAAGTCCCTACGCTCATCTTTGCAATTTTACACTGTGGGCTACTGCGTACTATGTACCTGTTTGTGGGCGCTGCCCAACCGTCAATCATTCGCACTTCGCGTTGAGGAAGGAGCGTCTGCCAGATAATCTGCGAAAGCTTGCAGGCTTCAACATAATAATTACAATTCTAAGGGACATTAAGTAAGTAAGTACGTACATACGTCATTGCGTATGGAGTGGGTGGCACTTTCCGTCACAGGGCGCATGGAAAGAATCCTTCAGCAGCAGCGGCAGCAGCTTCACTGCGCTTCGCTTCACCCTCTCTGTTCAACTGTTGGCCATGGCACAGAATCTACCATCACTGTCCAAATCCCACCATAAGGCTCACATCACTAAACCTGTCAGCTAACCCAGCTTGCTGATCAGCTTCGATAATTACTCCACCAGCCCCCAGCTCGCAGCCCTGGCGCGTCGCATATGGCTGCTCCCACGTAAGTATCTTGCTGGCTAGCCCCAGTCAGGCAATCTGCGGTGCCAACGTCGGATCCCACAAGACCAATCCATCGAGCGATCTGCTTGCTTCGTGTCGAGATGCGCCGCAGAGACGCGGTACTGGCTCACGAATGCTCTGAGGCCCTCATCATGCCTGCAACCCCCGGCTCCAAGCGGGCCGGAGCTGCCACCACATGTGCAGCAGTCCAGTCCAGCATCGCCGTCTGGAGTCAAGGATGCTGGGGCTGTACATGCCAATGCGGCTGGCACAGGCGATTGCTGGCTCCTAGCGGGCCGTCTTCACCATGAACATGGCTTGCACAAGATCCCTCCCAGCGTCAGTAACGTCATCCCAACCCAACATGAGCCACCGGCTTTCTTACATAGGAGCGATGGGGCCTCAGCGGCCACCGCGATCCCTTTCGGGCAACTTTCTTCGATTCTCACCTAATGATTGCTTCAATCCTTTTCATTCCGTAAGAACAGACTCTGTGATATGCTCCGTATACACACAAAGAGCCACTCTCATACACCAGTGCTCGTTCTTCTTGCTATCGGGCTTGCAAGAACCTGAAGAAGCGCTTCGCAAATTGTCTGCCGAATAGAGCTCAGCCTCGTGCTGGATCAGAGGCTCTTATATCGAGCCAAGGGTCACTCTGGATCGATTGCCCCTCGCCTCTCTCCTTGCTCGCGACTTGTCTGCCTGGTTGCAGATATTCAAACGGCAGAAACCCTAAAATAAGGTCGTCGTCAAACCGGCCATCTCTTAAGTGAGTGGGACTGGCTGGAGCATGCCACAAGTCTTGTGAAAGTTACGCATCGACCACGGACCTCGAGTCCAAACAGCACAGAGACGCCAGTTATGGCTCACCCAACACGGCCGCGGCCCGACAGGGTTCCCACCGAAATCCCACCAAGCGAGTCAAATTCAGATCGCCTTCTCGTTGGTATAGCAAAGACATTGAAGATTCCTCAGAGCGACATCTTGCTCTCCGACTCTTTCACCGACTTGGGAGGCAACAAGGAGTTGGCTGCGAAGTTGGAGCAGCGCATGCAGCGCTACGGTGTCAGAGTCAGCAGCGAGGATATTCTGCGCTGCAAGACATTGGCCGAACTGCAGGCACACACAACGTCGATACACGACTCAGCTTCAAATTCCTCGCAAAACACATCGAAAAGAACCTCGGCTGATACGGAAGCGTCGCTCAACGAGCCGGAACGGGTCTTCACGCCTACAAAGGGCCGGGAAAACCAAGAATCTATCTATGGACCACCTCCAGATATTGACGTTTGGAAGGACGCGCCACCTCGGGAAGGACAGGGCGCTCATCAACAGGCTGAAGAGCCGAAATCGGAAAAGGCTCTCGGCAAAGAGCCCTCCAATAATGTTCAAATCGATCTGGACGATACCGCAGAGCTTGTTCAGTTTCTGAGCTCGGTGGCTCGCGGCGAGTACTTCTGTCTTGTCAGAGCATCAGCCGGCCCCTTTGAGCACCAACTCGTTGCCTTTGTCAGCACCCGCAACCAGTCCGCCAGTGAAGCCGAGGGTATCTCGCTGCCCCCCGAACGCGATTATGAAGCAGTTGAAGGAAGAATCAAAAGGTTCTACACGGCTCTGCGTGAATGGGGCGGAAGTGTGCCTTGGCCTGACGTCTGGGTCCCCCTGCACTCAATGATTACCAAAAGCAATGGCAAGCCTGCGACCCGAGCATTGCAGTGGTGGCTGAGGAACTTGACGGAGGATGTTGAAAAGCGTGTTTTGAGTCTTCAGCGCCTGCTTAGTCTGCAGCTCCTGGACCGACCGCCGAAAGGAGAGTCACAGATTCAAGAACAGGCGCAGCAAGAAGCGCCGGTTGCGCTACCACCTCCAGCCCAGGAGCAACGCCCAGCTCCTAGCCGCGAACAGGCTGCGATCGCTGGTTCGCCCCAAGTCGAACAGGCACATCAACCCGAACCACAAGCGCCTCAGTCCGACAAGCTGATGCGCCGGGCGTCCAGAGGACAGCCAGACATTGTTGTCTTCAAGCCCGAGCCAATTCCCGAGGAGGATGAGCCGGAAGAAGAGATTGAAATCGCCCTGCAACAGGCTAAAGCAGTACCCGCGGCGACCAAGATTGCCAGACCTGGGGTGCGCGACTCTATGGGTCTCAAAATCCGTCCCCGGTCGTATTCCCAACAGGACTCGCTCATCATCCAGAACCGACTATCGACCACGCGACCTGAAAAGACCTTCTCCATGTGGGTAGAAGATGAGTCTGGTCGTCTCGAGGTTCACGAGCAGATGGCAGACACTCCCGACGATGTAGAGTTTTTCCCTCTCTCTGCCATGCAGCAGCTTTTCTTCCGCACCTCAATGAACCTCAACCCCAAGCCCAACTCGATCACCGAACCAGGATGCCGATTCAGTCAGAGCGTTCTACTTCGTGTCAAAGCTGACTCGGAATCACCCGACGTTGAAGCTGCTGTCGAAGCATTGGTCAATCGCCATTCTATGCTCCGGTCTCGATTTCGCCTCACGCGTGAGGGCTGGGCTCAAGTCATCCTTCCCGAGTCGCGGAACACCTATCGATACGGTCATCATCAGGTCACGGACGAAAATGAGATTACTGGCGTTGTGGAACGCGCGCATGCGTCTATCAACCCCATAAATGGTCCTATATTCTCTGCCGAGCACATCAGGGCAGGCGATAATCAGCAGTTCATCTTCCTAGTAGCCCACCACTTGGCTATTGACTTGGTTTCCTGGCGGATTGTGATTCATGACATGGACGAGCTCCTACGCGAGGGGACTCTGCTTTCTAACCCATCGATTCCCTTCTCGAACTGGATAGAGTACCAGGGCTATGAAATGAGCCATCGATTGGTGCAGCCCAAGCTCCCTTTCGAGATTTCACCGCCGAGTCTGGGCTACTGGGATTTGGATCTTGACGGCAATGTGTACGGCAACACGCAGCAGTTTTCTTTTGCCCTCAACTCGGAGCTGACGCACTCACTGCGGACAGCTTGTCGCCAGGTCTTCCGTACAGAACCGGCAGACCTTCTATTGACGGCTTTGCTTCTTTCATTTTGCCAGACATTCCCTGATCGCGAGGCGCCGATATTGTGGACTCAGGAGCATGGGCGCCAAACCAAGAACGAGGACTTCAACATCGACGAGACTGTCGGATGGTTCACCTCATTATGTCCCATCAGCCTGATGGCTAATTCAGACTCGGACATTATGGAGCTGCTCAAGTTGATGAAGGACACTCGCAAGGCGATACCCAATTCCGGTATCCCCTTCTTCAACACTGAATTTCTGACTCCTTCGGCGCCCTTCACTACCATTCCCGTCGAAATCCTCTTCAGCTGCGTCGACAAGATGCACAAACTCCACCGCAAGAACGGGGTTTTGGAACCTGTCGCGAGGCCAGACCGTGTTGTCGATACAGTCACCTCAGATATCGGCCCTAGCGTAGGCCGGGTTGCTTTATTCGAGATCTCCGTGGCAATCGAAGACGCCGAGGCCAGGGTGGAAGCCGTTTACATCAAGCCCCAGCGTCAAAACCGTATCGAACAATGGCTCAAGCAGTTCGAATCATTGGCTGTTGGCGCTATTGGAAAGCTCAAGATGACGGGCCCTGAGCTAACACTGGCCGACGCTCCACTTCTGAGAACTACGTACAGAGGACTGTCACAGATTGCGGAGGATCGTTTGGAGCAGCTTGGACTTGACAATGTCGGCGAAATAGAGACGATCTATCCAATCAACCCATCTCAGCAAGAGATCTTGATTGCACAGAGCCTCGACCCGGAATCCTTTTGGAATCATGCCATCTATGAATTCAGCACTTCGGAAAGGAAGCCTGTCAGCCAGGGCAAGTTGTGTGCCGCATGGACCAGCATTGTCGAGTCACACTCAGCACTGCGCAGTGTGTTCATCGACAGTGTCACCGAAGACGGCCTATTTGACCAGGTTGTTCTCAAAAAGATTTCTCCTGAGATGCTGTTTCTCGACAGCGAAAGCCCTGTCGAAACATTGGAGAGTCTTCCAACGCTGAAAATCTCGTCAACACGCCCTAAACACCGTTTTTCCGTATGCAAAACGTCCGCGAAGACATTTGTTCGCATCGACGCTAGTCAAGCCATTTGCGATGTGAGTTAGGTTATGAAAGCAAGGCAGTCCATTACTAACAGTCTCGACAGTCTATCGCTATCGACAATCTCATTACTCGCTTGAGGATGGCCTACGCGGAAGAGACCGACGAAGCCGGCGACAACACCCTCCTATTGCAAACATGGTTATATCAAGCTACGACCTCGGACACATCGCAGATCCTTGAAAGCTGGCAAGGACTACTGGCTGACACTAAGCCTTGCAACTTCCCTGCACTGACAAGCAAGCCCAGCGATCACATACCGCCTCGTTCGCGGCCTTTCGGCCTCGAGGTGAAGTGCGCTGAGCTCCAAGAATTCTCCAGACAGCGTGAGGTCGAGGTTGTTTATGTCCTCCAGCTGGCATGGGCCATTGTGCTCCGCGTGTACGTGGGCATGGATCATGTCACATTCGGCTATGAGGCCGCTGGAAGAGATGAGAAACAAATGCCCGGCATCAAGCAAGAGATTGGGAGTTTTGCTGCGCAGACACCCTGCACAGTTGATCTGAATCCTGGACGCACCATCATCGAGTGTCTGCATAGCCTGGGCGAAGTTGCTGCCATTGCAAGGCAAGGCCGCAACCCGACCATGGCAGAGATCCAACATGCCCTGAAGCTGAACACCGACGACGTGTTCAATACATGCTTGTCAATGAGGGACTTTGACAATGCACGCCACAAGTATCCCGAGTTGGACGCCGCGAGCTTCCGAGCGAACCTGGTCACGTCCTCGCGCACATCTGACACTGATCTGTCCATGTCCACCATGTTTATCGACGATCACCTTCACGCCGACCTCGCCTTCCGTCGCATGACGCCTGCCCAGGCGCAGAATATTGTACACACATTTGAGAGAGCCATCCGCGTCATTCTCGACACCCCCACGCAGAACATTGGCACCGTTGACCTATTCACTGATCGCGACTATGCTCAGCTCGTTGTTCAAGACTTCGAGTCCAACCCTGTTGGAGATAAGGTCAACACGACACTGCCTCAGCTCATTCTTCCTCACGCCCAGTCACGCCCTGAAGCGCCTGCCATCTGCGCTTGGGACGGCAACATGACCTACCACCAGATGACCTACTGTGTCTCGACCTTGTCGACGTACCTCCGAAACATTGGTATCACGCCTGGAATGCCTGTGCCTGTTGTTTTGGAAAAGAGCAAGTGGGCGCCTGTCATCATGCTCGCGGTTCTCAAGGCTGGTGGCACTGTCGTCAGCCTCGATGCTCATGATCGCAGCGCTGTCGAAGCTTCAGTGAAACAGCTCAATTCTCGCATTGTCGTGGCCACGGATTCGGCGTGGAATGACATTGTGTGCATTGTTCCCAACCTGGTTATTGTCAACGAGCGCTTCTTCTCCATATTACCACCCCAGGTCTCGATTCCTGCACGGGACCCGACTCCTGATCACGGTGCTTGCATCATCTACTCGCCCGGAAAGTCCCAGTCGGGCGCCTCAAGGAGCTTGTTCTTTACTCACGCTTCACTATGTGCAACATTCAAAGCGCAGGGCCCTGCCCTAAAGCTGAACAGGGACAGCAGAGTCCTGCAGTTGGCGGCGTTCAATATCGATATTGCCCTCGTCGAGATCCTGGGCACTATGGTTCACGGCGGTTGTATCTGCATCCCATCTGCCAAGGATCGACAGGACAATCTGGCTGGTGTACTGGCCAGCATGAACGTGACTTGGTCGTACATGACCTCGACGCTTGCTCGCCGCATTGACCCTGCGAAGGTCCCCAATCTCAAGACTCTTTGCTTCCGAACTCGCCGGCTGGACGAAGACACGCGCAAGTCGTGGATGCCGAACCGACATGTCCTTTTGGCCTACGGAGCGCCGGATATTTGCCCTCTAGGCATTTCTATCGCCGAGATTAAGGACAGTAACAACACTACCATGATTCCACAGCCGCTGGCGGGGAGATTTTGGATTCTCAATTTGGAAGACCCCAAGAAACTGATGCCGCTTGGTGCTGTTGGTGAGCTGGCAATCGATTGTCCGCTGCTGACGCCTCACAAGTTTGTTCCTGGGCAAATCGCGGAGGCACCGTCTCGAACCGGCACTGCCGAGAGCCCAGGCAGGATGCGCTATCTCAAGACGGGTCACCGCGTGCGATATTTGGATAACAAGAGCATTCAGTTTCTCTCGAGCATGCGCGATGATGTCTATATTGATGGCACTCGCGTATCCGTTTCTGACATTGAGCATCAACTTCGCCGATGTTTGGGCTCCAAGTACGACATCGTCGTGGAATCAGTGACCACGCATGACTCCATTCAGCTTTTGGCTGCGTTCTTGGAACTCGGCGATGACCTCGAAGAGGGCTCTGAAGATCTCGACCAGCTTCGCGCCCGCACCAAAGAACGCACGCAACTAGCCAAAGCACTGCGCAGGGCCTCTTCGCCAACTGGAGGGGCGAAGGGGCTGGCTATGGAACACATCCCTTCAGTCTTCATCCCATTGAAGCAGTTTCCCATCTCAAGCTCGCTCAAGGTTAACAGGCGCAAGCTGCAGAAAATGGTATCAATTATGTCCTATTCACAATTGATGGGGGTTGCAACAACTGCCAATGCTGAGGAGGCTGAGGCTGCCGAAAAGCCTTTGCCCTTGACACATGTCGAGGAGCGCATGCGGCACGTCTGGGCTGGAACTCTTGACATCCCCCCTTCCAAGATCAAGAGCAACGATAGCTTTCTTCGGCTGGGAGGCGACAAATACCTTGCCAAGAAGCTAGTGGTGGCAGCTCGCCGGTCGTCCTTGACCGTCACTCTGAACGATATCCTCGGTGGTGCCTCTCTGACAGAGGTTTGCCAAGCCATGGCCGCCGCTGACATCAAGCCTGCAGAAGTACGACGGTCGCCTCAACGCACCGAGAGTATGATCGACTCGTTCAAGATCCCCAACATTGAGGAAAACTTTGTCAAGGATTACGTTGCGCCTCAGATGAAGGTCCATCATCGAGAAGTGTTGGACGTTGTGGAGGCCTCGGCTTATCAAATCCATGGTTTGGAAACTCGCATGTACGGCAAGAAGGGCGGTATCAAATGCCTCGTCTTCAACTTTAACGGCTCGATCCGTGCGCAGAAGCTGCAGACGGCGTGCGAGACTCTGTCCCGCTTGCATCCCATCTTCCGTACTGCCTTCGCCGTTCATGATCGTCATGTCTACCAGGTGCTCCTGGACGGTTTCCGTCCTGAATTCCAGCGGTACCCTTGCCCTGCGTGGTGTCTGGGCAGTGTTGCCGACAATGTCATCGCCGAGGATCAAGATGTCGACTTCAAGCCAGAGGAGCCTGCCACCAAGTTCACATTCCTTGACGCTGGCCAGCAAAGTACCTTGATCGTCCGCCTCAGTAGCGCGCAGATTGACGAAGCTTCGGTCACGCTTCTTGTGCAGGAGCTTGCTGCGCTCTACGAAGGCCACGGCAATGTCTCGTCCAGGCCCAACTTCTTCGAGTACACCCGCGCAGCTCAGGGAGCTAATAACCAATGCACCATTGACTTTTGGAGGGAGAAGCTTGACGGCGCCAAAATGACACAGTTCGTCGCTCATGCGAAACCCTGCCCTCCTGCATCTGACATACAAACGCTGCGCCAAACCATTCAGATCGATCCAGTCTCTGAGTATGGGCTGAACTTTGGCACTGTCCTCAAGGCAGCATGGGCGATTGTGCTCGCCCAGTACGCTGCCTCTTCTGACGTTGTCTTTGGCGTCGTCACTCAGGCGCAGAATATTCCTCTGCCCGATCGCTTTGATACGTCCACCATGATTGCCCCCACGGCCAATATTGTCCCCATGCGCGTCAGATTCCCCGATACGCAAGAGACGCCACTCGACTTTATGCGTGTGGTGCAGGAGTCACGCACAGAGGCACGAGCCCATGAGGGCATGGGCATTTTGGAACTCGTTCAGAAATGTACGGACTGGCCCTACTGGACTCGCTTCAGTACCGTCGTGCACCACCGCCCCCAGCCTCCACCCGATGGTGCCACTACCTTGAACATGGGCGACACGACTTTCACCCACACGGTAATCGAGCCGGGTATGCAGGACCTGCCAGATATTCTGATCCAGACCACTACCGACGGGCCTCATACGGTCAACTTCGAGCTCAAGTACTCCGAGGGTCGTGTCCCAAGCAGCTTCGCAGAGGATGCCCTTCGTGTGCTGACCATTGCCGTTGACATGATCACCAGCTACGATACAATCGAGAAGCCAATGGTGCAGTCTGCCATAGAGATCACTCGTTCAGCGCCCAAGATCCCCGTCGCCTTTGGGTCCCCCATTGTCGGAGGCGACACTCCCAAAGGCCATCAATCACTCCCTCACGACGAACGCCAAGCCCTGCAGTCCCTCATATCCGCCGTCTGGTCAGGCGTCATTGACCCCAAGGCACTCGGCGTGCCAGATGACCAAGTACACAAGGCCAACTTTTTCGATCTCTGGGGCTCGGTGCTGCCCGCACAGACATTTGCCGACCGCATCAACGCCGAGTTCGTCAAGCAGCCCATCAAGGGCCTGAACAAGCTCCGCGTGACGCCCGCGGAGATTATTGAGCATCCGACCATGGCAGCGCAGTACGAGCTGATCGTCAAGAAGATGTCGGACGCAGGTATCGTCTCGAGCATCACACGCCGCAAGCAGGTCATGTCGTGGGCCAACGGACCCAACGGCGGCGTCAATGTGGCATCGGCCAACAATCACGCGGCTCCGGGTGGCAGGAGTACGCCTACGGAGAACAAGTGGTCGTCCAACAACCAAGGCGCTGCTCGCAAGAGCACTCTCGGCCGCCTCCGCGGCCTCCAACACAGTGGTAGCGTCCGTGACCTCGGCTCCAAAGCAGGGGACTGGGTGCGTCGCCACCGCTCATCGCACAAGTCACGCGACAGCGTCGGGTCCGGGCCAAAGGGCGTGATGATCAGCGAGCCTGTCCCAACTGAACTGCCCCCGCGTGCTCTGGAGCTGCAGCATGAGTACAACGAGCAGAACGGAGGGCGTTCGACGCCCATCCAGAATGAGGGTCGATCGTCAACACAGATGATACTGAGGTCGGATACTCTTGGGCCATTGAATCCGCAGAGTGGAACGGCGCAGCAGCCAACGGAATTGGCTGTTAGCCCCATGAGCCCCTCGGCAAGAAGGGCGAGTGGTGACTCGAGCAGTACGAATGAGGAGAGCCCAGTGTCGCCTCTGGGTCCAGCTTGGTTGGCTACATGATGAGGTTGGTGATTTGATTGTGGCAGTGTTTGTTTGGCATCTCTGCATTGGATTGATAGTGCTCTATGGCATCTGGGCGTTCATGGATACTACTTGCTTGTCTCTATTACTACACAGAAAATTTCACCTCACTTCATTTGCCCATGACAGCAGCAGATCATCAGTTGACTCATCTATTCAGCAAATTCAAATACGGCATGTCAAACTCAAAAAGGAGGATCGGGGGTATAACTAATCCAAAATCGCCGACCGTTATCCCCATACACAATTCAACAAGTTTCGCCAGTCCCTAGTAGATGACTCCAAAGTCCAGATGCATTCCCAAGTTCCCAACGAGATCCCAAAAGTTTTGACAGGCCCATAACACCGTTCTGCAAAATCAAGCCCCGTGCCCCAATTGTGCGTCGAAAGAACAGAATGCTGGCTCAATGGAAGTCGCCTATCCGTGGACCAAAGTACTCCCCGGGCTTGAGCGTCTTCAATGTACATGCCTCGCCCTCGCAGCCTTCGTATGGGATGTTGTTGCCCCACCATTCAAACTCCGTCTCCGTCCACTGGAGAGTGAAGAAAATGAGGATGCCCGCAATAGCGATGCCGCACGACCAAGCTGCCGAGAGGACGAAATTGTACTAGGATTATGTTAGCAGGAGATTCGGTTGTACAGTAATCGAGAAGGCATACCTTAGACCACAAGCCGAGGAAGCGGGACTTGAGGTAAATCCACGATAGGTAGGCAATGGGAACCGATGGCCAGACATATGACATGTTGTACGGGGCCCAGACTATCCCACCATACATGATGGCGACGGGATGAATCTGGCGAGCCCATGTCAATTTCGGGAACTTCTTGTGAAGTATGTAGAAAAAGACGACAATGATGACACCGAGAGGGAACCCGATCAGTGTCTCGGTGTACTGGCCATTGTGGCCCCAAATCTTGGTAGGCCCAACAGTGCCCCAAAGGACGGAGGCAGTGAAGAAGGTGTTAACACCAGGGCAGGTCAGACGGAACTGAGCATTGGGCGTGCAAACATCGTTAATGTGTCGCATTTGGAAATTGAGGACGCCAACACAGACGAGGGTTCCGACAAAGGTAGCCACCATTTGTGCGCAAAAGGTGTGGCGGGGCGGGATCTTGACGTAATGTGCGAGCTTGAGGTCGTTGGAGAACCACACCGCATGGGCGCAGGTGACATAGCCGAATGACTTAAAGTAGTTCATCGCCAGGGCGTTTCCCTCAACGAAGGATCCACCGATAAACTCGGCCAGAACGTTGAGTGTGACTTCGATACCAGTCATGGCCTTGATGATGCCGACAGGGATCACGAAGACTATACAGAGGGCCAAGCCGTAGAAGACGACCCCTGGAGATGTGTTGGTATCCCAGCCCTTGATGCCGGCAATACCAAGCCCGATGGCAACGACAAGGCATATAAAGTACCACCACTCAGGCACCTCGGGGTACTTCTTCATCAGACGGTGATGAACGTCGAGTTCAGACTCGTCGGTTGCCACCTTGTTGCGACGGAAACTGTTGACGAGGCCTTTGAAGCCAGTGACCATCTCGCGGCGATGATACAAGGCCGCGTACGTCAACGTGGAAGTGTAGACGCCAAAGAAAAACATGTAAATGACCACGTTGCCAGCGCCCAGGAACGGAGGTGAGTATTCCTTGTACTTCTCGGCGTCGAAAAGGCCTTTTTCGTTGGTGGCCAAGGTGACGTTGTACAAGTGACCGAAATGGTCGTACACTCGGTTCGTGTTGATCGGCAAGTACCCTGTGTTGTAGACGTTACGATACCAGATAGCAAGCACAACCCACATGGACGCGAAGGCGCCCAAGAAGCGGTTGATGGTGCTGAAGAAGGGGACCATGAGGGGATCAGATGAATCCCACAACAAGGTGTTCCAGTCCCAGGTCGGGAAAGGGTTGATGCCGAGACCGTTGTTGAATCCGACAATGGAGTTGAGAACCATGTTGTTAGGCGCAATCCAGCTCAGCCAGCTAAATTTAGACAAGGCGGTAACGATATAGCCGGGGAACCAGAACCAAACAAACATGGCGCCGAACATGGCATAAAAGAACTTGATACGCGAAATGCGCCA
This sequence comes from Emericellopsis atlantica, assembly GCF_019669845.1. Classification (NCBI taxonomy): domain Eukaryota; kingdom Fungi; phylum Ascomycota; class Sordariomycetes; order Hypocreales; family Bionectriaceae; genus Emericellopsis; species Emericellopsis atlantica. The sequence goes on along the minus strand of NW_025764727.1, from coordinate 11,200 downwards.
TGTCGTACCAAGAGGTCCCTTCACTGGAGTGTTCTCGCCGGTATGGAAGGCGGAGTTGAGGGCGATGGTGACCAAAGACGCGGGCCACACGCAGTAAGACGGGTAGACGATGAACCTCCGACAGATTCCCGCCATTCCGTAGCCAATGAAATTGGTACTCAAAGCAATGAGAATCTGGTAGGCCGCATGAGCCGCATAGGGCTGATCGAAATACTGCGGAAGGTATTGGACCCAAATGATGTAGTTGGTGTATGGTGTGTTGTACGCAACGTTGGCCATTATCGTAATGAGCATGTGCTCCTTGCGGTGGAACGGTCCAGGGTTGAGAGTGTGCCTGACGCCGAATAGAGTGAATCCCTTGTCGGGTAGCCAATTCTCGCATGCCTTACCCAATGGGTAAGCCAAGAGTTGGGCAACATTGGCCATCACTCTGATTGTTGGTTGACGGATGTCGAACAGCTGGTTGACGAAGGCGAGGGCCAATGAGAACATCAAGCCGATTGCCCAGCTACGGATCGTTGACGAGGGCGCTTTGATATCGTCGTGGTTGTCGACGACGGCACGGACTTCGGCATACGGACTGTTGGTAGTGATCAGAGCTGCCTCCAGCTTCATCTCGGCAATCAGATCCTCGTGTGCGGCATATTTATTTTTTTCGTCGTCGATATCGTCTTGCGGTACGAAAAGATGCTCATTGTCAAGAAAAGCCTTGATCTTGTGGAGAACGACAATCGGGAAGTTGGGATCGAATTCGTGGACTCGATGTACGCGCATTATGATGTCGCGCACCTCTGCGAGTGTCAGTCTGTCGGCCAACTCTTGCGCCTCGAGGAGGTCGTCTTCGGTGACATGTAGATCTTGGCCAGCGCGCTGTGGCAACTCTTGGTCGTCATCCTCGACCACATATTGGGGCTGCTGGGACTACCGTCAGTTTCTCACGCCTTCCCTCCGAGCTGGCGGTGCATGGGATTATCCTACCAGATGTGACTCGATAAAGCGCGGCGGCTCAGAGGTCCCAGTGGACGACGAATCCGTGGTATGCGAATGTATGGCCGCGGCCTCGACCGTCTCGGCTGACCTTCCTTTCTTCTCCTCATCGGCCATGGCAGTTGATTTTTGCAAGGCGCAAGGCCTGAATCACGAGAAGGGTGCTCTCCGAGCGGGCGCGATTGCCAGGACGTGGCTGTGGCAGTGGATTCGGCTATGTTCGCCAAGGTGATTGCGCGGCTGGCTGGGCGATTGACTTTGCTCGCTGCTTTCGTGAAAGGCAGTCGCAGGATGGATTGCGCACTTGGCGGCGTTGGATAGCGGAGGGGCCGCCTCGAGCGACCGGGTGAGTGTCTGCCGGCCGGGTCGACTTGAATGAATGATGATGGCGATGCCGTGTCGCAACGAAATAAGACGCAGACCCTCGAGGATCGCAGGCTGGGGACTGGTTTGGAGGGAGAGAAGTGAGAATGGAGATGAGGTGCCAAGTCGATCAATGAACGGGACGGCAGGCAGACTGGGGGGATCAACCTGATGAATGCAATGGAAAGACTGCACGACTGCTGAGAAGAGGGGGCGGTAGCAGGTTAGGTAGCCTACAGTAGGAAGCGCGACCGCTAAGTCGGTGCCAAGCCGCCCACGGCAGCGCTGTCGAAGCCTACAACAAATGACATTCAGTGGGTTGCGCATCGATGTCCCCTCAGGCACCCGCAGCAGTCGGCGATGCCAAGACGGATCACGGAATGGTCGGTCTGCGCACTGTGCAGATGCAGCGTCCACGCCTCGACCCTCTCTGCACATACGTCCTTCCAAGTGTTATGAAGGAGAAGAGAAGACACATATGCTGCCAGATGCCCTTTGCTGTCGTCTTGTCACGTTTCGGGCTATGTGGTGAACCGAGCACGTACGTAGCGTGGTGAATGTCGTTTGTGTCGCAACAGGCGAATATCCGCGCTCATGAACTCGTAATCTGCTTCGCCTCTGCAACTGTGGTCCTGCACAGTGCTATCTCGCAACTGCAGCCCGACAGCACGGCCTTGGGCAACCCTCGACCCCGGATTTATCTTTCTAGAACATGAATCGCAATGCACGGAGAGACTATAGTGCTCTGTGTTTGGGCATTCCGTATGCAGTGAACACGGAATTGTCGGCTTCAGTCACCGACTTTCATCCCGACGCTCTCATCAATATCCGCGGACGTCAATGGAAGCAGGTCAACAGCTGCAGCCGCACTCTCTCCAGCCAGGATTGCAATCTGTCCGCGATGTGAGACACGCAGATCAGTATGATTCTCCTACATACAAACAGGAGCCATGACGGCACACGGCGAGACATGGACTTGAAGGACAAAAGCTGCTTCCACCAATCATGGCGGGCTCGACAAAAAGTCATCAAGTGTTGCGACAAGCCAATGTGACAGTTGTCGGTCGGCCACGCGCCGACCTGGCTGGCGATGGATCAAACGGCAAACCGGCATCCACACAATTATTACTATTATGATCGAGGCCCGGCTGTTCGGCACCGCCCGCTGGTGCAGTGCACAAACGCTGCGCTACGAACTTATGAAGTACGTACCCAAATTGCAAGACCACTGCCAACGGCTATCGACTTTGAAGTTTTCAACAAGATGGCATGCTGTTATTAACTTGGACGGACGGTGTGTGTGCAGTGAGGACGCATCTCGAATCCCACGACTGTGGCATGGCGCGAGCACATAGGCTAGTTTTACAGAATTCACAGACCCAGCAACTCTTCAGACGTCAACGGTTTGAAGACAACGGCACCGCACCTCAAGTCATCTTCGGTTGTCGTGGTTCACTTCAGGTTGCCGGCTTCTTCTTGCTCGGACAAAAGGCTAATTGTTAATGCTGAAACCTCTGCCGGCCCTCACGGCAACACGGCTCAAGAACTGGTCGATCTTCTTCTGTTGCAGCTTGCATTTGTCGTCTGTCTGCAAGCTTCACCCACGGATATCCGGCAGACCAACTACCTTACGACTCGACTTTATATCACATGGTGCAGCCGCCAAGGCAATCATACGGCTCTTTGCGGCCATCGTGCACTTTGACCCAAGCCTTCCACCTGGAGGGCAAGTTCGGCATTGCTGCCGCGGGGCCCTGATTGATCATTACTTATACGGAGGACGGCGTTAAAAGTTTTTGGTCGCTAAGACGCTAGAAGATCAGGGATTAGCTAGACCTATGGAATTTTTATACTATATTAAGTATAAATCTACTAAGCCGACTTTCCCCTTACTATCGAATATTATTATAATTAATAAAATATAACTATTTTTTCTTTTAAAGCCGACTATAAAGATACCGTATACCGATATTATAATAAGGGCTATAATTATAAGCCTTAAGGCCTCGAATAAGATTACTATCGAGGTAATAGCCTTTATAGGTATTAGTAAGAGTATAATTAATACGATATTTACCCGCGCTATAGCGCGAGGCTTCGACCTTACCGTCCGGCCGATTATCCTTATAGACGCCCTCCTTACCGATAACCCTTATTTTAGCTATCTTTCTAAATAAACTACTATTAAAGAAAAGGTCTTAAAGCTTATACGCGACGATCGATACGGAAGAGAGAAAAGCTATGCTAATATTACTAGCGATTTTAGTTACTTCGGTATCGTGTTACGACCCAATATGCGGCCACTGACGTATGTCACGTGGGCCCCACAATTTCGTCGTACGAACCCATTTATATTCTTTATATAGTAAAGTATAAAGCAGCATACTAGCCGCCTAAATAAGCGATATTCGTATAAATATCGTTCGTATAAATACCGGTCGCACGAATCTTATTCGTACGACTAAGGCCCTACTATTTTATACTAATTACTTTAGATTATCTATAAAACACTATAATCCGGATTATCGCACTTATCTTATAAGCCTTATAATCCACGGGTATTATTTACTTTATATAATAATCCCCTTAGTATATAGGAAGCCTAGCTTTACTATAGTTAGTCTTTACTAGCTCCTTAGCTATTAATATAATTATCTACGTAAGATCTACTATCTCGTATATAGACTATAACCCGACCGCTTAAGTTAATAATATCCTAGTATACTTAGTTTATAAACCAACCTTAGATCTACCTACCCTATAGTTAGTCTAACCCGAACGTTATATATTAATAGCTCTTATTTAATATACTACTATATTAAGTACTTAAGTAATACGATACTATAGCTAGCGAATCCTCTAAGATAACCCCTAAGTCCGCCGATAAGGGCAAGGCTACGGCTAAGTATGCCGAGCCCTCTTAGACGGCTTAGTCTATAGACTTAGACTCGGACGAGTCCGATAACGAGGATACGAAGATCCTTAAGGGGTAGATCTAAGAGTTATAAGGGTAGCTATAGTAAGTCCTCGATATATAGGCCCGTGATAAGTAGTAGTACGACGAAGCCTATTATTCTTTCTACGAAAGAATAACCTTATAATAGTAGTAGGCCGCCTAGCTAAGAAACGAGATAAATAGCGTAAGTAATAATACTATTCGATAGGCTACTAGTAAGGACCTAAGAGAGATTATAAAGCCACGCTAACTAGGATTATTCGATAGTATAACTAAGGACCTTTAAGGGTTCCTAACTTAGGTTAGAGCCTACTAATAATACTTCTTATTTATCCTTCGTATAGAAGAAGATAAAGTACGCTACGCGGTAGGATATTTATTAAGAGCCGCTCTCGTATAATTTAAACCTACTCTTAGGGACTTCGTAATTAATACCTATTAATACCGAAAATAAGAGACGAAAGATATCTTCGCGTATTATAATAACTTTAAAGAAATATTAAAGGCGACTTTCGGGACTATCGACGAAGAACGCCTAGCTAAGAACTAGCTAAAGGCGTTAAAATAAAAAGGGTTAGCCTTGGATTATAGCGCCTTATTTACCTAAATCGCGTCTAGGACTACTAAGAGTAAAGGAGATAAAATAGCCTCCTTCTACCGAGGTCTTAAGGACGAGGTTAAGGACGAGCTATATAAGGAAGACCGACCCGCCACCCTCGCGAGCTATATCGCGATAGCCGTTAAAATCGATAACCGATAATTCGAGCGATAACGCGAGAAGAAGGGATAGTACTTTATTAATATCTTAAACCGCGATCGTAATAGTAAAAACCGAATCTACCCTAATATAGGACGACCGCGATTCTACTAGAGCACGGCTCTCGGCGGAACCTATATAGGACTAATAAATCTCGACGCGATAGAACGAAAGCTCGCCGCGATAGATAAAAAGAACCTTACTTACTATAACTACGGTAAGAAGGGATATTTTACGCGCGAATACCGTTCCTTAAAGAAGGAACGAAGCTAGGGCTAGAAACTAATCCCTAAAGGTAAGTATAAGTAGCTAAATATAACTAGGTCCGGATACGATATTAGCCCCCCGTAAAATATAGTATCCTCTAGGGAGAAAGAACGATAGAAGTTCCTCGAAGAAATAAGGAAGGCCGGAGAAGAAATAAAAAAGTAACCGGTACCTTACGAAGCGTTATACTAGTTAGGATACTACGACGATAGCTACCTAACCTACCGGGATAGTAAGGAAAACTTAGGATAGTTCCCTAAGGTACTACGCGGGTCTCGCGTTCTAGCTATAATATATAAAGTTACTATAGGACTAGGGTAGTACCTAGATAACGTAGATAAAGAATTATCCGATACTAACTCTATAGATAGCGGCGAAGAGCTCTTATAAAAGAAATAAATACTCGAAACTAACTTATTACACGGACGAGCAACCCCACGAGAATAGATAAAGGTAGCGATAGATCGGTACGACCCTCTACCGCAAGGGGAAGATCTCTAGATAGTTATCCCTGCTTAAACGCTAAACGGAGGAATTAATTAAGTAATAGACCGAAGAATAGTCTTAGGAGACGACCTACGTATATACCTAGATATACTAAAATACTACGAACTCTTATAGATTTCTTATATATATTACTTTTGCAAAATATATATACTTAATAAAGGAAGGTATTAAGTTTACTTAATTAAGGGACTAGCTACCCGCGTTATTAACGACTTATACGAAAAATATAAAGTAGAGTTCTATAAGTATATATATATAGAACCTAGTATAGGATATATAATACTAAGGTAGTTAGCGAAATACCCCGAAGTATATATACGAGACTAAAAGACGTGGCGTAGATATTAGTTAGTAAACTACCTACGATACGCTAAGGCAAAGGTATTCGATTAGTATAGGACTAAGGAATAAAAAGAGATAGAAGAGCTCCGACGATATAAGAACGCCGTAAAGGTATTACTCGGTATTAAGATAGTTAAGAGTAAGGAATACGCCTTAAGCTACGGATAAGGGTATAGGGGATATAAGAAGCACCCTAACGGTATAAGATTATTATTTAACCCTACCGAATAAGTAAACCAAGACTATATTAACTAAGGTAAGATAAACCGCGAAAGATATACTAGAGCGAAGGAAACGCTACGCCTACGATATAGGATCGGAGCACGAGAATACCTTATTCCGTAAGGAAAGGCATATATATAGTATATTATATATAGGTATTACGAAGGATATATATTAGACTACGGAGTCTACTACTACGGGTATATATATTACTCGTACGAAGAGGAAGGGAAGCGATACCCCTCGATATACCTAGAGTCGTACGGTAGTAGCTATATATACGACCCTAAGGATAATACTATCGATATAGAATACTACCTATTAAAAAACTATTAATATCGCCTATAAAAAGGGCATAAGATAACTAAGAAAACCTAAAGACCCTCTACTCCGTAGAGATAGACGGAGAATAAAAAACGGTTTTAGAAGTCTAGATTAACGGATATTACCTACGAGTACTATTAGATAATAGAGCAATAGGAAACTATATCTTACTAGCGGTAGTTAACTAATACACGCTGCTATAGAATTATAAGGCTCGATTATATAAGTTTTTTAACGTCGAAGGATAAAGCTTCGATTATAATAATAGGACTATCGACCGCGAGACCGATTATCTTAACGTAGCGATATAAGGATACTATAAAACAATCGTCTTCGATATTATAGACTTATATAAATACGATATAATACTAGGTTACCTATAGTTAACGAGAAGTAATCCGGTAGTCGATTAGCGCACTAGCTAGTTAGCGTGGATAGATACGATAACGCGATAATTATTATTTAGCTAGAAGAAAGCGAATATTCGCGACGACTTAGCCTTTAGAGTATTTTCATAGGAAGATATAAGCGAGCCGAAGTAAGTAAAAGCTATAATATCGACCGAGAAGGCGTTATAACCGGGTATATAATATAAATAAGGAAAACGAATTATCGCTAATATTATATAAAAGATATTCGAAGTAAACTAAGCCCTATAAGAAGAAAAGAAGAAAAAACCTACGATAGAAGAAGAACGAATAAAGAACGTACCTCTAGAATATCGCAAATATAGTAGGTTATTTAAGGAAACCCTCGAAACGGGTATTCCCTAATATAGTTAATAAGATCACGAAATCTATCTTAAAATTAGAACCTCGACTAAATTCTATAAACTCTATAACCTTAACTAGAAGTAACTTAAGATACTACGAGAATATATCGACGAAATACTTAAGAAGGGCTATATTCGAACCTCTACCTCGGAAGTAAGATACCCCGTTATATTCGTGCCGAAGAAAAATAAGAAGCTACGATTAATCGTAGACTATCGGTAGCTTAACGATATTACGATCAAAGATAAGATACCCCTGCCGCTTATTAACGAGCTTAAGGATAGACTTTATAGCAAGAACTAGTTTACCGCTCTTAACCTAAAAGGAGCCTATAACCTAATCCGTATAAAAAAAGGAGACAAATAGAAAATAGCTTTTCGCACTAAGTTCGGTCTATTCGAATATTTAGTAATATTATTCGGCTTTACTAATACTCTAGCTACTTTCTAACGAATAATTAATAATATACTTAAGGAGTACTTAGATATCTTCGTTATAGTATATCTAGATAATATCTTAATCTTCTCGGAGACCCTTAAAGAATATAAGGAATACGCTTATTAAGTACTAAAAATACTTTAAGATACGAACCTCTTAGTTAACCTAGAGAAGTACGCGTTTTATATATAAGAGACTATCTTTCTCGGATATATAATTAAACTAAATAAAATCCTAATAAAATAAGCAAAGATTAATATAATTAAGGAATAGCCCTTACTAAAAAATAACCTTAAGGAAGTATAAGTATTCGTAGGGTTCGTAAACTACTATCGGCGCTTTATACGCGACTTCGCGAAGATCGTAGTACTACTTATAGAACTCACGAAAAGTAAAAAGGAGTTCTACTTCGGAAAAGAATAAAGGAAGGCTTTCGAAATATTACGAGATAGTATAATATCTAATACTATACTTATAACCTATAACCCCGAAAAGCCACTCGAATTAGAAATAGACATATCGGACTACGTTATAGGAGCGTAGATTAGCTAACGAGACGATAACGGTAATCTACGACTAATCGCCTTCTTTTTAAAGAAACTCCACGGCGCGGAACTAAACTACCCTATCTACGATAAAGAATTCTTAGTAATTATCGCCGCTATTAAAGAATTTAAGTATTATATACTAGGAACGAAGTTTAGGACTAAGGTTTATACTAATTACTAAAATATCTCTTACTTCGCTACGATATAAGAACTTAGCTCACGATAAGTACGATACGCTAAATTCCTAGCCGAATACGATATTAAAATTATCTATCGGAAAGGATCGGAAAACGGTAAAGTAAACGCACTTAGCCGCCGACTAGACTACGATACTAAAGTATAAAAAGCAAAAGGCTAGATACTTTAATAAAATAATAAAGGAAACTATATATAAATAGTACTTAACCTCCTTATATTTAGAGTCGAAGTAGATATTATATACTACGATAAAATACTAGGTTAGGTATCTAAACACGAAAAGGAAGTACCGGACGACTATATAATAGAAATAGGAAAAGGACCCACTAGGAATAGACTACTCTAGATACTACCGCCGCTACGCGATAAAATCTTAATTAATATTTATACGCACCCTACGGTAGGATATTAAGGAGTTAGGAAGACTCTCGAACGAATACGACGAACGTACGATTACTAAGGAATTAAAGTAGATATCGTACGTATCGTCGGATAATACGAAGACTATGCACGTAGTAAGGCTATACGGTATAAACTATATAGAGAACTAAAGCTACTACTAATACCTTTAAGACTATAGGAATTAATAGCCTTCGATTATATTACGAAACTACCTAAATTAAAGGAACTAGGATCTAACGTCGAATATAATAGTATATTCGTTATTATAGACCGAATAAGTAAATTCGGATATTTCTTACTATACTAAGAAGTAATAGATATAGAAATACTTATATATATAGTGCTTAAATATATCGTGGCTAACCACGGCCTTCCGGAAGAAATTATTTTAGATCGAGGAACGATATTTACCTCGAAGTTCTAGTAAGCTCTAATAGCTTAGCTCGGAACTAAGCATAAGCTTAGCATAGCCTACTACCCTTAGATAGATAGATAAATAAAAAGGTTAAACTAGACACTAGAATAATACCTACGGTGCTATATTAACTACGAATAAGACGATTAAGTCTCGAAGTTACTACTCGCCTAACTCGCCTATAATAACGTACCTATAGAATTAACTTAAATCTCACTATTCTATACGAACTACGGATATAAGCCCGAGTTCGGTAGTAAAATACTAAGGGATAGACCTCTTACTAAAAAAGCAATACTTAAAGTAGACTAACTACGCTTACTATATAAATATATAAAAAGATAGCTCGAATTTATATATATACGAATATCGAGGTACTATAATAAGAAAAGATCGAAAGGACCGATCTTTCGGAGGGGAGATATAGTCTACTTACTATATAGAAATTTTATAATAACTCGACCCTTATCGAAGCTCGACTATAAGAAACTCAGACTATTTAAGGTCGACGAGGTTATCTTAGACACTAACTATAAGCTTTTACTACCCTCTAGTATAAGGATATACCTAGTTTTTTATATCTTACTACTTAAAAAGGCACTACGAAACGCAAAAATAAGCTACGAACTAGAAGTTTTCGAAGAACTCTATAAACTAGAACGAATAATCGATAAATAAATAATTAATAAAGAAACTAGATACCTTATTAAATAGAGGGGGTATACTAGTAGCGAAAATATATAGGAACTTACTAAATATCTTAAGAATTGCTAAAGCCTACTCCGCTGTTTCTATCGTGCTAACCTAACGCCTAGGTATACTATAAGGCAGACGTAGTAAAATCCTCTATAAATAAGGGCTCCGGGGGACTATTACTAAAGCACTCCTCTTAATTCTCTAGGAAATCTAGAGTTATAAGACTATTTATCGAAGAACGAGCTATAGGATTGCTAGATATAGAGGCCTCCGATTAGCGAGTACTCTCGCGCTCGGCCTCCTTACGCTCGACACGCTCTAGCTCCTCTATATTATCGATACCACGAGACACGGCTCGTATTATCTTTTTAAACTATAATTTCTTTTATTTTCGAAGGCGCTCTACCTTAGTATCTATTACACGACGAGCCTCCTCCGCCTTTTCTAACTTAGATTCAAAACGGGTATATTACGCGGTAATTCGGCGTAATTACTAAAGCGAAAGCGCTTTAACGTCGTAATAAGAAAGATTAAGACGAACGTACTTAAAATAACGCGAAGAGTCCTCCTCGGAAGCAATATATTTGCGATCGTTCCTTTCGTAAGAAGAATAAGTACTCTTTATCTTCACGGAATTCAGGAATACGACCTCGAGAAGAGCGTTACGTTATTCGGTTTTCTAGGAACGAGAGTTATGAGTTTTCGTAACGCGGTCTAGTATTTTAGTTAGTATACCGCAGGAAGAGAAGAAAAGAAGCTAGGAATATATATTACGGCGACTAATATAGTTTTAATTAATTCTAGGATAGAATCCCGGAAGGAGGGATATTATTGTTAAGAATAGGGGGCTAATCCTCTTAATTAGGTGCCTTACGAGGCCCTCTCACAGAACCCTTACAGGGATCTATTTAGACCCTATTACAAGGGTCCACAGCGCTTACAAATACAGTGCTTCTATTGCCTTCTATAATATTCGAAGGCTAGCACTGCCACACTCGCTATTAT